>NC_045640.1:32510842-32841211 GCF_009829145.1 Chiroxiphia lanceolata
ACAGTTCTACACCATGAAAGTCTTCCATAATGCATAGCGTTCAAATAGCTTGAGGGCTCTTCTAAATTGCTCTGGCTTATGGTAAGATAAGGCAAAAGTTCTGGAAATCTAGTCTTTCTGCCATGAACTTCTTCAGCGTACTTCTTTTTTTAAAAACTACACCTGTTACTTGGGATATTTTAGCCTTCTGATTGAATTTTGTTACTCAGAGTTTCGATGGTCTGTCATCAAATATATAATATGAGTACCTGAAACTTGAATATTAGTTTTTCATGTATAAACACCAATGGCTTTTAGTTTACTTCTTTTATTTTAAATCTTCCCTTCAGTACAGCATTTGCCACTCTTAGCTAAACTTCCCATTCACTCAATTACTATAATAATATCAAAGTAAATCAAATATTAGTGTAGCTTTTATATTAATATGTTTCCAGGATGTGCAAGTGTAGCCTTTCAGGAAACACTGCTGAATGATATCGACCCTAAATTTCCTAGTCTATACCTTTCATTAGTACTACAGACTTATTGGGATTTTCCCTTTCCAAGGGTTTGGGAGTTGAATTTACTTGGTTCTGATTTTTCAGGCCCTATAAAATGGCTTCACAGTTTCTTGCATATAGCTTAAAGTTTCTCTGTTGGCAGAAATGTGCCATGCTTTTCCTAATGGGGATTTATCATATGTAAACTAGATATTCTGGTTGCATATCTAACACAGACTGTCAGTCTGACCATATGCATGCCTCTCTTTGTTACTCTTTTGTATAAACATCATTTATTCTTGCTGTTCATGAGAAACAAAAGAAAGCCTGCTCCTCAGAGGGATATCTCTGCATGCAGGCACATTGCACATGGACAATTTTTACCTTTGAAACAGTCTTATCCTTCTGTGTATTAAGTTACAGGTATTTGATAAATATAGATGTCTTACATCAGAAATAACGCAAAGCCTATAAGAATGTTGTCAAAATTAACAACTCCATATTGCCAGCATTGCTATCACACCTTCTAATGTGAATGTGGAACATGGAAGATTCTTAGGCAGGGAAGATTTGCTTTCACTTTTTATTTAGAATGCAAAATACTCCAGCCATGATTATAATCCAGATTCATCTCAGTATTCTGCAGAGGGAAAAAACCTTCAACAAACAAGAACAGAACAGAAGTAACTGCACAGCTGTAGGTCAGGTAGCAAAGATCACCTTTACAAAAGAGGAAAAAAAAGCATAACATTTATGACATAAATATTTCACATTTACAACTTCCATGAAGTCAAGCTAACAGCAAGAAACACTAGAAATTCTAAAATGTAATGGTAGAAAGCAACATTTTGGGATTCATAATGCACACCATTACTTTTATAAATTCCACCCAAGAAATAAGAGATTGGAATTTTGTTTGCTTCTTTACTTAAAATTACTAAGGTGAAGACCATGCTCCAAATTTCTCAAGTTTGTAGTCATCAAGAGAAAATATTGTGGTGGTTCAGCATAACAAGTAGCCAAACGAACAGACTTTCATTAAATATTCCTTAATTCATTGACAAAGGAGTATATTAGAAGTCATCATTCTTACTACGAAATTTTCCATAAAAAAAGGCTGAGCACCAAATTCCACTAAGAGAAACAGGGACAGAGTACTTGATTTGAAGCCTAACCTCTTATCCCACTTGACAAACATGGCTAGAAGACCAAAGAATGTGAGAAGTTTACATTTAAATATAGAACTTAATGCTGTGCTTCTATTTGATCCAGATATTAGAAAAAAGTATAGACTGTGATTATATAACCTGTTGACATGTATGTACTATGCACACTATATACTTTATTTGATTTATGATTCACAAGAACACAAAAGCTAGTATATAATTTTCTCAACCTTTAAAAAAATGCTGGAATAAAAGGAAATATTATCAGACTGTGACATAAATTTGCCTTTTCTAATTGCCTGCTGCTTGAATTTCAGCATTCTGAAACTAGCCACATGTGCAAAGCAAACCAGGGAAAGCTGTTAGAGTGTTTGAGTACTATGTGCAGCGCATTAGAGTGCCAGTAAAGTTTTCCACCAGCTCTGTTTGCTATCCATCATTATTTATTATGGGTATTTAAGTGAAAACTAGCCTCTCCCTTAAAAAAGCAAAAAGAAACAAAAAAAATACATGACACCCCCAAAACAAAGCAAAGAAACGAACAAACACAACCCAACAAAAATGCGAACCAACCAAACAAAAAAACCACAAAAAAGCCCCAAAACAAAAACCCAAGACAAATCAAAACAAAAAAACCCAACGTAACAAACACAAATAAATAAAAAACAAAAATGGAAAACACTGATAGATAGCTGTAGTTCTAGGGAACAAAATCACTGGTCAGTTTATAGTGGTAGGACAGATGGCAGCATTGAAAACAATGATAGCAAAAATTATAGCAAATCTTTTCGCATTTCAGTCTGCAAACTATAAAGGAAACATCAGTTTAGTGTAAAGACTATACTCAAGTAAAGCACATATCTTAAACAGAAGACTTTTTACTAATGAGTTAAACACTTTACAACCAATTTCCTTTTCACTTAAATTGCTGTACATATTTGTTGGCTTTGTTGATTAGAGTCAGAAAAGCATGCCTAAGATATTAAAGACTTTGGCTTCTGTGGTTGAAAAAAATTATTTTTTATATTAATTTCATATTCATTTTCATTTTCAAAGCAAAAATACTGTCTACTTACCAGTAAACTGCTGGGCATTCTAACCATATAAACAACATTCGGAATAGTTGAAGACTGACCCATCCTGTGAAATGAACATGCACATACATCATTAGCAAATGCTGAACTTAAATATTTCATTGGGATTGTAGATTAGGTTTCAGCAGTCCGATATGAACTACTACTACATTAAGAACTCAAAAGGATTTGGATATTTATGAAAATGTCAACACTCAGAAAGCTCACAGTTATATAAGTTTAGCTAAAATTCTCTATTTTGTTGTCAATATTCCAGTCATTTAGAAAGAGCAAACAACACTGCTACTGTGAAACACTGTTACATAGATGAGGTATTGAGGTAACAGATACAAGTAAATTACTTTTTTTTGTTAAAAGAGTTTACTCATATCCAGTAGAGGCTCATAAATAATGGATACGGTCAAACAAGATAAGCTAAGAAGCCCAAACAATTGATCAACACAAGTATTCTTCTTACAGAACTAATTGTATGTCTGTAAACAGGAACACATATAATTTTGGGGTTTTTTTCAAAGAACAAATAATTTTGGTTCTTTTATTTTTATTCAACTATTTGTGAGTAAAACTTGGCCATTCTATGATTCTGCAAGGGAAAATGGTCATTTTGCATTGTGTGGCAAACTTTAGCAAGCTAGCTTGACATGGATTAGGCTGATATTTGATTGAGTGACTGTTTGAACACAAGAAAATGTGGAAATTAGGAAAATAAAAAAGGAATCTAAAGAAAAGAAAGAGTTTCTGCATATCTTCGAAGATCGAAATAACCCAGTACTGCAGACAGATTTTATGAGGTTGATTATTTTCTGAGAGCAAATAGGAATTTTATAGAAATATACAAGAATATGAAGGTTGTTTATTATTTCTAGACACTAGACAAGGTATTTTTTATTTTTTTCTTTTTTTTAATAATTAAATATCATTAAGTTACTATTTTTAAAAGGTGAAAATTAATGACATTATTTTGCCTTTCATAGTTTTGTTTTCTTTATTATAGAAAACCAGAGAAATAAGTGTAAAATACTTACGACAGATTGAGCAGAGTATGACATTAATATTGTCTTCAACTTTCAATTATTTTTCTAAATATTTCTCAATACATAACAACAGTACAGTCACCCCAAGAAATACAAAGTACTTTTTGTGTTTACAGTAAGAACATTGCAAGCTGTTTGCCATGATCCCATAGTATGAACTAAGAGACGTGTTGGTTTGTTGAGTTACCATCTACACCTTCATTCTCTATTTCTTTTAATGTATAAAGCTTGAGGTCATAAGTGTTTTTCTAGATCTTACTCTTATGGACATACAGATAGTTGTAAGCATACCCTAGTTT
Organism: Chiroxiphia lanceolata; assembly: GCF_009829145.1. Taxonomy (NCBI): domain Eukaryota; kingdom Metazoa; phylum Chordata; class Aves; order Passeriformes; family Pipridae; genus Chiroxiphia; species Chiroxiphia lanceolata. The sequence continues at coordinate 32,514,915 of NC_045640.1, forward strand.
ATTAAAGATTATTAACTAATAAAGAATTAATAAAATGTCAATGTAATTTCTAAAGCCATAGATTTTTACATTACACAATAGTCTTCTTAATAAATAAAAACTTAAAACCTTCAGTATTTATATATTATAATTATGTTTCTTGATGTAGAATTTGATATCCACATTGCATCTCACATACCTGAACATTCGGCTGATGTCAGGTTATGTTAATATAATACGTATCTGCAATAAAACAGCATACTAGGTACAAAAAGAAAGGAAGACATTACCAACCAAATCCCTTATATAACACAAGGTGAGCAGCAAAGCATGAAAATGCAGAACAGAGAATCTTAATAATTAATAATGAGACCTAATATTTGAGCTTAGTATTTAAAAGCAGAAATAGAAAATACAATTTTGGAGTTTTGCTGTTTATTTTATACCTTTTGACATGCTTGCATTTTTCGAAGTATAAATCATTCAATAACTTTACAAAAACACATATTGAACTTTTTTAAAAACTCCCATCTTTCCTACAGCACCCAACAGCACCATGTACTAGCTATTTTAAAATCCATTTAACACAGTAATTGATCTTCCATTTTCAGAGGGGAAAAAAAAAGCAATTGGAAATCCTACTTTTCAGTTATTCCTGAGAGAGATGCAGTATAAGCAGGCAGATTTAGCCAGTGAGGCACTTGGAATGCATTTGAAGGTAAGACAACCATTAACTCAGCCTAAATGTCTGAGGGGCAAAGATTCATGGAAATGAGAAAATCTCTGTGAATATGGGAAAATAAAAAAATATCCACTCATATCTTGAGTGGAATTTTTCAGCCGCACGACTGCAGTAATGCCACATAACTCTGTTCTGCAGTGGTAAATGAAAATAACTTCTCAGACTGAAGCTCCAAGAAATTATTTTTTTTTATTATTATTTATTTATTTATTTGTTTGGAAAGCCATTAAGGGCTGAACTAGAACATTAGATAACCTGTTTCCTAGCAGTGAATTAAAAACCCGAGTTAAATACCTAGAATTGCAATGTGCTATATTTGACAGAGGCCACACAGCCAGATAGACTTCTTAGATGGACATTATCTTAATCATCCAGTAAGAAAATGCAAAAGATGGCAAAATCTCTTATCCTCCACCTCAAGACTGCAGACATATTTTCAGACATTTTCGAGAGTTACAGGTCATGATCTTATCATATAAGTAGATGTCTCCACCTACTTTAAGAAAAATTTTATTATATAGTCTTGACTTTTTTCCCTGCATAATTTTAAGAAAAAAATGCATTTTTAGAAAAATATTTTAATCTTTTCTTTCAGGGTGGCAGTGCCCTTACAATTATGCAACAAGTCATCTAGTGTAGGTCTCTACTTGGGATGTTAAAATGTACGTTTAATTCCCTCTTCTGCTTCAGGACAGCTAAGTCTATTTTTGTCTTTTGTTTGTGCACAGCTGTAATTGCTTTTAGCTATTTTGAGTCGTACTGTTCTCCTGACTCTTCCTTTTGAAGCTGTCCTCCAATTCAAAACCCAACTAAACAACCAAGCAAACAGAAAAGCAAGAACTTCCAAGAGGGAAAGAAGGGTGGAATCAAAGTGCAGTGATGAGGGTTCCCATCCAGACGGAGGTGATGAAGATCTATTTATGCATTTTCACTGTACAAGGGACTAGACTGAAACCTCCCCCTACTCCATTATTTCCAAGGCAAACCCTGGCTTTGGATTCCAGCTAGGTACCAGTCTGTTTTTCCTTGATGTCAAGTTTGAGACTTCCGTAGCCTGCTCAGAAGCAGGTTTAATATTTAACACTCAGGTACATATGGGGTTTAGGTATCTTATGAGCTAAGTGCCTAATGACATTTTAAAGTCTGAAATTTTAACCATATGGGTCTCAATCCTGCCTATATACTGTCAAAGAACCTACCTCATTTTAGAGGAGCTAGAACTTCTACTGCAATCCTGAATCTTCCACCCACCTCCAGTACAGCTCTGTGCTTGAAAGCCATGATAAAGATGATTACATCAAAATCTACATTCAGCAGAAGACTTAGAACACAGTTATTTTGTTCAGAACTCATCCATGGGGACTGTGTTTTTACCTCCTCTACATGTGTCTAATGCTATAGATGACACGTTTGAACAGTACCTGGGCTTCTTTGACTGAAAAATATCTTTTTGACCCATGAAGAATGTAGCAGTATTGGTACCTAAAGTCATTAAGTTTTACATATTGGAGAAAGCATCTGGTAGAGAGCAGGGGAGAGGCCTTAAAAACCCCCTGGTACTCATATTAATTCTTGGTTTTGTCTTAACTAAAAAGGTTAAAGTCAAGTGTCCTTACCTGAAGAACTTCTTGGTTTAGCATTTAATGACATAATTTAAAATGTGCATATACTGAACATTATTTGATAGCAAAAATGACATTCCCAGACCGTGCAGTGAAGTATAAAGGATAAGGCTCAGTAGGAGTTTGTGTATGTCCTGTGAGTAACTGATAAAATACCCATTTCTTGCAAGTGTTCTCATCCTTTCCACTCTCTAAGCCCTTCAGCTATAAAGCTGGTCTGATTTAATAGCTTTTCTTGCAACAGAAAGTGTTTTAAGTATTTAATATGTGTTCTAGAACTGCTATTTTGTTTCTTTCATTTTGTCAAGTTCTTCACATTCTGACAGCAAGACCAAACAGGCGCTCAACAACTTTTACTTTCATATGAATAAAAACAATACAATTGTATCCTTCACATACAAACAAAAGAAAAATTAAAAGAGGGGAACTCATTAGCCTGAATGAGTTGCTGACAAAGAAAGGGTGAATTTATAAACTCCTCCGGTGTAAAATAACTAAACAAAAATCTGGAAAGAACTAGGTAAGAATTTTTTTCCAAAACCATCTTTCAATTATTCTTTATTAATACCATTTCCGTGCACAGCATCCTACATAATGTGCAGAGTAAAATGTTCACCCTTTCTGCTGGAGAAGCAGGAGAACATTTCCTATTAAAATAAATGCCAATAGCTGAAAACATTGCCAGGGTCCGAGTATTCTGCAGAGTATCTCCTTGGTCCTCAGAAAATGTGTGGATCACACCTCACTCCTCACCTGAACTAACAGTCACACTTCTACAAATTTGATTTACAATATTTCTTTTTAATTGCATTAGGTTTATAAATAATTTCCACAAATTAGAGACTGCATATGAAACATTCATATCATGGAACATAAATAACTGCAATGCTTGAAACTAGTTCTTTTTTTGAAAGTCAATATTTAAATGAATCTTTCTATATTAGTCTTTCTTAATTTCTCTTTTGGATAAAATGTTTTGGAAATGAGAAGTTTTGGAACTGCTATTAAGGAACAGAGACCAAGGATCAAATTTTGTTTCCGTAGGATGCTTCACTCACAGTTCAGTGACAATCTAAAACCTAACTTCCTCAAATTAGTTGGTATAACAGCTAAAGTGTATGTACATAACTATGCGATACACATTAAAAAAAAAAATCCAATCCAAACCAAAACCACTTAAAAGTAGAACCAAATAAGTTACAGAAGTACATGCACATATATTTATAGCTAGTTAGTTTCCACAAGAGCATTCAGCTTTGTGGATGATTATAAGGAATCTATATTTTAATATTTTAAATATTTTAAAACATTATAAAAAGTCATAACAATAAATGAAGCAGTTGCAAACATTGAAAAGAGAAGAATACTGAGAAGGCTGCATCTTTTTCAAAGGATGATTTTTAGAATGAAATTGGAATTTGTAATTTTGTACTTTACTGCATTTAATCGCCTAATAAGATCTATTATAGATCTTCTGACACTAATACACAGAAAAGTCATGTGGACTCGTATACAGCTTGAACATGTATGTCAGAGGACCAGATTCAACCAGATCAAGAGCTAACCTGGTGAATTTTCTCAGAAACATAAATCAGATAATTGTATTTTCTTTGTTATATTGCTTTCTAATTTATCTTTTTAAATTTTTGTAGGAATTATCTGGGCATAGAATTCTTATGAGGTGACTGTGGAACTCAGTCTTTTCTGTAGTTAGTATTCTTTAATCACAGAATATTTTGCCTTTTGGTCCTTACATCAATAGAAAACCTAATGTCTGAAATCATACTAGTATATTAGAATTTTAATTTTTCTCCTCTGTGAGTGCAAAATTCTAAACTTCAATTCGTGAAGGAATTTTATTCTATGAGTTTTAAGGGAAGAAAAGCAGAAAGAAAATTAAAAGAATTGTACTATATTTCTTAAAATTTAGATTTATAGTTAAGTCTTAAGTTTGGGGGGGGTAATTTTATCTAATATTACACTGATTTAATTATTTTTTTTATTCAGCTGATTCATGTAAATTTCTTCAGTGCAACTGTGTGAGATTATTTTAACAATTCTAGATACAGGTAAATTTGTATAGTCAAGATTTATCTACCATTAAGTAAAACAGAATAAACAATGGGATAGAACACATTGATGTATAACAATAATGATAAGGAGTTATTTTACTCTAGGATCAAAAGACTCTGGAGTCTAACAGCATCTTGCTATAGATTATGAAGAAATAGTCCTCTAGTCAATTTTACTCCATTCTTTCTCCACTAATCCAAACAAAGTGTCTCAATGATATGACTTCTAAGCAATTAAAAAGTAGAAATGCTGATAGAAGGTGCTCACTGAAGCACTATGTGAATGTTCTTTATCAATAACTTAAGAGAATATCTGCTTCTATTTAAGGTGAAATATCTTAAATTTTTTAAATAAATTAAAGGTAGAAAATGGGGCCTAATAAAATGAAATATTACCGTGACAATCTCAAGGCTACCTACCTTTCTTTGGGTTTTTGTGGGGTTTTGTTTGGTTTTGCTTACTTTAGTTTTTTGGTTGTTATTGTTGTTTTGTTTTAGACAAGTAATTTCATCTTTTATACCTTTTCCTTCAACCCTGAGACACCAAACTCTTGAGCTGAAGTCATCTCTTATTAAGTTCTTGCTGATACTGACTTTTTCAATCAGGGGGTCTTTCAACTTTTAACAGGTGTTTAAGAATTCTGCTGCAATAATAATTAATAAAGTTTATCTCATGTAGATATAGCCAAGATTTAGGTGGTAGGTTACTCATCAAGACGAGGATACTATTTGTTTGTTAATTTCTTGGTTTATTTCATCCAAGGTTTATTTTTTTCCCATGAAAGAAATTGAAAAAATTATTTGAAAGAAATTGAATTTAAATTAGATTGTCAATTGGCTGTTATAGGTAAATCAGTCCTTATATTCATAAATTCATAGAAAAGACGAGACTTCTGTTATCATTCAGCTTGTACCCATAGATTACAAATATCAAGAGAATTCCCTGAAACAAATCTAGTCAGAACTAAAACAACTTTTGGAAAAAAAGATAAAGATTTGAAGAAACACTGGAAACCCTTTCTAATTTTTTTTTATTCTTTTATTTTGAGGAAGAAAAGAAAGAAGAAAGGCTTATTTTTGAAACAAATTTTTTGATCCTGTCAACCTTGTTAAAATTTGTTACACGGTCAAAGACCTGTTTCTGTTCTGTATGCCAGTATTCCCAATCTGTGATAAAGTTACCCAACCTCCATTTATTCCTCTGAGAGGCCTGCATTGTTCACTAAAGGCATATTTAATTAAGCATAATTTGCAATCCTTTGATCACTTTCATGGTTCTTCTTTGAATTATGAAATTATTTCAATACACTTCTTAGCTGCAGAAATCTGAACTGAACACCAAGATCCAACAATAAAAAGCAGCGCCAAATGCATACCATCTGCTATACGATATTATCACTTAAATTCATCTAGCAATTAATTTATCAGCATATCAAAGCAAAAAATCGTGAGGATAGTCATTAGGTTTTTTCCCAAATCAGTGTTAAAGCATATACAAGGCATCTGCCTTTAAGAAGATGCATGCTTCTTTTCTTGTATCCCAAAAAATTCTGATAATTCTTTATTAGAGGTTCTATGCTTCTTTATTTTCTACTTTCTCTTTTTGCCATCTGCAGATGCGTTCAATAATGACTTCTATTTTATTTTGGTTTTTTTTCTTCAGAGTGCTTTTTGATGGAAATGTTGAATAGCATACAATGAAGATCTGACCTCAGGGACACACTAGAAGCAGCAGATTTTATTTGATGAATATTTTTCTTTTATGTTTTTCCTGGTTTCAGTGGGTTTCAGAGCTAATTTTCTTATTAGTAGCTGGCTCAGTGATGTGTTTTAGATTTAGTACAAGATTAACGTTGATAACACACTAATGTTTTGTTTGTTGCTAAGTAGTGCTTGTCCTAAGTCAAGGACTTTTCAGTATCCCATGTTCTGCCAGTGAGAAGGTGTACAAGAAGGAGGGAGCATGTCAAGGACTACTGACCTGAACTGGCCAAAGGGATATTCCACACCATATTCCATATCACAGAACATCATACCCAGTATATAAAAGGAGGGTAGTTGGCTGGGAGCCGCTGATGGCTGCTCCAGGATGAGCTGGGCATCAGTCAGCAAGTGGTGAGAAATTGTATTGTGCATCTCTTGTTTCTCTTGGTTTTTATTCCCCTCTGCCTCTCATTTTCATTACTATTAGTAGTAGTATTAATATATTATTATATAATATTTTGTTTAAATTATTAAACTGTTCTTACCTCAACCCACAAGGTTTACTCTTTTTTTCTGATTCTCCTCCCCAGTGGGGTGGGGCAGGAAGTGAGCAAGCAACTGCATGTACTTAGTTGCCATTTGGGGTTAAACCATGACAATATTCTCAGGTCTAACTTATAATTTTAAAGCTTTTTAATATGCACTTAATTAAAATATCACATGATGTGAAGCTGCATGAAAATCCAAGTACATTAAAACACTAATATCTTTATCAACAAAACCTCTAATTTCAAGTTGATTTTAACAAGTTCCACTTTTCTCAAACTCATGCCAATTGGCTTTGATTCTGTGGCCTCAAGCCTATTCTCACCAACCTGCAAGTTATATAGCTTAGAATGGATATCACATGAGCAGATGCATAATCTATGATAACGCTCCCTTCCCAGAATTCCTCTAGAAACCAGAGCTTTCTCAGTAAGAGATGCCAGATCTGAGAGGTGGGAATTTTCTGTGTATTACCTTTTCCCACATTTACATATATAAAACAAATATAAAAAGAATAAGCTCAAAATTTTCTTCCAATGAGCCCAAGGCAGTAAGATATTCTAAATTTCATACTTTGCTCAATGGGGAGAAAACAGAGAAATGAACAGTACATGACAGTACTTAAGTACTTGCTTAATCATCAGTGCAGTGAATGCAGCTGAGAATCTACAGACTGTTAGAATCAGATATTTTCTAGTAATTAAACATTAACTTTACCCCATCTGTAGTCTTGCAAGATTAATAGAAAATCAACAACCCTTATCTATACAATTCCTTGCTTAGCTAAGATCAAGTTATCTGCTTGATTTTTCCAGTTAAAATATCCAAATTTTCTATAGTTTGTGGATTTAGTCTCTTTACAAAGTTAAGTTTTAAATCACTTAAGCTACACTTATTTCCCCCTCAGTTGACTTATGTTTTAGAATCTGAAATACCATTTTAGACAGAATGACTGTGTAATTTTTAAAAACATGTTAAGATATTCCTTAGATCTCCTCCCTGTATTCACACCTTCTTTTTCACACCTAATACAACTCCAAACTTTCCCTTTTAAAAAAAAGTATGCGTTTCTGATTGAGACATTTTTGAAACTACATCCTTGCTGAGTTTTTTTGTGTTCATTTAACCATTCTTGAAGTTACTATGATAGAGACAACGAACACACGGATCCAATGATGTTACATAATTTCTACCTTGATAAATTACTTCCCTGACACTTCAGTGTACAACTGCACATAGTAAAAATATAAACCATGCTACCAAATTTTAACTACAATTATTACTACTGAGTTTTGTGTATGAAACTACAGATGTTAAAAAGTAGATATGTTAGTTATCCAGAGAGCTGTTGCAAGTAAAATGCAACGCAACACAAAGCAGAAGTGCCACTCATAGAAGAGAGGTCATACAAAGAGAAGATTTTAGTGTTGCTGGATACCTTGAGATATGCTACACTGACCTTGAAAAAAACTAAGGCATTGCTTTTAACAGACGTATATCCTCATTTGGGGGAAAAATCAAGACAGTGACAATTGCAGAGGTGCCTGCTTGAACTAAAAAGATTATTTTTATCCAGTCATTTGATTTCAAATCTGTGCCTCTTACTTCTTCCTCTTCACCCAAGTTCCAGATTGATTAGGGTAAAGATAGATTTTGCTCTCAAAATCTGGAACATCAGACAGCTATTTTGAAGTATTTTTAACTATATCCCTTCTTTTTTCTGTGGAGAGAAGAGTAACAGTATAAAAGTTTCCTTCCTTCCCCCAGTTATGTTGCCAGACTAGTATTTACTGTAATCTGCAATTTCCATCACACAGCAATTTGGATGCCAAGTCACTGACTTTTAGGTTAATGTGGAGTGTCACTGCCTCCCAATTATTGCAAAGTTTTTGTATGACAGTGGTAAAGAGGGAGAGGAGCTAACAGTTTCACAGTATGATACGTATACTTAAGCTTTCTCACTCTACTGGTGGGGAGAACCACCTCTCTTAAGAATATAACTGTGTTACTGAATTTTTCATTTATTTCATCTTTAAGGTCTTTGCATGTAGAGCAGTATTACTGAGGAACTGCTTCTATTTGGGCCAAGAAATTAATGCCAGTAGCAATGGGAGAGTTAGTTTTCACTTCAATAACTCAGGAACCCAAGGGGCTGACATGCCCTTCTGTCTTTTGAGATTTATGATAGTTTTGTGACATGGCACTTTTATAAAAATCCTTTCATCTTTTTTCCTATTCAATTATATCATAACAAAAGATGCTCACACCTATAATTATGTAAAGCATATCCACTCCCTTTGGAGTCATTTGTTTCAGCGTACAAACCTAATGTGCACACAAATCACAGTAATGACTGACTGCTAATCCTGCACCTGCTGTGTTTAAAAGCAAGGGGGGAAAAAGGCAATACTCTGACCCTGATATCAATAATATTCTACAAGTATTAGAACCTCACCCATATATTTCTGCATCACCAGGGACCAAGGCAATGCCAAACTATCTGTCTACTATACAATTTATTAAGTAGCCAGAATGTGGATAGGACTGGCTATAAATACAGCATTAACTAAAACACAGCCGTGGAATATTTCTTCTGTGACTGTGAACGAAGATAAGCAAATCTGTGTGTCCCCATCTTGAACCTGATGTCTGTATGTTTCTTAAGGTTGTAGCAAGAAAATAATTACAGTACTTACCTCTAAGTTTACTCTCAATGAGGAGGAGCTATTCTCTCATGTCTCACACATGGTTTTGCTACTTCATTAATTAAAGCGCGGTTCAAACAAGAGCTGGTTTAACTTTCAGCTAATAAATAGGATGTATGAAAAATTAACTGGTCAGTTGTAAAGCTGTCAGTTCTTTGAACCAGGAAATGGAAATAGGAAACTTTTTCAGATTTCAAGAAATAGAACTCACTATCATGTTAGCTCAAGAGTGTATCTGGGTTTGGTGAAGCAGGAATGTTTATATTCAAATGAACATGCTAATGTGAGCAAGATCAATTAAAAGCTAATAGCATTTTAAAGAAAAGAGAATTGAAATAAAGGTCAATTTAGAGTATATCTATAGAGCCTATATCTATAGACCATTGCAAATCTACCCAGATTTTCATTAAGCATGTTAGCTTAGGTTCCAAAAACATCATGTGTGTGTCATCCTAAAACTTTGAAAGACTGATTTAGTTCCCTTTACAGCATTTTTGTAAGATGAAGTAGATCATACTGAGTTCCATATTGCTAGGTTTCTTCCACTGCTCACGCATACATATGTAGCAGTACATTATTCCAACACTGCAGATTGCAATGTAGTAATTTTACTAATCATTGAAAAAGTGGCCAAACTTATCCCTTCATACTCAAAAGGTAGGCAGCTTCCATAAATACAACCAGAAAATTACTTTCTACTTCTTCTACTATTGCAAAGGCAATGCTTGCACAAAGTAAGCCAGAATCTTTCATGGCTTACTCATCACAAAGTTCTGTTGCCAAAAACCATACAGCTGTTTTTTATTTCAGAAGACTAGTGATTTTCCCTAAAGTTTACCTTCCAGATTCTATCTCTAGTAGCTTACAGTTACAGGGAAAAAAAATTATAAAACTATATGTCTATCTATCTACCTATCTATATCTGTCTCTATATAGATATATATGTGAGTGTTAACACATAGGACTGGCTATAAATACAGCATTTTAAGTTAGCAAATTTCAATTTGCAAGTTAACAAATTTCAGCTAGTTTTACACATATTGCATGGTACTGTTTTGGGTTTCTCAACTTTCAGTAAGACTACTTAAATAATGCTTGTATAAAAATGTCTTTTATTTGTATTTTTTCATGAATAGTCAAATATTTGTACAGTTAATTGTTTCATCATTCAGTATTATTCAGCATAACCACTTGTAGGGTTTTGTTGTTGTTGTTGTTGTTTTGTGCTTGTTTTAGCTCCACTCTATGCACAGGTTTTGTTATTTTTATGTAATCTTTGAATGATTCGTTCAAAGGAAACCAGTCCAGAGTTCAATAGAGTCAAGGCACAAAATTATTTGCAGTGCTTCCACTATATACCTTCATTTTCCCTAGAGAAATGTGCATTAATAAAGTAGCAGTAGCCTTGAATCTATTTTGTCATATTATTCAAGTAATATTTGATATTACTTTCTCATATTGTTGTTGTTTATTCTTTTATTTTAGCCCTTAATGAAATAAACAAATCCCTTAAAGTCACATGAACTTCAGGCATGTGCCTAAGGCTTCTGAATACATGTTGTACAGAGGATAATTCTTCTGCTGTGCCTGCAGATAGATCCTCAGGGTTGTCAAGTTCCCAAATCAGGGGCTGCTAAGACTATAAACACACGAGTAGAATTCAGCTCACAGTAAAACTATTTAGGACCTTAGATACTTTTGCAGCCTATATTATGTTCAGCACTGACACGATTTTGCTGTTATAAGAGAACTACCCCGGGGAGTTTTAAATAGTTCAGATCAGTAGCTGCGGTGTAATTTCTTCTCCCAAGAAAAAAAGGATAGTGGTACTTTTCAAAATTGTTTCATTTTTTTATGTGGCTACATTATGAAACAGGTTCAGGTTAAGTACCTTTTATATTAAAGAGATCAAAAGGAACTTTTCATTATTTGCACAGACACAGAAATCAGAGAAAAAATAGATTTCTGTGAGGGGGAATTTTTTAGAAATTATAAAATAGATCATTAACACATAAAGTGAGACTGTGGGTCTCGTATAGAGCTGGAATGAAATTATGAGCATGATTTATAAACCACTGAAATAAGGGTTCATAATAGAAGTGCTGACGTAGCAGTAGCAAGAGTGAACCAAGTGTTATCATCATGAGGAAAAACTCCTGGGGGTGCCATGTGAAGTTAAAAAACAATATTAGCAACATAGTTCTTGATGTATCTAAACTCCTCCACATCTAAGCCCATCCCCTATATATGCCTTCTGTACATAGTAGAAAAATATTCATTGCCTGTGAAATTTTTGCATGTATTAGGAGCATATATTCAGCTGCTGAATTAATCCCACACTCATTAATAAAATCCATCAATGGAGTCTTTGTTTGTCTGCCATTATTTTGCCATTATTTTTTGAGAGTTCATGCTACGCTTCTCACTGTCATGATATTTTAGCAGTATGGTCTGAAAACAAAGAAATCGAAATTGTCTATCTGTCTATGTATCTATCCATTTATCTATCTAACTTAAAGGTCAGCACTTCACAACACTTCATGTATGAAACAGAATAATATACATAGCAAAAATGACAGATTTTTTTCAAAGCGTGTATCACATTGTAAACTTTCCTCACAATGAGATAATTTTTACCTTTTGATATCAATCTTTAGTATTTTATCCACTTTCTGTATCTTCCTTTACAATTATAAGGAAGATATGTATCCTTTGTTATATATTTGTACCTAACAACAGGCTTTTGAGAACCTTGGTATGGTACAACACAGGATATGGGAGATCAAATATCATTATGAAAATTATGGCAAGGATAATGAAGTGAGATGCATCTGACAGACCCACTGGAACCCATTAATGTGCTGTACAGCAACTCATGCTTACACCACTGATGTTCAAAACTTCAGACACTGAAGAAGACCTCTTCAAGGCTCTGAAGACCATGTTCTAGTTGTATATTGGGATATTTAATTCCACCTTATTTCCATGATAACATCTAAAATATAATTAGTTTGTCTAAATCAAGAGAGTTCAAACAGCAGAGATAAGAAAGTGCAACACCTAAGAAAGTACAACACCTAAGAAAGTGCAGCACCTAAAACAAGTAGTTCAACTGGCTGTTATTTCCATTGTCTCAAATAAAAAGCTACTCAAGACAACCTAGGTAAATGAACAGGATTTTATATGTTCTACCACTAAAAAAGGGAAACAAGAATCCAGTTTTATTTGTATAGTTGAACTCTCTCTTTGAAATGAGTGAAAATCCAACCTTCATTTTGTGGGCCAAGGTATATGTGTGAGCATTCATTAATGGAACAAAAGGATTTTTATACACTATACCTAAAATTTCATGAGTACTGAAGAAAAAATATACTTACTCCATGTGCGTGATTTCAGAAAAGTGGTTTGGGAATATGAATGGTTTGCATATGGTCATCAAAAAAGCCAAAGTAGGATGAGCCATTCCAATGCAGAGCTCAAATCTTGCTTCATTTTCCTCACTCACTGGTATGGTAGTCCAAAAGCAAGAAAGAAGTAAAAATCTACTGCTTGGAGACAGTGAAACACGGAAAAAACAAGAATGTGCTGGATAGAGACTTATAATGAACAATTCATAGTTTTGTAATCCATAATAACAATCCCAGACTTCGTTTATAATGTTTTACATTTCAATATCTATCAGTAAAAAAGGAAATTAACACTGAAAATGTCATTATAACTTAATGTTATATGTCACATTACTATGAAACTACTTGAATGACAGAGCTAGAGTAAAACTTCCCTTTGAAATTACTGGCCTAAAACTGTTTTGCAAAAATCAGGGGTTGTTGAAAATTAGGAGTTTCAGTTTGGCATCTTCAGAAATTATAATTTCAGAAATTAATGTTGATGCATTTTACAGTGTTTAAAATTCACTGTTAGAGGGCATGAAGATGGTGAAGGGCCTTGAGGGGAAGCTGTATGAGGCGCAGCTGAGGTCACTTGATCTGTTCAGCCTGGAGAAGAGAAGACTGAGGGGAGACCTCACCACAGTCTACAACTTCCTCCTGAGGGGAAGAAGAGGCACTGATCTCTTCTCTGTGGTGACCAGTGTCAGGACCGGAGGGAATGGCCTGAAGTTGTGTCAGGGGAGGTTTAGGTTGGATATTAGAAAAAGGTTCTTCCCCCAGAGGCTGGCTGGGCACTGGAACAGGCTCCCCAGGGTAGTGGTCACAGCACCAAGCCTGACAGAGTTCAAGAAACCTTTGGACAATACTTTTGGGCACTCTTGGGGAGGGTCCAGTGCAGGACCAAGAGTTGGACTTGATGTTCCTTGTGGGTCCCTTCCAACTCAGCACATTCTGTGACTGTGACTATATTCTGTTACATTTTTTTTTCTAACTTTCTACTCTGACCCCACTCTAATCTGCTTGATGCATATCATTTTACTTTAAAAAGAGCAACAATATGATATCTGTCCACATTGAACCCTTGAAATAAGTATAATTATATTTTATGTTTCCCTCATGAATGAAAGCGAGAATTTGCGTTAAATAACCTCATTCCTGCTGATTTAAATTTAAAAACTATTTTATGAAGTTTCTTAGGTCAGACTTTTAGAGTATCTCTTTAATTTATAAATATTATCTATTTGTATAAATAAAGACAGCCCTTGTTTATGGATATGAATATGAAAATATAGAAATGTGTGCAGAACTTCTAAACTGGCCTTTATAGATTTGGATTTTAGCCCAAAGGAATGAATATGCTCAGAAAGATTTCAAAATACAGAGAAACGTATGCTGTGAAAAAATGGTTTGAAGACAGCACTTTCTGAATGCTGTATATGCACAGTATGAAAAGTAAAAAGTAGAAAAAAATAAGAGATTTCAAATATTTGCATTTCTAATGTGATATTAAAAAGAGAGAAAATAATTATAGAAACATGGGATCATTTCAATTGGGAAATACTTTTAAGATAATAGAGTCCAGTCATTGATCCAGAACCGCCAAGTCCACCACTAAACCATGTCCCCAGGTGCCACATCTACACATCTTTTAAATCCCTCCAGGGTTCATGACTCAATCACTTCCCTAGGCAGCCTGCTCCAATGCTTGACAACCTCACCTGGCACAACTTGAGGCTATTTCCTCTTGTCACTAGTTGCCTGGGAGAAGAGGCTAACCCCCACCTCACTATAACCTCCTTTTAGGTAGTTGCAGAGTGATAAAGTCCCACTGAGCCTCCTTTTCTCCATGCTAAACACCCTCAGTTCCCTCAGCCACTCGTCATAGGGCTTACCCTCTAGACCCTTCACCAGATTGGTTGTCTTTCTCTGGACACACACCAGAGCCTTTCTTTTAGTGACAGGCCCAGAACTGGATTTGTATGGATTTACACAATATACACAATTTTTACAAAATATTCAATGTAGTAGTTTAATTAAAAAAGAAAAAGGGAAGAAACATCCAGATATTAATAATCCAAATGCCTCCCAGCAGACTAAATGTATTTACCACCTAAAATGCCTCTTAAATAAATATTGTATGATTTCATATTCATTAACTCCTTTTAACAATAATGCTTCTCTGACCCTCTTAGTGTATTGCTATTAAATTCTAAATGTCTAATAAAATGCTCTTTATGGTCTTCTATATACCTTAGATTGTTTATCCTGCTGTTTACTCAACTTCTGTGCCAGATGATTAATGAGCATTCTTCATAACTACAGACAATTAAAGAACTGCTAAGACAAAATGGTTGACCTAAATTCCTAGAAATTTTAGCCTCAAATAGTAAATTCTTTACAGACATGTGAAAGACTCATTTTCAAAATTATTTAATCTCTTACCTGTGCCAGGAATTGTTGTAAAGAGTACAGGAGGTTAACAACCAAACTGACTTTTAAATGGATTGATTTATATGGATCTATTGATTTAAATTAATATCCTAATTTTAAAACAAATACATCCTGTGGGTTATGGAATATATCCTCTTCTATCTACTACAAGCCCTGTGTAAAGGGAGCTGATAGTATTGGTTGAGTCCTTGATAAGAAATGGCTACATAACCACTGCTGAAATTACAGCTGATAATAATTTTGGCAGTCTCAGTAGGGAAGCCAAAGACAGATTTATCATGACAAGATGAACCATTTTTTGCAGTGTTTGATTCTCTTAGAAGAAGACCACACAAGACAGCTTGAAGGCTTTTGCAATGATGCACTTGTATGAGCTAAACTGCAAATTTGTGATCCGCGTGTTGTGAGGAGTGACACATAGCTGTGCCACCTGAGGAGCAGAAAATGACTCAGAGCATCACTGTTCTCTCCTCCCTCATGGGAGGTATAAGTTACTTTGAACTCTGTCTTGTGTAGCAGCTAACTTGTCTTGCATGACTGTCCAGATGCTCTGGGAACCCTCAGAGGAGAAAAAGTCTGCCTGCTTCCAACTTAGTTCGTAACTGCTTACTTTGAGGTGTCAGTACAGGCCTTTGTGAATGAAGTCAGGCAGCCCATGAAGACAGGGTTATTAATGTCACTCCTTTCACAAACACTAAAGGACAGAGTCTGAAATGTTTCCTCCTGTTCAGTAGCATTTAATTTCAGAAATAATTCTGGACTCATTCGAAACATGGAAATTTGTGTGTGCTGATGTTGACATTTTTCCCCCTGATCTGTGTGTTTTCTGCATTTTGTCTGATTATAATTGGTCTTGCAAACAGTTGAAATTCTCTTGTATATATTACTTTCCTTATATATGGCTAGATTTAATTCATGACCAATTGAACTTTGAGGATCAATAAATATGTAAGTATCCTTTCAGATTCTGTCCTTCTTAGTAAAGGGATTTTGTATTAGTTTTGTAAATGTCTACAACTAATGAATAACAAAAGCTTCCTTAAATTTGACAGTGTTCTGTGTTGAAATGATCAGCTATGTTAAATTGTTGTTTCCAGACACAAACACACACACACAGAAAAAACCAGTTGATTCTGGACAAAAATATAACTGAGCTAAGGAGAATATTTATGAATAGGTATCACAGAGTCAGAGAATATGCTAAGTTGGAAAGGATTCACAAGGAACGTCACTGGACCCTCCCCAAGAGTCACATTATGTTCCCAAAAGTATTGTCCAAAGGTTTCTTGAACTCTGTCAGGCTTGGTGCTGTGACCACTACCCTGGGGAGCCTGTTCCAGTACTCAACCACTCTCTGGGTGATTTTTTAATATCCAACCTAAATCTCCCCTGACACAACTTCAGGCCATTCCCTCCGGTCCAGTCACTGGTCACCACAGAGAAGTGATCACTGCCTGTCCGTCTTCTTCCCCTCAGGAGGAAGTTGTAGACTGTGGTGAGGTCTCCCCTCAGTCTTCTCCAGAACAAGTGACCTCAGTTGCTCCTCATACAGTTTCCTCTCATCTTCATTGCTCTCCTTTGGATGTTCTCTAATAGCTTAATATCCTTCTTATACTGTGGTGCCCAAAACTACACACAATATTCAAGGTGAGGCGGCCCCAACGCAGAGCAGAGTGGGACAATCCCCTCCCTCGACCAGCTGGCAATGCTTTGCCTGATGTCTCCCAGGACAAGGTTGGCCCTCCTGGCTGCCGGGGCACTGCTGACTCATATTCAACTTGTCATTGACTAGGACCCCCAGGTCCTTTTCTGTGCCACTGCTTTCCAGTACCTTATTCCCCAGTCTGTATGTATATGCAGAGTTCCCCCATCCCAGGTGCCGGATCTGGCACTTGCCCTTGTTGAACTTTATATGGTTGGTGAGTGCCCAGCCCTCTAATTTGTCAAGGTCTCATGAGGAATTTTAGTAAAAATCTCTAGAAACAATTATACTTGGAAATTAATGTAATCAAGGATTGGTTCTCATGTTTTTTGGTAATAAATACAAAAAAAAAAAGAGATTCCATTTCCAAATTGATAGTATCGGATTTTCTGAACAAAAAGAAAGGAAATTAACTGAATGATGAAGAAAACTGTGTGTGTGTTGCAGCCCAATTGTTAATGCAACTTCTAAAAAGACAGAGGCACCGGAGACATCAGTAGGTTTAATATCTGATGTGTCACCTGTTCTCACACTGAAATCACAGAATAAGCCACAAGCTTTACCTGTCCCATTTATGCTACATGATGTACAGGAAAAGTATCCTAACCTTTCTTGCTGCTTCTTTTTGCTAATGACATCATGCAGGTTGTTGCATAAGGATACTGATAATGACTTTGGGTGGATGAAGGAGACCTAATTTTAAAGCAACTTAACACAAAACCTAGGTTAAATATTCAGGTCATATGCTTCAGAGATACATTTTCATGTCTATTTTTTACTATAATATCTGACTTGTTGAAGTTTGAGGTCCTTAAAGGGGAAAAAAAAGGCCTTTATGAAACCGAAAATTCTGAACATCCAAATGAGCAA
The DNA here is from genome assembly GCF_009829145.1 of Chiroxiphia lanceolata. Taxonomy (NCBI): domain Eukaryota; kingdom Metazoa; phylum Chordata; class Aves; order Passeriformes; family Pipridae; genus Chiroxiphia; species Chiroxiphia lanceolata. The sequence continues at coordinate 32,532,697 of NC_045640.1, forward strand.
TGGTGAAACTAAAAAGGAGAGTCCTCTGTCCTGATTTACCAACGTACTCTCTTAGTGATCTCCACTAGAGAAATTTTATGAATACAAATGACTCAGAAGGCATCCCAAGAAGTGCTCACAAATGTGTGACTGTAATGTAAAAAATATTAATAAATCTTAATATTTTTAAATAAATGTCTTTCAAGGTAGACTCAAATGGACACGAGCATATTAGCCAAAGTTTTGAGAATATTAAACATTATTTAAAATTAAATTATCTGAAATGAAATTAAAAAAATATCCTTCCATAACTTTTCATTTTAAGGCAAAAAGAGTTTCTCTGTTTCTAAAATTCATCTGTTCTGGGCTTTTTTCCCCTCTTTCCTTCTTTTCTTTCTTTCAGAAATTATTTCCTTTTCTCTTTTTTATTCAGCTGGTGTGATCATTCTCCACAGTCTTAAGCATACCCATTTCCTTTTTGTGATCATGTCCGTGATTAGATCTATATTAAAGTGCATCCATAATTATGTATTTTCCAAATATGAGGTGGTGTAAGAAAACATCATTGTAAGAAAATGTCACTGTAAGAAAATGTCAGTCTTAAAGACAGGTTACATAGTTTGCAAGCTGAAAACAATACCTGTAAGAGATGACCAATCTCAGTCAAGTAGTGAAGTTGGCCCAAGAAATGAATCATGGTGTACAAAAATACCTAACAGAAGGGAGGTGTTAATAACATATATCGTGTACACTGTAAAGCCCAGGAATTACCACTGATGTAGTAGTTACTGACATGTGAATCAGACATGTATTTTGTAAGATCAGTCCTTCTCTTCTGTTCTTATTTTCTCTCTTCTTTTATTTTGCCTTTCTAAATATGTTCCTGATTATTGCCACCACCTATATTTTTTTCATTTCCTATTTTAACACATGTCCTAGAGCTTCATGATTTCCCTCAGCAAAAAGCATTTTGATAGACTGTTTTATACCTTGCCTCCTTCATGATGGTACTGCAGACCAGTGGACAAGAGGTAATAGTGGAGTTCATCAAGGACATACCAAACTGCACCTTCACTGACAGAACTAAAGAAACATAGTATTTGCAGTAAGTGCATTTTCCAATATGCTCTTAGGTATGTGCCCTGAGCTCTCCCTTCACACCCAAACCCCAGAGTCTGGAATCATCTCTTTTTAAAATAAGTGTCAGTTTACATTCTGTAATTGGTTCCCAGTGTTTAATCATTCAAAGCATAACTTCTTTTCACAAGTTACCATAATACATTCAAGATATGATTTTGAAAGCCCAGCTTCTTAGGGAGAAAGTAGTTTTCAATTTTTTCATGATAAAGAAAACCAAATGCCCTTTGCAAATGCACAAAACATCTTGAATTCCCACCATTATTCATGTACTGTTTCCTTTTATAATTGTAGACTTCAACCAATTTTTAAGAGAGCTGCATATGTACATATTTTCCAGCAGCACACAGAAGCCTCAGGACAGACAGGAAATTGTCTATGTAACTCTTTAGATGTGTTTCAGATAAACATGACTTTTCATTTTATTGTCTACAGTCACAGAACTTATGTGACTCACAACATCTAGACTTTTATGAAAGAATACAAACAAAAAGCCTAATAAATGAGAAAAAGAACATAAACAAATTGTGTTTTGCTGCTAAATAGCAGCCTAGCTCCACCAATATTGTGCACAATTTACTGGAGTTCAGAGTAAAACAACTTTTGTCTAAATCCTTGTTTTATTTTCCTAGCAACTCTTCTACAATTCCTTTTAAATCAAAATTTTATAAGATTGTATAGGGATTCTGAAGATTTCAGGGGATATATTTTTTCTTCCATAATTCTGATTCCGTGTTCCTCTTTAAACCCATTGTTCTCCAATATGATTCATAATTCAGTCAATTGTTTTGTATGCAAATACAGGAACCATTGAACTGAATAGGAAAAGGAAATCAGCTAATTTAATAGCACTTGTACTATAGGAGAACTCCCTTTCATAAGGCTATTTCTAGGATGTTAATAAACAAAAAACTCCTACAATTTAGTATTTTACCTCAAGCTTATTTTCCCTTATTCTCAAGTTCTTCAAATATGTATGTGTTATTAGTGTCTAATATTACAGTTCTAATTGCCATTGAATATAGAAAAAAATTTTTATATAAATTAAATTGTTAATGTTATTTCTTGATTGTTATTTCTATTACATTGGACATCTTCACGCTGAATAAAAGAATCAACAAAAAAGATGGGAATTTTCAGCTCCAAGCCCAGCATAAACTTGAACTAATGGCCAGATTTCATAAACAAGCCATAAAATTAATTATTGGCAATGTTGGATAACAACAGTTCAGAGCAATGTGCGTGCTGAAATAGGTAATGGAGTGCCATACAAAAGAGTCAGAGTTAGAGACCAATCTGCTGCCTTCTATGACTTTATTTGCATGCTTGTCTTTCTCTAAGATATGTAAAAGCATAGATCCTAATAAAGGACAAGGCTAAAACTCACAGTATATGCACATGGAGCATGTCTGGGGTTGTAATCTGCCTTGTGAGCACACATCTACATCAAGCAAAGGAAAATACTCCTCCCAGCTGACTGAGAACTGCTCACAGAGAATTTACTGACCACACCACTAAACAAAATTTGTTTGAAGTTGATAGAGCTTCATTACCTTACCTTACTTCAAAACAGTAATGGTCTAAACTCAAGCTAAAGTGCAGTTCAATTTAATAAGGTAGTAGCATATCTATTCCAAGAGCTACCTGAACACTGAGTTTATAATTTGAAAAATAACAATTGAATTTTCCAAGTTTTCTTTTGGTCTGTACTAAAACAAAGATTGTTTGTATTTCCCCCACCTCTTCCAAGAATAATAAGGATTGAATTAATTTTCTGTGTTAAACTGGACAATGTTTAGTGACCTATATCCAGCGAAGCAGTGTCACATGAAGAGGATGAAAGGTCCTTATCCAGAATGTCCTAGTATAGGGGCTAAGGTAACATCTTACTGGGTGAAGTGAGGACATTTCAATTCCTTCAAGTAGGGTTTGGTTTGGAAATGAACATAAACATGAACATGTTTTGTGACAGGAAGGAAGACTACAGATCTTGCCTTGTTTTTTTTTTGCAAATGCCCCAAAATATTAGACAGAAAAGTTTCATTCAGCATATATTTTGTTTCTTTTACAGTTAGAAGATTGGGTTTATTTTGTTGTTGGGGTTTTGGTTTTTAAATTATATATCTGTGGAAATCTTACACATTTGATAAGACAGAAGGAAAGGAAGCTAGACTTTTTGGTTGTTGTCATGGAGCTGAAAAACAATTCTTTGTAACCTCTGGTTTCTATTACAAGAGTAACCACAAACTCATTTATTAAGCCTACACAAGTCGTTTGACTCCCTAGATTCCATTTTTGCTACTGTAAAATAGGAATTAAATACTGTTCTGACAACCAAAGGAGTTATGACGAGCTTTGGGAATTTCTTGTGAAGGGGGCTATGTAAAAGCTGACTCTTTTTCTATGATTATTCTTAAGGAAGAAAATCTATTACTGGAATGTTTGCAGAAAGCTATCATAAAAAGGACAGAGACATGCAGAACATTTTATTTCAAAACTCAGCTAATACTTGCAGATACACAATTTCTTATTCAGTACATAAAATATCTGGTTTTACAATGTATTCTATACAAATTTACTAATATCTGTGGAATGTGTTTATGCCAGACTGGTCCTTGTGTAAAAATCCATTTTCCCTGGATTACAACATTTTTCCACAGTAGTCAGCACTTGATTAACTGGAAATACTTTTTTTTGCTCATGTGAAAGGGTTCTTTTACTATTCTTTATGTTTAGTTTAATTCTAGTTTCTCATACTAAGTTTATTATCTTAACTTACAGGAAGTACTATGTTTTCACATATGTATTTTATATGCATTAAATCTGTCTCTGGCCATTAAAAACTGCCCTTATAAAACACTGACAATGTCTTCATGGCATGTGATTATATTCTCTTCCTCATCTTCCATAACAAAATTCTTACTGGTTTTCTCTTAAAAAAAAAAAAAATAAAAAAATCAACTACACTAATAGAGTTGCATCAATCGATTCAGCACATATCTAGGACTGAATTAAGTATTGACTCTCTGCAATCCTGCTGAAGATTTGCATAGTAATTTGAAGAGAACAAAAATATACCATTGAGGTGAAATATACAATATTTATAAAATAAACTTATAAATTTATTATATTTATAAAAATATATTTAATGCAGAAAAATAGGTAGTGCTTAAAGGGCTTTTCCTATAATATTTTAAGCAACTAAGCATATACATTTATAAAAGCAGACAATGTCCCTTTAAATCATATGCTAGTCACCTGACCCCACTCTATTTTGGAAGCTTTTCTATTGAGGAAAGTATGTTCTAAATAAGAAATTAGTATTTTGCCTTTAAATGAACACTTCATTTCCTGTTAATTAATGTGCAGGTTTTGATAATGAAATATTTTTATTTATTTATTTATTCAAAATGAAAGTGAATTTAACACTTATTTTTGTATTCTGATATCTGAGATTATTACTAAAATTTGGTATGCTTGGAAAATTTTACCTTTTCAGATGCAAAAAACCTGAAATTGATTTATATCTTGGATGAGAACACTACTAAATGGAATGCAGTTTGTTTCCACAAAACATAATGTAACTTCTTATATGATAAATAGACTTTTAGTATTCAAACTGATTACTCAATTTAGCAGAAAACTATAAGTGTAATGAGACATTGAACAACAATGCTTAGGAAAAAATTCCAATTTTCTTCTACTATATGACTAATGTTCTCCAAACACAAGCAGGAATTTCTTCAGATCTGCAGTGCTGATGTGCTGATCAATTTTTCTGTACTATGACCACATCTAGGAATTTTGTATTTGCTGCATATATTAACTATGTCACCAGTGGGGAAATAGCAAGAATGAGAAGTGTGCCTTTTTTTTTTTTTTCCACCAAGTGCAGACCAAAAAAAGGACAATGAGAACTGTCAGTTCTCCTAACTGGGTATAGAGCAGCTGATGATAAACACAACTCTGTTTCTGGAGATGATGTTGCTTAATTCCTTGATCCTTGTCATTCTGCAGTTTTTATAGGTTGAGTCTTGTGACTGCTGGAAAAAAAAATTTCCTACTTATGTTACACAGAAATTTTCTTAAGCAGAATTCTGACCTCTTTATATGTGCTACCTGGTAAACAGTCAAAGTAACAAACAAAAATAAACAAAAGAGAACAGAGAGAAAAGGTCAAATTAATACCAAACTTTTTTTGCAATTACTAATTTGACCCTTTTCTACTTTTCTTCACCTGTTATGCTCCTGCAACCATTTGTGGCTCTGGAGCTACCAGTGTGACTAAACCTAGGCAGAACTGCTTCTTGAGGGGAGTTGTGACCTCCTCTCCTTGTACTTCATAGCCTGCCAGAAGTGGTGGTGCTTAACAGAAATCTAGGATTAATTGCCTACCTCACACACTGGGAATGTCTGTCACCTTTTCCTCCTCAAGAATAAATACATCTCCCTTTGTTTTATTTTGTGGTTTCAATGTGGTTTTTTTCTTTTCTGGCTGTAGCCTTGTCAGAGCTACTGTTTAAGTTGCTCCTCATTCTTACCGGAACACATTTTCTGCAAAAACGCTATTTTAACATCTCACTTGCAGCACTGTTTATTCTCCTGTTGTTTTACAACTCCTTCTGAGATATAGCTCTCCCCAGCTTTCATCTACTTAGCACAAGCCGTGTGTCAGCTTTGCCATCCTCATCAGAAATACCTGATTTTCCTCTCAGTGAGCTCAAGGTTAAGTATCTTGACCTCAGAGTTTGGAGTTCTGGAGTTGCACCATATCTCATTCACCTCTAAGTCAAAGATAAGAGTTTGAACCTCCCTTGTGGAAGATGAAGATGGAAGATTGTTGTTTAAACTCAGAAATATATGCATTTTTCTTATCTTGTTTGGATCAATTTGATCTCTAGCTGCTGCAATTTCTCTCGGCTTTTGTAACAGTTTGTCTCTCTGTTTATCTCTTACCCAGCAACATTTCTGACTCAAGTGCTGTGAAAAGCAAATAGGTTTCATCACACAGACCAGAAGAAAACAATGATAACAAGCAGGAGATGTAAAATATATGATGAATCTGCCTTTCAATTTAAAAGAATTTTTATGAGTGCCATATTATAGGATTGAACCAGCTCTAAACTAATTCCTTTATAAAAAACATTGAAAAAAACAACCAAAAATATGACAATATCTTCAATACAGCAGGTAGTAGAAAGGGGAATTTAAATACCCTATTTATGGGAAATACATCTTTAATTTTGCCTATGGCTCTTTATTATAAACACTTTTGGTACAATTATCCATGCAAAACTTCAGCCATATTAGAGGGAGATTTTGTAAAGGCATATGAATTAGTGTGATTTCACAGTTCGTATGTATAAACAAGTTTCATCTTGAAAGCCAGATATTAGTGCCTGAGGAATTCTGTTTGGGTAAGTAACAGCTGCAACGCGAAGTATCAGGACGAAAGTGTAATTTGTCCATGTCCTTGTCCTAAGTGTCATCATCTATGTAAGTACAAAAGCAAAACTATTTTCCTTTAAAATTCCTTTTTTTTTTAGGCCTGACATCTTATAAATATTGAATTTTCTCTTATTCTTTTCTCCAACATACTTTCAAAAGATCCTGCATAAATTTAAAAATTTCAAATTTCAGAATTGAATATAATATTCTTTTTATATTCTCTTTCTTCATGTAGGATTTATGTGCTGTATTTCTCTTGGTCCTTGCCCATGGCAGGAGGTGTTGGAACTAGACAATGTTTAAGATCCTTTCCAAAGCAAATCATTCTATGAGTATATGAACATCATAAAAATTTTTCCATTGCTATGTCTTGTGCATGATTTTTCATTTGTTATATTTTTCCATATAAATTTAATTCTGAGGAACATTTAGATGATAAAAATTCTAAAAGTAGTTCTCACTAAAAATTTACTGCAATATGACCTGCTTGGACACTATATGAGACACATTCAAAATAACATTTCTGATTACTTGCAACATGAACTTTTAAAAGTGCATTTAGTCAAAAGGGAACTGAAACCCAAAAATGGTGCGGTTTTCCTCAGTTTCATCATTTTTCTTTAATATCTTCATTTTCTTAAAATATAAACATTATTAAAACTTTTATCTTATTTATTCTTAAAAATATTAAACACAGACATTTGAAAATATAAAGATTTGTGCTTTGAGCTTCATCCTTCAGTCTTTAGTCCAGCTCATTTTCCATACTTTTGTTTTAATTTGGGAAAATTTCAGTGGAGGATGTTTTATTTTAATAGTGGAATGCACGTTGCTACATTGTGGTGGAGGGTACCTTGAACGGTGTGAAGTCTTTGAGTCAAGCACTATGGCAATACTTGCAGTGTTGCACTAAAGGAGGCAGCAACACTCAAGAAAGAACTGACAGTCTTGGGACTTGATCAGGTAAAATCAAACTCCCGTTCATAATGGATGTCTTTTAAGTTTCTCTTCCTAAATATTCTTACTAATCCTTAATATTAAGTGGTTTATATTATGTACTGTATGTGAAATTCTTCCAAAAAGAGATTTTACAGAACAAAAATAAGCACCAATAAACTGCTATATTAAGCTGTGTAGAAAAACATACTTTCCTTTAAGAGATCAGAATTGTTTTTCAAAGGAAGGTCTACATTTGTTTTGCATCATACTTCAGCTCATACAGGAAAGATCACAACGTAGCCAAGTCTTTGGCTTCTTCTCAGTTGTTTCCAAAGAGAGCAAATAGCTGATGTCAAAATGCTCATTTGGCCACCACATGATGTCTATGTTCTTGAGAACCTTCCAAACAGACTCTCTGAGCAATTTCAGAGCAGCAATTATCACCTGTCCTGGTGATTTTGTGAAAGTACAAATGTCAAAATTTCAGCTGGAAGAAAACATTCACACAATAAAAGTAGCATAACATGCTATACCCTTTAAGAATAGAAAACTGCAGATGTTTCACACAGATTTTCTTTGCATCAAGAAAGGTACAAATATATATGTATAAATGTCATAGATATTACACTGATAGATTAGTCAAGTAGATTCTTGTGATAGAATATGGATTGCATGTGTGCCTATATTACTATATTAATCAGAGAATCTGCTGCTTATTCTGCATTTGTGCTATTAAATTATACTTATTCATTTTTCTGAATACATATGTATCTATATGTATTAGCAATTTCGAGGTATACATATAATTTATTTTAAAAAATAACAAAAACAGATCGACAATGCCTCTTTTCTTCTTATGAGATATTGCAACTCTCTTCTGAAAGTTCAGATCTCAAGACCACTTTCCCAGACTAATTTTTGGTATTCTAAGGGTTATTTTTTCAGACAGTAATAGGAAAATCTGAATTTTAGAGAAGACTAGTTCCATCCGACTATCAGTCCTGATACAACAATCAGTACAGAAAGAGACAAAATATTTGAGTTATACGATAATCTTCATTGGTCTAAAATCTTATTTTTGTGTATTTTTCTCTTTTAATTTTTCTACATCTCGATTACGTTTTCTTTGTGTTCAAAATTTATAAATAAAACCTGTAGAAAATATTCCTATATCTGTGGTAACCCAAATATAGGCAAGGAATAAAAATACTGCAGACAGTTAAACAAGGAAACATTATGTAGTTTACTTCAGCTTTTCACCAATGTCACAAAAATAACTATGAACTTATTTTAGGCATCAAAATTTTTGACAGCTGGAAATTTAAATTTTCCATTGAAATTGCTGTTGCTATTTTGTGACTTTTTTTCTTGTTATGTATTTAATTTTTCCTGCTGTTTTTCAGAATAAGGAAATTAGCTGAATAGTGCCGGTACTGTGGAGTTTTGGACAGCATCTATATTTTCAGTAATGAAACTTGCAAGTTCATTGCTCCAGGCCCAAGGCAAAGGACTCTGTTCAATGGTCTTTTTCTTCATGTAGAGTTTATCAGGTCTGAAGAACTATTTCTCCAGCGAATATAAGCTTTGTTTAACTTTCTTGGGCATATGTGAAACTATCAACGTGGAATGTTTATAAGCCCCAGGCCTATAAGAATTAGACAAATAAGATTTTTTTTTGCTTTCTCATCTGCTTCAAAAGCAGTTAAGGGTTACACATTCCAGTTTCACAAAGCACCTCATTCAGATCTAGTTTTAGGTGCTTAAGTCCAAGAGAGAGGGAAAATTTCCTGAGTATCTCTCTTCAAAGTTTTCTGTTGCCTGTTTAGCCTTTAAAACTCATACCTAGATTTATTGACAGGGTGTACTTGTCTCCTAGAGACATCTTGCTTATCAAGTACAGCTCTGAAAATAGGTACTATGTTGTAATTGTCAAATTTCTGTCTCGAGCATTTCACCCATGATCCCCATCAAAACTAAATGCAATATTGCTATTACAGTAGAAGCAGGTATCAGAAGTAAAACAAAATTACAGTTTTGCTTAACTTAGATCTCTCTGTGTCATTATATATGCACTTTTTTCCAGAACTCAGATTACTCAGAATCCAGTTTTGAAGCAGAACCTCATCTGGAAGCAATTGGCATTGCTGTTGATGTTAATGTTAAATAAATTTAGGGAAAGTAATTCAATTCTTATGCCACTTGACCTAAATCCCAATAGAATCTATAAAACATGAAAAATATTCAAAATGCCTTAAATAACCAGCAAAAAAAGTTACAATTTATTTAAACCTTTATATTTCACCAGTTGTTTAGCATTTTCAATGATCTTAATAAAACATTTTTATTAGTAAATGGAAAAACAGTGTGCAAAAGCCATGCTTATATGACTTCTAGAAGAGAGTAAAATGAAGCTATAATTCATACTCTGTAGATATAGCAGCTACTAGTCAATCACTGTGAGATGACCTCTTGGTTGTGCCTTTTTGAAAACATTTGTTAACTCTGATACAGATAGTTTTAAGTGTTTCAGTTCAAAATCATCACCATAAAGATAAGCATAAGTCAAAAGCATAGACTTCTGAAAAACACATTCTCAGGGAAAATATTTCTATGGTTCCATCAATTCTCCTAAAACTTAAATGTAATGCCCAGGATAGTCACATTGCATTTTTTATTCAGGACTGCACAAATTGTATTTTTTAATTTTTAATTAATTTTAATTATTTGCCATTTTCCAGAAAGTTACCTGGCATTTCATTAAAAAATTGTTTCTGTTTAAGAAAAAAGCTTTTTAATTATTTAAAGTATTCCCATCCAATAGCAAGAAATTAGTTGTGGAACACATCATGTGTTCTACTAAAACTAGGAGTCACTTAGAAATTCATCTGGGTTTTTAATAATACGTTATTTGGTAGAACTGCAGTACCTTCTCACATCCAAATTTCACAGTTTTCCAGCTCAGATGAAAAGCTTCTATTAAATTTACCCTGCAGTCATTTTGACTTCAACTTAACTTTTGTTTTTTGCAAAGTTCACATTCTTACTGAGGAGGAAAACAAGGTGGAGGAAAACAAAACTGCCATCAAACTTTTATACAGAATTTATTTTTTCAGACTGATTGCTGATTGCTTCTGGTCTCTTGTATGCAAATCAGGCAATTACAAAATTATAATGTAAATGTAAATAAGAACAATAGGAGAACCTCTTTTACAATGATCAAAAGACTCTTCTTCAATGTTAGAGATCAGAAGAAAATGAACTAACAAAGCTATCTTTCAATCTTTCACCTTTACAAATTAACTCAGGGAGTTTCCTCTGCAAAAAGATGCATGTGTAAAACAAAAATCCATGGAAATGGTTGAAAGCTCTTTCCTGAGGATTTTGAATGAAGTACATAGATTCACAGAAGGCTTTTCAAAACACTGCACGCTCTCATGAAGAGTCTCTGTGAGTAACATATTTCTTGGCCAACTCTGTGCTCTTTTCTTTCCTGACACATTCTCTTGAGATGAGAATATTACATGAAAAAAACCCCTGAATTCCAAGACACAGAGGAAATTATTGTGATTTAAACAATTGGAGTAGCAAGGGAAGGTTGGTTGTGAGACTCAAGCCTGAACAAAGAGAAAAAGAAGGAGCCTGGCAATTTTGCTTACTATTATCAGAAATAACAGCTGATCTTCATCAAACAGAACTGCCTTGGAAGAAAAAAGCCTTTCGTTATAAAATTGTGAGATTGATATCCCATACATTTTCCAAATTTCTAGACAGACTTCACAAGAACTCCATCTCCCTTTCCATATATGTCCTATTACCTTTTCCAGTAAGTGAAGAGGAAACTTGCAGATATTGCATTTGCATCCATTGCTGCATCCAGTCTTACCAGATTTGTGTATGTGTAATACGCATAGATTACACTTGATCAAAGGGACTTCTGCTATATATTAGCTGTTTCTTATGAAACCCACCTCAGCAGCCCCTACAGTTTTTTAAATTAATCCCATGAAAGACTTAAGCTTTAAAATATATATGGTTAGTTACTGACTTTAGTTTTTGCAGTTGCTCCCATCTGACATATCCTGTGCCACTAGAAGTAACTGAAAGTAGTGTAATCATAACTTACAATGATAGCTTTTGAATTGCCATATAGCATTCAAGTATAATCCAAAATCATTGAGTTAATAGAGCAACAATATGATATTTATACCATCCTGACATTTCTTTAGTGGCACCACTCTTGATCATTGATTAAATTTTTATTTCACCAGGCAACAAAATAATAATGCAGAGATTTAACTTAGATAAAAAAAAGTTACAAGATTTTCTGTAGTTTGAGACTGAAGGTTCTCTATTGCCCAAGCACTTTTCATGCTGCCGTTTTTTCAATGGACTGCTCTGACAGAAAAGATCACAAAGTTTTATACTGCAAAATAAAGAATAAAATAGAAATGAAAAAATGCAATTGTTTTTGTTGAAAGGTTCAGAAAGGTCTAGACACGTTGGACAGCTGGACACTGATTTTATTTTACTACAGGGTCACACATTGCAATGACAGCAAAGTCGATTCAGTACTGCAGCTGATTCAATTTCCTGTGCCTTGCATGGGAAGCAAACTATCTTTCCAAAAAGACAGTATATTTTCAATAATCTTTCAAATCATTTGTCTGTAACAACTGCTTAGAAGGCTGACATTGAAATCTATTTGCTTATCGAAATGTTTTCTTCTCCACAGTGTGCAAAGCTTCATGCTGGTTATTGTAAACTTGCCATTGATTTTCCAAACAGTTACAGAGAGCTGGGGTAAAAAGAAGGTCACATTCTGAAGAAAAATGGATAGCTGAAAGGTCTAATAAGTAAAATAGATGACAGATAGTATTTTTGTAGATTGCAAGTTTTTCATTTTCAAGGCATGTTGAACAGTGTTCATTTCACTTCATCATAGTCCACAACGATACCAAAAAATGTCTTTAATTCAAAGTAAAGGAAAAATACAAGAGTTTTCAGTCTTGAAAATCTGACCATTCATTTCAGCAATTGCAGCACAAGACTCCTTTTCCCCAGAACAGAAGTACTTTCAGCGCTATTTTTGAAAACATAAAAATAAAAAAATAATACGATGCTTATTTCAGACTACTAAGGAAAATATTTTTTTCTGTATATAATTTTTTTTCATTCCAAATAAATGAAAGAAATATCTTACTATGGAAATTCAGCATGAGTTGACCTTGGAGGTGAGAACTAGGTAACTGTGTTCTCCAAATGCTTTCAACACATAAAAAAGTTAGTAAATAACCATACAATAAAAGTTTCCAGAGCTGAATCAAAGAGGTAAAGCTTAAATTCTAGAATAAATGATTTGTTCTAGAGAAACGAAGTTACCTGTAACTTCAGGTGAAATTATCAGTTGTGTTAATACATTTTATCTGTGAGCAGTGCACCATTCCTCACTGAAGTTTTGTGTCTTTGTTGTCTGAATTGCATTCTATTATGCTTTTCTTTCTTTGAATAATTTACATAGAAGAATGATTGCTGGTCCTGTAGAAAAATAGGCATTTTTGAACTGCTAATACATGCAGTTAAAATGACAGTTAATTCATCAAAGAATTTTCACACCTATTTCCATGGGATTCACTTATGCATGACACTATTGTAAAAACCATTTTCATAACATAAAAGGACAACATTATCTATTGTTAGACCAATTAAAACATTTTTTTTTCTTTTATTGATAGGAAGAAAGAAACAAAGTGGTCATACAGGCTTAGAGCAACCTTCTGTTTTTCATTAAGACTGTGTCCTGGAAGAAAAGCAAGAAGAAAAGAGTGAAAGAAAAGAAGAAAAAAAATGAAAGGAAATAATTTCCTTACAATTAAAAAAAAAAAAAAAAAGAATGAAAAGATTCTTTCAAAACACATCAGGAAGAATTCTTTTTTCTTTTTTCCCTAATTCAGGAATTGTAGTTCTAAATAAATTGAGGAATACCTAATATTTGCTTTATGTAATACAAAATTTTCTCATCATTACAATATTTTGACTGAGTTTCAGTTGTTGCATGAGAAATGACACACCTAAATTGTATCTTAGGACATAGTTTTAAAACATGGTAAATAAACAGGAGTGGATACATAGGCAACAAATGCACATTGCTAATAATCCAAATTCACCAAAGAAACTAGGAAAATTCATGTCCTTAATAAAGTTTATGCTACTTCATACTCATTTTAAAGTCTGACAAAGAAGAAAAAAAAAAATTTATCAGTACCTGTGTAGAAAGTAACATATATTAGAACATTTTCTTTTCTCATAAATACAACCAAGACCACTTAATGAACACATAGATTTGTTTTGATGAGGAAATGGCACCAGAAATATTTATATAAGTTTACGGTTTTATCTTCAAAAATAAAAAATGCAATATTAACAAAGAAAATTACTTGTTATGGATATCAGATAAAACATCACTGAAAGGACTAAAAATATATTTTCCCAAAGAGCTTACTAGACTTCATATATAGGTATGCCAAAACTGAAGAGACAGTTTGTGAGACAATTCAATAATACACTTGAGAAAGAATGGAAAAATCAGACCTTTCATACTTTAAATAAAATACTTGAAAAATTACCTCAGGTTGTTTTGTCAACAAGATATAGATGTGACTGAATATTTCATTAGGCAACACATTTTGTGCTAGACTTGGAAAACCAGAGTGCAAATCCTGGTGTTCTTGTTTTGGCATGGCAGCACAGCCTTCCTCTCTGCACATCTCACCAGGCTCCACCATTTTTTGCATTGATGCCCCTTTCAAGTATTGAAAAAAACATATCCCTCACTACCAAATGTTTCTGCTGAGTGTCTGATACAACGAGGACTAGTCAGCCTCAAAACACTTTTCTCTTTACTGTAACACCTTTCCCAGTACTTGTGTGGTTTACTGCCTGTGCTGACTTTCTTAGCAGAAGGGGTCCAAGAGAAGAAACAAATACCAAATGGAAGTAGGTTCCAATAGCAGACCCATGGTTTTCCTCCTGACAGAAAGCAGTTTGCTTGTCCTCATCACCCTAAGACTAATATCTGGAGAAGCTATTCTGCCACTTAAGTAAACCACCACAAGCTGAGCAGAATGCCACGAAACCTGGAGGATTCTACTTTTCCCTGCAGATTCAGCCATGATGTGCACACTCTCATGAACATGACACCCTTGTTGCCGTGGGATTTATGGTGCTAAAAAAAAAATCTCCCTGAGCAGTTAGTTAGGGGTGAGATAAGAAAGGGTTTATTTTGCCAAGGCTAAGATGTTACAAGACGCGTGCAGCCGTGCCTGAGATGTTACATTTTATAATACCATCCATCCAATCCCAGATGTGTCCACCCTGTGACCTTTGCTCTGGACTGCCCTAGGGTCCACCCCCTGAAAATGGGTCTGGGGTGCATTTCGGGACCACCTACTTCATCACCTTCACCATCATCATAGCACAAAGGGTGCATAGTTACCCAGTTTTTGACCTCATTTTGTTGTTCAGGCCCTGATATGCTATTCTGCCAACAATCTAGGCCTTGCCTTGACAAAAGACTAAACATTTTTGCTAGATTCAGGAGTAGGGGTTATATAGGGAGCATAGAATGGGGTAAGAGGGTTAAGGAATGCATAAACAAGGGTGCTAGAGGGAAAGGGATAAGGGACAAAGAAGGGAGGGTTGCTGCTTTTAGAATCTACTTATAAAACTTATAAGGCTTACCAATATTAGAAAAATAAAAAACCATTAGGGGCTTAAGGCATCACCCTAAAGAACTACTTTGCTTATGTCTGAAGTTAGCTCTGTTATTTGAACACAAATGTGTAAGGAATACCTAACATTGACAATGCAGGAATAACCACACTGTTCTTTACCTTTAAACTACAGAGAATGTAACAGCTGTTTAAAGTGGTACACTTCTATTAAAAATACAATAAATATACAGGAGTGTGGAGAAAGATTGATAACATAGGGGCTTAGTGAGCTGGATTAACCTGGAGAGCTCAAATCCAAGTGCCAATCAGTTTGATTAACAGTGCAGCAAAGGCTACTCATTGAAATTACTCAATGGCAGCCCATTTTCTGATGCTTTTGCTGTAAAATAAGAAGTTAATTTCCAGTCTGGAAATTGTAAACTGGCTGGTTATAACATTGAGAGTTGACTAGGCTATAAAATGGAAGTCATTCTTAACAGGTGATTTGAATCACTAAGAAAGATTGGAAGAATCACTTCCAATCAACTAGTACATTCTTTTCTTCAACCCACATTCTTTTCTTCTTTTCAAAGATTTCTGTTTCTCACATTCCTTGAGAGAATTTATGCTCCTTAGTGTTTCTGCTTTGGTACCTTTACTCAGGATCTTATAATTCTACCAGTTGTGCAATTCCCGAAAATGATAGAAGTGTCTTGATGATACCACACAGCTGCAAAGTGCTGTGAATATTTGTCACAATGACATTTTCTTCATAGTTGCACTGAGCAAATTAATTGAATAAAAGTGAATAAAAATAGCTAAAGAATGGATTGACATTTTTTTACTAAAAATACTGGTTTGTTCATGAAACAAAGTACCAGATAAATCTGAAAATTCAATTAATTACACTAGGAATATAGTTTCTCCATACTCGGTAGCAGCTAGCTGGACTTACTCTGGCACCTTGCTGTCTTTCTTCTGGTGAGGTGCCCAAAAATATTTGAGGTGCAGCTTCATCAGTGTTTAACACAGTGTGCCCAGGTGGCCAAGAAGGCCAATGACACTCTGGCTTATATCAGGAATAGTATCAGGAATAGTGTGGCCAGAAGGACTATGGAAGTGATTGTCCCCCTGTATTCAGCACTGGTGAGGCCCCACCTTGCATACTGTGTCCAGTTCTGGGCCCCTCACTTCAAGAAAGACATTGAGATGCTGGAGCATGTCCAGAGAAGGACAACAAAGTTGGTGAAGGGTAAGCCTTATGAGGAACAGCTGAGGGAACTGGGGTTGTTTAGCCTGGAGAAGAGGATGCTCAGGGGTGACCTTATTGCTCTCTGTAGATACCTGAAAGGAGGTCCTGGAGAAGAGGATGCTCAGGGGTGACCTTATTGCTCTCTGCAGATACCTGAAAGGAGGTTGTAGCAAGCTGAGGATTGGCTTCTTTTTCCAGGCAGCTAGTGACAGGACAACAGGACATGGCCTCAAGCTGTATCTGGGGACATTCAGACCGGACATTAGGAGGAATTTCTTCACAGAAAGGGATGTCAAGCATTGGAATGGGCTGCCCAGGGAGGTGATGGAGTCATGACCCCTGGAGGTGTTTAAGAAAAACTGTTCGTGGCACTTAGTGCCATGGTCTAGTTGACATGGTGGTTGGTCAAAGGTTGGACTCAATGATCTCAGAGGTCTTTTCCAACCTAATTGATTCCATGATTCTGTTATATACTACCCATATTTATACTTGTGTGTGTGTTTGCCTAGCAATTTTAATTGTATATGAAATTAAAACAGACTATTAACAATTACATTTTCACTTCAATGGCAAACACTGGGAAAAAAATACCAGAGCCATTCTACACTGGGATCTAACATATGCAGTATCTACTTCATTAATAGCTAATCTCTCTCAGTTTTCATCTATTGCATTTGGATCTTTTTACACTCCTTATATGCTTTCTACTTGAACACTTCACGATCAGTACCATGAATTATTTTATTTCTAATTTTCTAATTCAGCCCACAATGAAAGAATATAATTCATACACATTTATATATGAAAGTCCAGAAAATATGCATAAAATTTTAATGTAAGATAAACTAAGCAAATATAAGATATGTTCACCGAATCCTTTTATTTTTCAAACTGGCATGCATATGGAACACAGACCTGAAAAGCCAACTAAAGTTAATGAAAATTCATATGTTGACTCAAAGACTTTGGCTCAGACTGAACATGACTGAGTCTGTTGCTTTCCAGCTGACTATAGTGGCCAACAGCTAACTTTAGGTAGATACTTTGGATACATTTATGCTATTATTTTTCCATGTAAGCGATCTTACCTTTTGCTACAGGGATTCCAGGCAGTCATAAAATAGGGCACAGATTGTCAGTACAATGAAAAAATAGGAGAATTAATGGTCTGTGCGAAGAAGGAAGTGGTTTATCAAACAGCTTTGTCATCTGAATGAAAAAATTATGATAAAATCTATTTGGTACACTGAAATATGTCATAAAGTAAACTAACAAGCTGTTTACAATGCAATTATATAGAATCATTTTTGTAGTTTGCTGCTTTGAAAACTCAGACTAATTTTGCTTGGTGAAACTTGATAGCCATTCTGTAGAGTGTTTATAAGGTTTCTAATTTTTGCTGGGCTCTGAAGCACAAATACATGGTAATTCATTAGGTAATCTAGCGTATCTATCCATGTATATACTCTGAGCCTGAGCAAAATGGAACCTAACTTTACATAGTTAAGCCTTTCTCATGATATTACCTCACATTTACTGTCTGACAATTCACTTGTGCTTCCTATACAATACATATGTGTGCCTGGAGTAACTCTCCTAAGTGCCTGTATCTTTGAGAGCAACAATTATTGCTAAAACTTTCTTTTTCTTACATTTGCTTTTCTAAAGCGTCTTGATGTATCTAATGTTTGCAGTGGCTGAGGTGCTCATCTCCATTTCTTCAAGTAAGGGCATATCTGTATAGTGAAGTCAAAGAATAACTACTGCAGGATAATTAGGGTGGAGATTTTAAAAAGAGAAATTTTTTGATGTTGAAAAACAGTGTTACAGTATTGTTGGTGCTGTCATCACTGAGGAAGTTGAAGGAGGCCAAATTCCCAAGAAAGAGAGTATTTGTTTTTGTTAAAAAAATGACTACCTTTAGAACATCCTAAAAGGGTCTTGTGTGAGAGGGTGAGGGCCAAATATGTTTTCTCCTGTATTTTTGTTTTTTCCCCATAATTGCATCACTTATTCCAATCAATTATTCCAGGCAACTATTACGTTTCCCTCCAATCTTTGCACTTACAAATTTATGTTGATCACACACACGGACATCCTTATTACCCACTGGCAATGTCTTTGTTGTTTGTAATCAAACTGGATTAACCTAATGGTACAAAAGCACTGGATACTGATGGCATGGGAGATGCAATGGGAGAAATCATCGTAGAAAATAAACTGTTATAGACCAGGTGTTCAACAATACCTATACTGCTAATATTTTTGCTAAGAAACTCATAACATCTACCTATTCTGGTCATGGGGAGTGATTGCAATGAATTCAACCAATGGATTCAAAATTCAGAAGGACTCATTTATTTTCTTGGTTTGAAAGCCACCTATGTATTTTGCTATGTTACATGGATGGTCACAAAATACAGTCTTAATTTCAACAGAGAAGGCTGGAATAAGGAATTTTTAGGTAGAAACTTGTAAACTGATGTTAATATAGAGAGATTTTACTCTACATAATGTCGTGATTTCCATGTTACAAACAGAACTGCTTGGATTTATATACTGAAACAAGAAAACTTACCTTAAATACCAAAATAAACCTTTTCTCCCATACTGTTCATTTCACATTTCTCTCAAAACTTTCTGTTCTGACTAGCTTTCAACTACAAAATTAGAGAAATTAAAGCATGCTCATCCTCACAGCTAGGGAAATTTACTTTGCTAAAACAAACAAACAAAACCCCTCCCCCCCCCCCCAAAACCCCAAAAACAAAGAAAAAAACCTTATTTGTTAGCTATTCAATCATCACAAGACCTTAAGCATGGTCTCAAGACAGTGCAGCTTCTGTCTCAGCTTTCCTCTAGAGAAAATAGCTTTATCTTCTAAGGTAAACTGAAGTCTATCACTTCTGGAACTGTATTATAGACAGGAAAGGTAGGTATATATTCTCCTTTAAAATCGAATCAATGGGATCTGGACCACAGGCTATTCCTTGCTTTTCTTCTAACTAGAAGAGTATTGTTATTGCATGTCACTGAGGTGTAATGCTGCAATTCTTTGGGTACTTCAATTTTAAATTTCCACAATTTAAGATATATTAAATCATTTAAGTGTAATACCAGCTCCGAGTGTCATCAAATTGTACATAAATGAACATAATAACTGCCACTACCAGTATTTCTACCTTAAAATATTGTAATTCTTTTGTTATAGATTTTTGTGTGAAAAAATGTACTCCTTTACTGCTTACATGGCAGTGAATTGTTGACTTTTGTTGTTCAAAGGTAAATCACAATGACTTTGTTACACAGAACTTTTGTATCAGACCAGACTCAGTAGATGATCCATTCAACAGGGCTGGTTTATTAGTTCCACTGTATAAATAAGGTCAAACACATGGACAATGGCCTTTGTCAAAGCATTTTCATGCATATTTGTTCCTTGACACTTATGTCACTTGATACAAGTGTGGGTCAGATGAGGAAAATTATCTTG
Source organism: Chiroxiphia lanceolata (assembly GCF_009829145.1). Classification (NCBI taxonomy): domain Eukaryota; kingdom Metazoa; phylum Chordata; class Aves; order Passeriformes; family Pipridae; genus Chiroxiphia; species Chiroxiphia lanceolata. The sequence continues at coordinate 32,552,654 of NC_045640.1, forward strand.
GTTGGTTTGGGATTCTTTCCCCCCTTTCCAAAGACTGGAATAGCTATTAATATTATTCAGTAAAGAATTTCCATTAAAAGAAAACATCTTCTATTCCAAATGACACATGTGACTACATGGTAATTTTACATCCATATGGAGTTTGAACTTCATACCTTGGCAGTTGCCTGCATGGAATTTCTACTGATGATTTTCTTCTGCTGGAAATGCTTCTTTCTCTAAGAATTTGTTTTTCTCCTTTTGGAAAAAATTAAATTATTGGGGGAAAATGATATTATTTGGAAGTAATGAAACAATAAAAAAAAAAAAACAAACAAAAGAAAGAAAAATATACGAATTATACAAATGTTGAGAATAAGAAACATTTAAAAGGAAAATTACAGGATAATTGTAACAGTACAATTAAAAACAGTGAAGAACTTATTTTGATTACAAATTTCAAAAAGAAAGAATATTTCCTCAGTTCAACTTTTTGGTATTTATGCTCTAAAAGGTCTTCTAGGAATATAATCTTATTAAACTTTTGATTTATATTTGCAAGGGGCTAAATATAATTTTTTTCATATGTGTATTTTAAATATTTTAAGAAATACTGAAATAAAACTGTAATTTATTAATATTCATGTAATCTACTATTTTGCATTGAAAAGGACTGGCAAATTCTGGAGCTATAGTTAAACACCTTCCATAAGAAAGAACCTCAAACTGGAAGACAGTTAGTCTTATGTTTAGTTTTTGCCTCTGAAACAGACAGTGCAGTACTGAATTAGTTATTTTTCACCATTCCATTTCTTCAAAGTGGGAAATCAAGCTATTTTCCACTTCCTTTTGGTTTTGAGGTTTTTTGGTTGTTTGGTTGGTTTCGGGTGTTTTTTTTGTTTGCTTTGGTTTGGTTTGGTTTAATTAAATCATATGATGTTATGAAGAAACTGGAGAACATTTAATTTATTATAGGTTGGACAGAACAGATTGAGAGGTAAATCCAGATAAAAATTATAGAGTATGCCAGTCACCATATTTTGTGAGACTAGATCATAGCTGGGAGAGATCTTTGTTAGATGATGAATGTCAGAATATCTATAAATTCATTGTAGCTGAAATCAGCATGCAGGTACACTATTGTCTCAAGTAATTCTTACCCAAAATGCCATCAAAACTAAATTTTCATTGTTCTAACTCACAGTCGAGCGATTCAGCCATGACAGTTATAAAAGACATGGTTGCCACAGCCACAGATACAGCTAGTGAGAACTGTATACCTAAGTTAGTTACAAACTCCTGACAGAAACAAGAAATTGCTGCAGTAGGCTGTATGGCTACAATATGTTAGGACAATACTTTATAATTCTGGTGTTAATGTTCATTTATATACATTTTGTATTTGTATTTATGTACAATACTTAGATTCACCTCTGCTTACTCTGATACTCTTCTCCTCAAATACAGAAGCCTCATGACAACCTATATATTAAAACAAAAAATAAAGGGATCGAACGTGGCTGGTTTTTGCATACAGTGCAAAAGGATGGATAGTAATTGGTATTTATTTTTCCTAATATTGCACTAAAGAAAACAAATAAACAACAACAAAAAAAAAATAATTGAAGGAATTTTCTTGTGTACTTGCAAGTGTGAAGCATTGTTCACATGTGTAAAATTGAATGGTAGAAAGTAAAACAGACCATTTGACCTTTACCTCCCACTTTACTGTGATCTACATTTCATTTTTATTAGGAGGGAAGATAAACTTTGCAGGGAAATAATTCTTTGTATCTCACTGTTAAAAAAATTGCAAAACTCTATTGGCAATGTATGAACTTAGAGAAAAATGAAATCTTTAACTTTTGTTTCATGTTAAGAGCTCTCTCTAAGCTGTAGCTGAATTCAGATTGCTTATTATCTTGCCACATTAAAAAGTTAAGTAATAATATGTTCTTTTGTGTAGCCATCTGATGAGCTTACTTGCATGACTTTTTCCAATAAACTAGCATAATCTCCATGAAGAAAGAAAAAGTCACATGTAAATCTCATTATATTATTACAAAAGGCATACACATCCCTACCTCCACCCACTGTTCATTTATGAGATTCAACTCTCAATGAATTGCAGGATTATCTTTCTGTTGAATTCTGTTGACTTCCTCATGTGCATGAGGCTCATAAAATCTCTGGCCTAGCTTATATTTGCGTTTTAACTGTTATTCTGATTTTCAATATTCCTTTGAAATACTTTTGTCTTGGTAGAGATTTTTCTAACTTCCTGTCTGCTACTCAAACTTGGTTTTGGAATTATATTAAAGTATAACCTTTGAAAAATGAATTGAGATTAACAAGTGCTGCAAGTATTTAATAAATGTTCTCTCAGTGCCATAAAACAGTGGGTTTTTTTCAAGCTGTCAACCAGAGAGACAGTTATTACTATTATTAATAGAGTTTTGAGATAATTTATAGTTAAAAAAAAAAAGTCCTGTATCTGTAACACTGATTTTGCAAAGAACGTCAGAAACAAACTAACTTGGTAGCTTTCTGGACCTGAAAATATTCTTCTGTTGGAAGAATATTTTTTAAATTTTTTACTTGACACGCTCTGTATTTTTTCCCCGGCAAAATGCCAAAAAGAAACCCAGTATTTTTATCCTCGTCTACGTTCTCAAAACACTAACATTTCCTCAGTATTAGAGACTACTATGTCCACTTAAATGTCTGGAGCAATCAACATAAATATGTTATTCATGCTACAAAGTAAGATTAAATATGATTACATACACTCAAACAGGTAAATAAAATGTCAAGTTTTAGTTAAAGAACATTATATCTGACACAAAGACAGACCACAATAGGTAATAGGGTGAAGATAGAAGTTTTTTAGTTATGCTCACACTTCATGCATTAGCTCCCTGCTTAAAAAGTGACCACTACCTCAACATCTTTTGGCTTCAGTGAGGCCATTACAATTTATCTCATCTAAGGTCAATTTCTTTGGTTACATGGTTCTTTTGGTCATGGAAGTTAGTATTAATCCCTTTAGAGATTAGAGTAGATTATAGAGAATCTTAAGGAACTTTCCTTAAGTAAAGGAAGAAAATTTCCTTAAGTAAATTCTTTAAGGAATGTTCTTCTTAAGAAAAATCTTGTCAGACAAAGGGAATAATGAAAAACCATTGATGAGCCTTTTGTTGAAATTGGATGCAAAATCTCCATATGCAGTCTGCACGAGTAATATGAAATCATGTGAAAACATTATATCACTTATGACAAGCTGCAATTTGTTACAAACACATTTAATGAATGACTGAAGAGATATAATGCAAAATAATAAGAGACTTCAAAACTACAAAGAAAAGAAAACAAAACAAATTTCCTTTGTAGGTCCCAATATCCAGTCATAGCAAACAAAGGTAATGGTTGAAGAAATGGAAAATAACCTGGAAAGAAACAAACAGAGGATAACATCGAGAAGACATGAGACCAGAAAATAGTGGAGGAAAATTGCTGTGGTTTAAGCCCAGCTGGAAATTAAGCACTATGTAGTCACTCGTTCAACCTCCCTCTCCCCCCTGTAACTCCGTGGAATAGGGAAGAAAATCAAAGTAAAACTTGTAGGTTGAGATAAGAAAGTTTATTAATAGAAAATAAAGTAAAACTGCAGTAATAATGGTAAACGATAATAATAATAATAAGGGAAAAACCAAGAGATACTCAATATAATTGCTCACCACCCACTGACTGGTGCCAGACCCCATTCCTGAATGCAGATTGGTTCTGCTTCCAGATAACTCCTCCCAGTTTATATATTGGGCGTGATATTCTACGGTCTGGAATATCCCTTTTGTTAGTTCAGGTCACCTGTCCTGGCAATGATCCCTGGCAAGTTTCTTTTGAGCACCCCCGCACTGCAATCTTCTTCATAACGGATCCCCTCCAGAACTCAAGGATTAATAAATAATAAAAGGCATTTGATTGCAGTGATTTTAGATGGAATGTTTTTTGTTTTTTTCAGTGAGTGCAATGGGCATTTTATACTCAAAGAAGCAAGGGATCTTTCTTGTGGTCTACAGCTTCCTCAGAAAGAAACAGAAGGGCAGGAACTGATCTCTTCTCTCCGGTGACCAGAGATAAGACCTGAGGGAATAGGATGAAGCTGTGTTAGGGGAAGCTTAGGTTGGATGTAGGAAAAGGTTATTCACCCAGAGGGAGTTTGGGGACTAGCACTGGTTCCCCAGGGAAATGGTCATGGCAGTAAACCTGACAGAGCTCAAGAATTGTTTGGGCAAGGCTCTCAGGCACATGGTGTGATTCTTGGGGCTATTCTGTGAAGGACCAGGATTTGGACTTTGATGATCCTGATGGGTCCCTTTCACCTCAGGATATTTTATGATTCTATGGCTCTGTCAAGAATCCGAAGTGAGATTTAAAAAGAAAATTATTTGCATTAATTATTTTTCTATTTAGTTCCTTTGTTTGATTTTTGTTTTTTTCCACTAACTAGTGTTTCTTTGAGTATTTCTAGTAGCAACTGCTTTGGTTTTCAGTTGCACATTCTTTTCTTCTTTTTATAAAATTAATACAGTTAGTAAACTTTAGAATTGTTTCAATTCTAAATTGATTTTTTTCAAGCCTGTTTGCACTCCATTGTGAAAGACCAAACTTGTATTTTCATTGAAGCATAAGTGACATTAACAAACAAATAAAGGGAAACCTGTAGTACAAAGCCTGTAAGATGTCTTAATTTAAATATAATTCCCCATCTTCTTCATTCTGTCGCAGAGTCTTACCTCCCCTTATAAATAGAACAGTACTTTTGCAAAGTCCTTGTGTGGGGCTGTTAACCACAGTGCTTGGAAGATGTCAATTTAAAAAAATATTGTTAAAAAAAGGCTTGAAAGAAAATTACATGAGATCTGTAACAAAGTTTTATTACTATCAATAAACTCCCCTGTCTCCAGCACTCACAGTTGTAAAAACTACATGAAACAAATTACCATCAGGTAATTGAGTTAGAAAAACAGTAGCGAGGAGGCATGAAACAAAAAAAGCTAAGAAATTCAAATTCACATTCTCACAGAAAACATAATATCTGCTAACTTTAATGGAGGTTAGAAATGATAGTACCCACAGTTAATCTAAATTCTTCAACAGAGCTGTAGTAGTCTGTATTTTTGTTTGGCATAACTGCATGCTACAGAAAGGGGTTTTTTAAGAACCTTTTTTACCAGAGAAATAGAGATTTCAGTTTTGAAACCACTCATGGCTCCTGCATAATCACACAAGGAAAACTGAAAATAACACTAGGGATGAAATCAAGTCAAAGTTGGCAACAGAAGAAATCTTACAAATACTGTAAGATCACTTAGATATATCTATATTCAAACGTAAAAGGGATTTTTTTAGAAAAATATATCTATAAAATAAAGATACTGATTACATGAGTGAAAATCCCATACAAAACCAGATGTTCAAAATGATTCCTAAATAAAGTATCTTCTTTTGAAAGAATATTGGTAGATTAAGTTTGATGTAAGCAGGAGGAATTATCAGCTTTTGGATTACACTCCTAACATATTTCCTCCTTTGAATCTGCAGAGAGTTGAGGGGAAAAAAGTAAAAGGGAGACTTGGATTGACAGTCATATCTCTATTCCAGAAGTGTAAAGGATTAGGATTCCAAGGTGTAGCATGTGGTTCCATCAGTGGAAATAGCACGTATCTCACTGAAATGTCAGCATGGTGTCTGGAACCATGTCTTGGATGCACTTTATATCTCTTTCTTGAGATTTAACAAAAGCAAATTGCCTCCTCTGGGGCATACCTGAGCTAGTTAGGTAGTTCCCTCCCTGTCCACTGAACCCTGTGATGGCAGTACGATATTTAAGCTTGTACATAACAGCCTCAACCAAGTGCAAGAGAGATCAGAAAAATAAGCACATAAGTCCCCTGTGAGGTGAGGCATGCTCCAAAGATATTTAAGACACACTGACAAGTTCAAAAATGTAGAAAAATTACTTCAAAGTTACTTTCTGGATACAGAACCCAGAATGCCTCCCTCCCTTGAGACCATCCACCTGGATGGACACCGACAACTGCTTTTTCAAAAAATGTATTTTAGCCAAGTAACTATTTGTTTAACCACATTCGTGCAATACTGTTTATACACTAAAAAAAATGAGAAACACCTTCTTCATTTCTGTATAGTAGTTTACTTTTCAAAACAGTGATTCTCAGATTTTTTAACTGATGATTTAGATTTTTGGGGGGGAAGGTACCACCAATATGATCCACAGCAGTTTTCTTTTTGCAACCTAAGTAGGACAAAATTTTAAGAGGTCTTTACTATTTGTGTCAGTTTTGTCAGCTTGCTTGCTTTCAAATGTGTGCATATTTAATCATCTTTTTAAAACTTTATTTATACCATGACAATGTTTTGCATTCCAGTCTCTGATACATTATACACATTAGCACACTAATACCTTTTTATGAGAAGTTACAAAAAAAGTGTGGGTTAGAATACTTCGTTGTCTTCTTTTTTAACAGATTCGAGCGGATCTCCTAAAGTAAAGAACACAGTTAACAGCTCAGAGTCATATGGGATGGACAACTACAAAGACTGCTTACGTATTTTATACTGAAGAATAATTTGTTAAAAGAATTCTAAGGACATGATTCAAGACTGTTCATACCCTATTAAGCAGCTTAAGCTTATCTGTTCCGTACAGTCTTGTCAGATGGTTGTGAACCTATGCTTCTCTGCATAGCATTCTAGCATACTGCTGATCTCAATGTAACAAAAGTTTGTCAAAGAGTCAGCTTTTGTTACTTTCAGAGTACAGTTCTAGTCACAGTCCCAAGAAGATTTACGGACATACTTATTTTCAGCCCTGTGTCACATTAACTGGGTTTTGTAGTGAAACATCGGCATTCACTATGTCTGGTATCTTCCCTGCACATATTTCTTTTTCTTTTACTTATCTGGCTAGGACACTTTTCTTTTTATATTTATGGATGGCATGGTATACAATCCTACATCTCAATTCCTATTTGAAGTGTAATATTCATTTCTATCACTCTTTTCAGATTCAGTTCATGAACTAAACAGCAAACAGCACAATTACAGAAACCCATTGTAAAAAAAATCTAAAAGTGTCAATTTCAACATAACTGGTAGAGTGATTATTCTCTAATGAATTTGAACACTGTCTTACTAGTGATAGGCTCTCTGGCTACTAGTAAGAGATTAATTGAGTAAATTAATTGATTAAGATTTTTCAACCACATCATTAAATTGCTTGTAAAATGCCAAAGATTATACCTCAAATAATGAACTGACATCAAATCACATACTCAGATGAGCTGTTAAATGAAATTATTAAAATTCTGTAGGAAAGAGTGCTTCTTGTTCGAATTATATTTTCCATCTTGAAGGGAGACGGAAAAGGAGACTTAAATTAAAACAAATTCATATTATTTTCAGCAGATTGAATCTTATGGGAAAAATATCTATCCTCACTGGTCCTCAGTGTTTATCCAACAGGTTATCATGGATTGTCATAAGCAAGTGAATGAAATTTCAGACTACACTAAAAATAAATGTATCATTTTTTGTTACTTATCTGAGAAACACATCTATATCTGAGGGCAAGAAGACATCAGAAACTGCGTTACCTGTAGTGTACCATAGTGTACAAAACTTGAGAACAGGTCAGGCCCCCATATTTATTACCCTCCTAAAGACACTGTAAGAATTTCTGAAGTGCTGAAGGAGCCAGCTGTAAATATCAGGGGAGCTTAACACTGCCAGGACTATCATAGAAGACCAGCCAGCCCAACTCTGATCTCAGTTTCTTTGGAAAAAATACAGTAGAAGACAATGCAGTTATGTTGGACATGTAGTGGTATAACTGAGATCTAAACCTCTCCTACCAAATTTAAGGGTGTCTGTTTAAATGAGGTTTCAGACCTTTCTCTGTGACCGGTTATACAACTGCAAATGCAAAATAGTTTGACTGCAACAGGTGTTAATATTTATTTCAGAATCTGATAGATATTTGAAACTTTGGCACACAAGTGCATTTATTCAATAACAGCCTGTATTTTCCAGGGTGCCTTAATTAGTTATAGACATGTATAATCTGAACTTGACCACCCGATAAAATGACACTATTGAAAATACATCATTGGAACATTCTTTAATGTTAGTCTGCCAGAACAAATTTCTGTCCTGGAAATTTTTCTATAAATAAATTAAAGGTTCAAATGAATTAAAAGTCACATTTTGTAAAATATAAATAACTAAATGTGCATGAAAATGGAAAATTGGAAGGTGAAATACAGACTAATTTTTCAACCATGCTTATTTTTTCTTTGATAATATCCAATAGGACTAATTCTATTTATGTACTTTCTGTTCTACAAAACCTCTACTCTTTTTAAACAAAGCCATGCATGAGTTGAATGCAGATCTATTTGTCACATGTATAAAACAGAAAATGTCTGCACTATTTGCTGAAAAGTGTCATTGTACAGTTACTGAATGTGCTGGTTTAAAAGTAAACTGGCAGGAGAAACAAACCCAACTCAAGAGAGATTACAAGCCAGAGTTACAATTTACTGAAAAGACTACAATAAATACAACGATACAGAGAAAACTGCTTTTAATCCATAAAGACAGACGCATAATCCCACACCCTGGGACAACAACAGAATGATGTTCGTCAGCCCCTGTGCTGAGCTCCATATGGTTCCCCTGGGAGCAAAGCAAATTTCCTGTTGGAAAACCTGTTGATCTGGATGATGGTCTCAGTCCTGTTGAAGTTCTGGTCCTGCTCTGGATCTGATGAGTGGTGGTAGGAGTCCTGGGTGGAAGAAGCCCTGTAGAGTGAGGGACAGAGCCCCTTGATCTCCTGAGTGAAGTCTGAGCAAGGTCTTTTAGTGGGCTCGGGGTAGGTGGGAATGCCTCTAGTACCTCCCCTGGGGCAGGGAGTTCTTCCCTGGATAATTAATACTGGATCATCAGACATTTCAAGAGTCTTTGACACCTTCTAAGCACAGGTGGATCCATTGTGACCATCAACAGAGTTAAATATCTTCAGGTCATGTATGTGAATTGTCCTGATGTCTCCCCGAGGGGAGTTATCACAGATGAGTCATTTGTGTAAGGACAAAGAAAGGTGGCAGGCTTGCATGCCCTCTGAGTCATCAGCCTTCCAGTCTTTCCACATTGGTGGATACATTCTTCCTCTGGGATAACAGAGTACCACCCTTATCTTAAGCCCCTTCCCACAGTCTAAATTAGTAGGCATGTTTGGAGAAAAGAGAAAGAGAAAGTGGATACCAAAGATTTTGTGTAACCCAGGACACTGAAACATAACATTGAACAGCTTGAGGTTCATCTACTTCTGTTTTAAAAGCAAGTTGAAAATTAAGTCAGTATGACTTGACAATGATGTTGTCGATGCATTTGAAATTAATTAGGTAACAGGGAACAAATTCTAGTGGTTTAAATCAGCTAAGTACACAAATGTCTAAAATAAGCTTATTAACTCAATGTATTATGGCAAACCTGTAATTTCATTCTTACTGTAGATGAAACTCAAAGTTGCAATTAGCAGTCATCACAGGAGTTTTTGTACTTCAGGACCACAAAATCTTCAGCAATTTGAGACCAAAATAACACTTGGGCACTGCAACAGTTACAACTAGGATCAACATATAGTAGTTCAACATGTAAGAAGGGAGTAAAATTATCTTTGGAAAACATTTGGCATAATTTGGCTGGTACTTCTAGGCACTAACAAAAGCTACAATAAAACTTAATTGAAACTGAATTGAAAGACAAAACATGAAAAGATAGTAATGTAGAATGTACTTGGATTTATGCCTGAGGGTTCTTTCAAAACTATGCCGACTTTCATGGATACTCAAGTTTAAGAAAAGCCTATTGCATATGTGCTCTAAAATAGAAGCTCTAGAGTTTCAAGAATCAATAATGTGGCCCATTCAGTGATGTGAACGTCTAATGTTTCTGTTTCAAATTTGTTTTTATTTTTATTCGCAAGAAAATTTGTTTGAGGGTCTTCTTTGTACAAATGTTTGTATGGGTTTCCCTCTCTATGCAGCAGTTGTAGCATGTGACTCTGAATTGTATTTCTGAATTGCCTTTCAACTTTATGTGTTCTTAAATACAAAGATCCCTTTCCATGTCTATTGTTCTGTGAAGTGAGAAAGAAAACTTTAACCTCTATTCTGAAGGCAGAATATGAGAGAATCATTTAGGTTGTTTCCTTCCTTTTCTCCCTCATTATTTTAGCTTTATCTTTTTTAGTTTTTAGCTTTATATTTTGTTCTATGTGAAATTAATACAAATCCAAAATTTCAAACAAGTTCACTTTCAAAACTTAGCTGTGGTTCTATATATCATATTTTAAGATGTAGCCAGTATAGTTCTGGCAGCTAGAAGTAAATCATTCCCATTTTAACTTTCCAGTTAAAGCACCAGTGTGATTTAGAGAACTAAAGCTACCGAGTTTCTGCTGAGTGATAACAAGGGAAAGTTTGGCCTGTCCATTACAGACTCTTTCTCCCTCCTGTAAGAAATTGTCAGACAGTTAAGAAACTTGGGCAGCAAGAGTACATTTGAAACAGAGTATTTTTAATTGTGAGGGGAAAGGGTAGGAAAGACTATTTTCCTCCAAAATCTGAACAAGGCTCCAAACCTTATTGATTTTTCTTACCTGGAGACTAGAATCACAAAGGAAATAAGTAGGAATGCAGTTAAACTATCCATAAGCTCTGCAGCAAACTATCTGCAAAATAAACCTTCCTGTCAATTACATATATATCTAAGAAAAACCTTAAAAGGTTCGCTACCTAAGTGCATGTACGTTGAACAAACAGATGGAGAATACTGCTAGGACATAAAATACATCATACTCTGTAAAAATACTATCCCCTGAGAACCTGCCAACTGCACTAATTTCATATATATGCTTCCCTGTTCCTTACTTCCAGTCCAACAGTTCAGGAGACTTTTCTGCATTTGTAGCCTTCAGGTTGGCAAAGCAACTATAAACCCTGTCAAAATCTTGGCCTTGTTAAGCACTAAGAAACCAGCATATTAGCCTTACACTAGCTTAGTTAAAATGTGCAGTAGTTCAGTAAATATGTTGTCATGGTTTGAGATAGCCCCAAAATCCAATTCCCTAGCTCCATCCCCCTCCCACATCTCAACCCAATGTGAGATGGGTTTTTCCAGACAAAACACAACCAGACTCAGAATGGGGGAAAGGGAATATATTACAATGACTGTACAAATAAATACTACAATACATTATACACACGACTACAACTATCTCTACCATGACATATAGTATTTACAATGGATCAGATCTCTTCTCCCCTCCAAATAAAAGTCCAGGAGGAAAAGAAGGACAGATCCCCTCCAGTCTCTCAGGGCAGCAGCTTCTTCTAAGGCAGCAGGTTCTCTTCATCTCATGCATGCAGCTGTTGCTGGATCTCTGCCAGCACTCACGAGGGAGGTATCCAAACTCCCTCGGCCCCGTTCCCAACCAACCGAGGGGTCTTCCGTGGGCTTCATAACCCCAGACAAGGTCGTTTCACCACGTCATATCACGAAGCACAGGGGGCCTTCGTGACAGTCTGGTATCTCCAGGAGATTCAAGCTCCTTGCAGGGCCTCTGTGCCCTGTCTCAGGCTGCGAGCTTCTTTGTAGCTTGCAGCAAGGGAGGGCCCCCAAGGCCAACCTCCCACACTCCGTCCTGGCTGAGCTCTCAGGACGACCGAGCTTCTTAGCTCCTTTACCCATTTAGGACTTCTAAATCAGTAAGAGTCCACCCCCTCCATCTCGGAGGGATCTCAAAGAAAGTTTAGGGGAGTTTTGCAGTTCTTACCCCCAAACCTTCTCTCTGTAGACCTTAGTTCTGTTCTCTGCTGCTGTTCTTTCTCTCTCAGCTTGCAGATGTTCTGTCTGCTTTGCTACATGTTTGTTTGCTGCTCTCTTATCTTTTGGCTCCATGCCGCCGCTCTTTCTCCGGTCAGTGCTGGTCTGCTGCTGCTGTCTCTGCTCACATTGAAGAACCATTCCCCAGTTCATAGCTACGGATACATAGTCCAGCTTAACACTGTTCCACATCCCTGTAGCCCCCCACTGGGGACTGGGAGGGCCCAGCCCCCAGTGGGGCTGCTGCAGTTTCTCCTCGTGGCTCCTACAACATGGCCACTTCTCCTACTCCCAAAACTACAACTCTTCTCTTCTGGTCTGGTTGTGATATGTTTACATTTTTGCAGGAGTGCCTATTGGGTAGAATTTCAAAACTTCCAGGGGTTTCCACCCCTTGGGGGCTACCACTTTCTTAGCCTCTGGGGGAAAACAAAATCCAAACCACTACATATGTCCATTTTTTATCACTCTGTATCTAGTACTACTGAAATTATTCAGAATTAATAACTGTGGAGGTTTCTATAGCCGTTTCCTTTACCTCACCGTTACCTTTTTTCCTTTCATGTAACACAGTTAGGAAACAAGAAACCTAAACAAACAGTTGTTTAATCTGGAAAATTTATGAAGTCTTACTTCCCTAGTCTCTCTAGTACTAAATGAAGATATTTAAGTCTGGCCTTCTCAGTGAGATACTTGCCTCTACATTTCACTGGGATCTTCTGTTTTCCACATGTATTGCCTTACTTGATCCCAACTCCTCAAATTCTACCAGTCTTAGATGCCTTTTGGTAAACAGAAACAGTGTTTTTATTTAGTCTGTATTCAATTTTTACTTAAAGTCATAAAGTGTTTAAATACAATATTTCCATATTAGTCATGTAACTAACTGAATGTCATTGAGGAAAAAATATTATTCAAACATTTAAGAAGCAATTAGCCTATTATTCTTATTGCTATATTTATAAATTTATTTTTTTTTAATAATTCTCTCCAGAATATTCTATGTCGACCGCAATTCCTGTTTCAGAAAGTTGTAATAATAATATAATTTTGCTGGGGTTTATTGATCCAGGTCTGAGCTGTTTGAGCACAGCTGACTTTTCTGTTTGTCTTTAATTGATTAACAGAAAAATGACATTCCATCTGAGCCTTTGGTGGTCAATAAGATCCTGCATTTTGTTCTCTTAATATTTGAACTATCTGAAATATTAACTTCATGTTCACCAAAGTCAGACAATGAGTCAGTCATGGATTCTGAGTTAATACGAAGAATATTTCTGATGACTAAGTACCCCACAGGTTTCTATCACTTCCTATGTTGAAAAAAAAATAAAAATCTTGGAATATATGTGAAAGAAAAGTGAACTATGAAATGTTATTACCAATCTGGGATTGCTGCAAAGTAAATTCCATTACCTTGGGATAAATCAAACATTCACAGATATAAATGTGAATTTATCCAAACTCCCATATTCAAGTACTTGTTCTACTGATATGTTAAATGGTCAGACACTTAAAAGTTTTCATTTCTATTGTTTCATGCTCTGACCAGTAAATGCTCTATAAGATAATCTAGTGTTTCCTAAAAAGACCAGTATTAATTTCCTTCCTGTACTGTTGATATTACAATTTTGTGTATGGTATGGTTTTTTTAATAGTCATTTAACATTTAATTAAACTTTCTGTTGCCCTGTGCTTTAGCTAAATAAAAATTAGAAATACACTAAAATAAACTAAAACTTTCCGTCTGTTTGACTTTTTCACATTGCACTAGAGCTTTTTGGACAATTGTTATTCTGAAAACTACTCAAGCCAGGGAGACATCCGATGTAGAGTGTGTTGTATTCTAATTACCACAGAAATGTTTGCAATTTAAATATAAGAAATGGCTTATTATAGTGATCATGTCAAATGTAGTGGTGTCCAAAAATAAAATCCATATTTGGAGTCAGTTTGTCTGGTACAAATATGATTTTAACTTTCTAACAGTGATGGCTTCCATATGATGCTGGAGATGATCAAAATAAGAGAGATGGGGAAATAATTGGCTGAAACAGACGTTTTCCTTTCTTCTTGATAGAAAATGTTTTAGCAGATGCCTATTCAAAAGGAACTCTTCCAGCACTCTGGAAATGAAACATATGAAGCTCACTATTTTAATTGCCAGAGATAAATACTATAAAAGAAAAAGGTTTTATTTTGACCGGTATTAGGGAACAGATCTTTAAATACTCACTGTAACTACTTGCCTTAAAGTTAGGAGTATATCTAGAGGGAAAAGTCATACTATTTTAGATGTTATTTTACAGTGTAGAAATTGGGGGGTTGCCCTGCTCTTGGACCAAAATATTTCTAGGGGAAGAAAAACTCAGAAACCCTTCCTTGTGAAATGGAAAGCATAGTTCTTCAATGGAACATGGGAATCACATTTAACTTGACAGTTTCCTTGGCATGATGCCATAGCTATTACCATTCAGCCAAGAGAAGACTGTGGCCAGTGGAAAATGGAAAAGATTTTTCCATCAAGTTGAATAGAAGTCTTGACAAAATAAAGTCAAAATAATAGTTCATTTGGTTTCTAAGTATCTAGAAATGTGCTTCCACTTACTAGGTGTACTTGTGTAAGAAGTACATAGCTCTAAATGAACAATCATTTTTATGAGTTTATCATTTAATATCACTAGACTAATTTAACTCACTTTTGTTTCAAAGATGAAAAAGTATTCTGGGACAGTTCAAGATGACTTTTTTTCAAATCTTGTTCCTGCCATATCAGAGATGAACTCAGTTTAATAATGTTGCCAGTTTCTATCTTAAAGCATAACTGGAAGAAGAAACAGTGGTTGGTTCTTCAGCTAAAGGTTGCTTTAGAATGAGCTATTTTGATTAAAAATAGGAATTATTAAGAATGGGTTTTGTCCTCCTGCAGAATAAATGCTTCTAATAATCTCATGAAGATTCTCTATTAAATGAATGATCTCAAGTAAGTAATCTATTTTAAATGGTGCTGAAAAGAGGTGTATTTCCTAATAGGTAACTTTATTTTGTTGAAGGTAAGTACTCATAAAGAATTAATGATGACTGAAATATCCAGCTTTCCTGACTGCCTTAGTAAAGATCTAATGCTTCTTACTACCTTCAATAGATCCAGTGAAATCAAACCCAGATTGTTTCATACAAAGCACTTCAGGTTCAATGAAACTAGGATTTTTAAATTAAACTTTGCTTTGCAAAAAAAAAAAAAGTTTCTACTAATCAAAACAAAAATAGTACCTAAAGGAAACTGCACTCCTCCACTTTTTTAAACTGACAGTGAGTGATGAACGTAAGTTATATAATACACTGTGACTGGTTTTTCAACATTGGCAGTCACCATTTCGAAGTAAAATGCACAAATGGGAGCAATTATAAAAGCCCTCCAAATCTCCATTTCTGGCTTATGTTTATGTTTAAACATAATCTCTTAGGGAGTTGTGACAAAAGAACTAGATCATCAATTCAATAATCACAGCATTAATGATGGTTTTGCAAGATGAGCAGCATTCAGAGCACACTGTAGGTCTAACTCCTCCAATTCATATTTCTTTCAAAGACAATCTGGACATCTAACTATTTTATGTGCTTCTTAAACATCAGTCCGTATCTGAGACTTTTCACTTGAGTATATTTAGTGGATCATGGCAGAGGAAGAAGATGCTGAATCATGTGAATGGTGCGTTAAGGCAGCATATCCAGACTTGAGCATGACCCTCAGGCTACTTCTGCTTTACAGTATAACGTCAGAGAATGTCAATCTGAACATCTCAGTTGCTTCTTGGTCCCCTGAATTAGTACTTTGAGACTATTAAGATGTATTTGATGGAAAGAATAACAAGCCCAGGACCCAAGTACTTTCATTATAACAAAGCAAAACAAAATATGTACTATATTGTTTTATTTATTCATAACACTGGTAGGTTTTCTGAAGCCAAAAGGGCAGTTGACTTGCTCTTGAGGAAGATAGTAGTATGAACTGTGCAAACAATCTAAATACAAGGTTGGGTGAGTATCTATCATTTCTTAAAAAGTGAGAAAAAGGAAGGATTGTTAAAGAAAATATTGTTAATATAATTGAACAGTGGAATGTCAGTTATTTTCACTTATGAGATGTCCAACCTGGACTAGGACAGGTATGTTTTTCTCTTAAACATCCTTTCCGTTCTCCTCTAGGAAATGTAGAATTTTAAGTGGGATGGTAACCCTGTAAAAGCAGCATACATGAGACAGAAGAAAACTTCAGATTTCACAGAAAAGTTCTGGAATTCCACCTGTATGTTTAAATATTTAGAACCTTAGATATTTAGCTGTTAAACAACAGCAAAATCATTATTTACTCTGATGTAAATTAACTGATTATATGTATTAAATTTTAAAACCAATAATGTATTTATGAACTTGGGACAGGTGCAGATGTTGTTAGTAGTGTTCTCTAGCAAATTTTTTTCCTGACATTCTCTCCAAGTTCTATTCCTGCTGTCTAAAGGAATAATCAGTTGTAACTGCAGGATTCCTTATATGATCTTTGAAATTCTTGTATATGCTAAGGATTTTTTTTTCTCCCTGTTCTTGTAAACAGTTTTAATGCTTTTGCCTCTACTTACACCTAACTTTGCCTAGAATATCAACCATCTTCTATGAATATCTTTTCTAACATAAAAACATATGAATCTTGACTTTCTCTTTACTGAAAGTTAACCAAATTATGACTTTCATGTTATTGACTTTGATAAAATAAGTCAAACCTCTTCCCATAAAACTTCATTCTTCCTGTCCATACATGGAAAGACAGTACATCATCTAAATATAACATACAGAAATGTCAATGTAAACATGCATTGTATGAGCAACTGAAGCAGTACTATGAGTGCAGAGCAGCCCATTTTTACAGATCTGATTATATCCATGTGGATTCTTCATGTTCTCCTTGATTGGCTTTGAAAATGGAACAGCATTATGAAAATTGGAAGATCTTTAAATATATTTTTGTGGATAACACACTTAAAATTAGTGTAAGTCAAAGTGGGGAATCATCTCAGGGAATGGAAAAAGGACTGGAAGGAAAAGAACAGGAGAAAATAATCTGTTGCATAGAAGAAGAGAGCCTGCTGCCTTAGAGACACTGCTGCTCTGAAAGTAGAAAGGATCTCTTCCTTCTTCCCTCCTGGACTTTTATTTGGAAGGGAGAAGAGATTTGATCCATTGTAAATACTGTTTTGTCATGGTAGAGATAGTTGAGATTGTGTGTGTAATGTATTGTAATGTTTATTTTGTACAGTCATTGTAATATATATTCCCTTCCCCCCATTTTGAGTCTTGTGTGGTGTCTGGAAAACCCATCTCACACTGGGTTGAGATGAGGGAGTGGGGCTAGGACTCGAGAATTGGATTTTGGGGCTCTCAAACCATGACACAATCCCACAGTTCTTAGAAAGTTAGTAGATGCTTCATATTTAGGGGTATATTAGGTCTCTAACTGCAGTGCTTGTATAAAAGCATCCTAAAGAAGGAAAAAATGTGCAGAGATACATTAGATCATTCCTTGTTATAGCGCAATATAACAAAAGATGTCTTAAAACATCTCTCAACAGAAGATTGAGCTATATTTCAAAACATAACAGAGATTAAGTCACTAATTATACACAGGAAATATGTTTGAGGTTTTTCTAAATGGCTTCTTCATCGATACATAAAATAGAGTAAATTACTACTTTTGAATCAATAGAACACCTTGATATTAGGTGATGAAATAAAATGCATTAAATTAACACAGTAGAAGTCCTAGAAGAGGTAAGGTAACAATCCAGAAAATATTGAGACAAAAACACATTCTAACTACTATCCTGTGCAGAATAATATAAGACAAATAAAATCAATGTTATCTAACGAGTAAAGATAAGAACTGTCATAAACATAGCCTTTCAAAAATGATTATGTATTCAGTTCAAGGGATTCACAGTAAGCTGTAATAACAGAAACAAATATTATAATTTTGAGACAATTAATAGAGAGCTGGTTACTGGAGTGGGGAAAAACACTGACTTCAAGGAAGTAGTGTAAAAGCACGTACTACTATCCTTAAAGGACAAATTGAAAAGCATGTTTACAATTCAAGCTAATTAATAAATTACTTAACTTTGAAAAGCAACAATAGGATCCATGTGCAAACAACTAAACAAACACAAAATAAAGTAGATCATTAACTCAATAAGTTAAGAGATCATCCATAGTATGAACAATTACAGTCAGCAAGTTTTAAACAGAAACCGAGCATTGAAAAGCCTAACTGTCCTAGTTAGAACAGCTGGGACCAGTTCATCACTATATGGGTGTAACCCAAAACTGTATATTCTATAGCCTTCCATGCCATTTCTCAGAAACTGTTATCAATAGACCATTTACACCATCTGCCCAGAGCACCCCTGACTCCTCAGGCTATAAACTGGGTGTTAAGAGGCCTGCGAGATAGGAGGATGCTCCTGTCCTCACACTCGTTGTGGAACTCCCCGCCCTGAGGGAGGCACTGGGCATTCCTGCCTGAACCTGAGGATATATATAATCTTGGAGTCTTGGGATTTTTTTAACCACTCATGGGATCCAGAGAAGGACTCTGACTACCACTCTCATCCAGACTGCAACCACCACTCTCGACCAGACTGCAACCACCACTCTCGACCAGACTGCAATCATCACTCTTGATCAGACTGCAACAGCACTCTCACCAACAGGTTTTCCCTCTCCTTTTTACTTTGGACTCAGGGGGCCTAACGAACACCACTCTGCCCCAGGGTGCTGGGTTATACATTTGGGGTTTGTGGGTTAAAACCAATTGCTTGTCTGTATAATCGTATTTATTGTATTATTTTATTAAATTGTTATTCTGATTTATAATCTCTCTTTTGAGTTGGGCTCATTTCCCCTGCCGGTTTACCTTTAAACCAGTACACTAATATTCAGGTGACTTGTCACATTAACAAGCCTTTGTAGGCTCCAAAAAATATACATGGAGACTGTTACTGTCTGTCTAAACTATGGAGTAGGAAATTCTAGGAAAGAAGCTTATGCTGGAGTAGTCAGAGGCAATCATCTCCAACTGAATTACAAAATATGCAATATATATAAAAATGTGCCTGACCTTGAATTCAAGTGGTTAAAATTCTAAGACACTGGTAATGAACTGCTTGGTTTGAAGTAAATAAACTTCTAGAGAGAAATGAAACTTAGATCAATTGTTCTAATTTTCATCAGTTAACTATTAATTGGACCAGAAAGTACTATTTTACATACCAGTGGTGTGTCACTACCCTAGAAACAGGAACTCTGAATGGCTGTACTGGAACTCAAATTCCAACTAAGTTCTTGAGTGCCTGAGCAAAGCCAGACCATAATGATAATGCAAGAGAACATGCAATAGAGATGAAAAGTTCTGAAAGATGGCAGTAGCCTGTGAAATGCCAGGTCATTTTTCAGAGAAAAGTTTTGTCACAGAGAAGAGTTTTCACCTTCTTTCCCTCTCCATCTTTGCTGGCAGGATCAGTAACAGAAGAAACCTAAACTTGAAATTAAGGGGTATTGCTGTCACGGATCTGTTTGTTCCTGAAGCATCCAGCTTTCTTGCAATAAGAGCAGTAGAAACAAGAGAACAAACTGTCTTTTTTTTTTTTTTATTTGAAGTATAGTTGATTTGTATATGCAAGTTTTATGCAGTCTGAGCCCCTAGCCCTATATGTTTTTATGAAAAAGGTAAAACACTGCAAATACCACAGTTTTATGACTCATAACTCTATATTCACCATATTAACAATATATCTGTCAATCATATGTATGTGAGTTAAATGTCCATGTAATGACAGAAAGAGGGATACCAGAGTCTCCAGATTGAACACATTGTAACAGCTAGTACCAATGGGGTTCTGTGTCTCCTACAACCCCATTATAATTAATTTCTGAATAGAAATAGGTTCCTATAGAGTTTGGTGATTCAGTATCCCTCTTTTTTTAACAATTTTATTTTGCGATACAACAGTGGGAAGAGTTAATACATATAAAAATAAATATGTATTTGTATTTCAAATAACTGAAGACAATCTTAAGAGACAATGCACTGGTGAGTGAAGGGGTGTGATGAATACCTTCCAGGAGGATAGCTACGTGCAGTAAAATGGCAAATGGCAATAATGTGGTGGTAAATATGCCTGTATCTTACCCATTGCTGCTGCTTCTGTTACTGCACAGAAACACTGACTTTGGTTTTGTGGACAGGCTGAAAGGAGAGAAAAAAGTCAGTACAGGAAGGAAATGCACAGGGAAAAAGAATTCCTGTGTAATTAGTCATGTATCTCACATTACCTGTAGCTCTTCTCCAATGGAATAAAATGAAGCTTTGTCATAGACCTCAGTTCCAACAGTATCAGTCTTCAAAATGCAGTAAATTCATTCAGAAGTGTCATCAAGAAAGGTCAGGAACATGCTGATGTTGTTGTAGGAAAACCTGGATTATTTGAAACTGTGCTTGAAGAGATGTAAATGGAAACAGCTAGAGCAAAGATATTCTATAATTAGGTTTCATGCTGGGTTTGGAAGTTGCTTGTTATAGATCTTTAAATAGTAGATAATGCCACAGTTTGAAACTGTTCGTTTTGATTTTCTGCTACTTCAATGAAAAAATTATTATTTTTCAAGTTCTGTGGGTTTTGTCACATCATCATTTTTGTGCCAAACAACTTCTGGAATACCTCTTCTGACTGAATTTTTGTACTGCTGAGACTTTTCTTAGAGATTTTTGTTTAGAAGACAAATATCTCTGTACTGTCTGACTTGAAAATTTCTATCCAAATCTGAGACAATTCTAACAGTTAGGAATCTGTCCCTATCACCTTTTAGCACGTGGTAAGGAACTTCAGACTAACAAAGACAAGTAGATAACTGGATTCTTCCTTCATGCTAGCTTGGACTGGTAGTTTAGTAAACTTCATCATCATGGCTGGGCTTTGCAAACGAAGATTTGGGAAGGGCTCTACCCACATTTGTTCCAAGCGCATTGGTGGCTAAAAAGGCCAATACAAGACAGGCACATCCGGTTGCAGAAGGCACAGCAGAAAGACTCCTTAGGTGGTAAATTCTGCAAGGCACGATTCTTTCTGCGTTGTCTTTTCTCCTCGAGAGTGATCCTGCGTGCTTTCTCAAAAGCATCAGCAACGTTATAGATGGTGTGTCTCCAGACCTCCCGACTGGAGGCCAGAGTAGACCAGTTATGTTGATCAATATGGTCAAGGCTGAGATGTTGTTTCAGGGAGTCGTTGTATCTTCTCTTTGGGGCTCCTCTCATGCGGCAGCCGGTGGCAAGTTCACCATAAAGCAAGATCTTAGGGAGGCGGTGGTCCTTCATCCTGGAGACGTACCCTGCCCAGTGCAGCTGTGTTCTCAGTTTAGAAAACTAGTGAACTAGGAAATTAGTATGCTATTCAAGATAGGTATCAAAAAGTCTAATAAAACTTTTGCTTACTAAAAAAACATTGGGACAATGGAGTCTGATGAAATATAAAGACGTATCTTCAGGCCCAAGTAAAGAGAATATGTATAGAGTATCAGTTGTCCCTGATTCCCAATACACAGGATGCTGGTTTGCAGCCTGTAGAACTATTTATCAGCAAAAATCTTGAGGCTGAGATTTCCAGGAAGCATAATGTTACCTGATTTTTGTCCCTGTGATGTTCAGTGACTTTGAAAATAATTCTAAAATCCAAAACTAGTACATCATCTCTCATTCTGGAAAGACTGAGATGTTGGAACAGAAGGGATGCACAGTTTTGAAATACAATCAATTCAGTCAAAAGTAGAAAAAGTTCCAGTAGACTATCAGAGACTGCAATGCTATAGAAATTGTCCTAGATTGTACTGTGATTTACCAAATTCACTTAATTAAATTTCTAATTTCTATATCGCAATAGAGAAAGATCAAATATAATCCAGATGGAAGATCAGGGAAAAGGCAAAATGAATTGCAGATCAGATACCTTTTCATTCACAAAGACATAAAATATTCAATTTTTTTTTCTTTCCTCTCCTTTCTGCTTACTTGCATGGAGCAGATGCAATGAAACCACATTCCTCAATCTCTTCCTGTCCTACCCCTCAGTCACACACAACTTTTTCAACTTCATTAAAGGGAAGAACTTGTTCTAGGCAGGAACAAAGAATAAGGGAGAAATCTTATCAGATAAAATTGGATGCAGATATTATCAGACCAATTTCTAAATTTTCTACCAGTTGGCTCCAGCACCACCCTGCACCTACATTCCCTAATTTGGTCAAATAATCTAACAAATATATTTTAAAAAACATGTCTATGATTTCTTTGTGGATTTGTTATTATAAATTTTATAATAATTCCCTGACCAGTTGTTCCTGCTTTGCAGCTTTGTTTCCCTTCCTTCTCACAATTTCTTTGTTTGTTTTCCATAATATGGAGAGATATTTTATCATTTAAAACATGGAAAATGCTCATGCTCATTCCCATGAGTTAATTTAGTCTCTTATATAATTTTCCTTCCCACACTTAATTTACCCCATATTTTATTTCAAAATATTTTGGGATAGTCTTGACTGCATAGTGTTTACTGAGCAGTATTCACATATTATTCAGGTAGCTGACACCCTATTCCTTTCTCAAGCAGAGGAAATTATTTGAGTGTATACTTTCTTGAAATGCTGAAGAGCTGAGAGCAGGTTTTCTCTGAAAAGCCTGATTATGAAGATACCTTTTTGGTTCTCTATAGGGCACAGGTTCTTGGTAGTTGTCAGAAGCAGGATAATATATCTTGGAGATTAGAACTCTTACATCTCTAATATTATGACAATAAAAATCATATATCTTCTGCCTTGCAAAATGTAGGTCTGACATATATTGGTATTTCAAACTTAATGTCTTGTATTGTTCAAAGCCAACTCTCTACTCTGAAGATACCAGATCTGTAGTTTGTAGTATATAGGGAATACTTAAAATATTTTGAAAGTTCTTTTGCTAACAAATATCATTTATGTTAGAGAAATAGATCTGACTGACTCACAGACACCCTTCTAGTTCAATATATATTTCTTATCCCTGTCATATTGAAATCCATTTTGAAGTGAAAGCTGTTTATTCCTCTTAAATGTTGCTGAGGCTGTCACAAGCGCGGATAAGATGACAAGTGCTATATTTTAGCCCAAAGTTAGCAAAAGCCCATGACTCAGGGGCAGCTCAGGTTGTGGTTTTAATCCATCTTTCCCTCTTTCAGCTTTATTTGTTTATAAGTCTGTTACTGCACTAAGTGCACCAGCGCTGAAGTACATGAGTAATTCTCTGTACTGATACATTGCTAGTTGTCTATTTGACTACATTAGGGATTCATTCAGGATGACAGGCCAGGTTCAGGTCAAACAAATCTGTGTTCATTCATCATGTAGTTGAGCTAACTACTATTTGGTTACCCTTTAAACTTTCAAAAGGTCATCTAACTTTAGAAAAATTAATTCAACTTTCTACATAACTTGGAAACATCCTGGAAATATCTCGGGAAACATTGTGAGTTGGAGTCAGGATCTCCATGGACCACAAATATTTGTTTCAGAATTTACTGACCCTTTGCTCACTCACACAGCTTTGAGAAGTAGGCCTCACTGAAGGACTCATGAGTCAGTTCCCTGACTTCTGCAGTTTATAGCCCAATGTTAAGGTAAAAAAAGTATATCGATTTCCCTTCATGCTCATATACTGGAGTATAGGCAACAGAACTTCAGTAATGCCTATGTATCGAGTCAACCAACCCTGCTAAGGGAGCAGCAGCCTCCAGCACAGAAACAGACAAACAGATAATATGTATTTTAATGTAAGAAGCATAATACACATAAACATCCAGAAATTATGTAATGCCAGACAGTTCATCTGTTCCTTATATGTAACTGTATATATTTTAATCCTTAAAGTGGACAGATGTCCCTTCAATCTAGGCAGTACTTAGTGCCACCTAAGTTGCTGAAATGTACCCAATTTTATTCCTGCTGGTGTCCTAATGCAAATACACTTGAGCAGTTTCAAGTACTTGGATAGACATATGGGGATAAAGAAAATCAAGAATAGAAACCAAAAAAAAACCATATATTTTGGAATACATGGAAATATTTCCATGGCTTAAAATGTCTCTAATAGCTATATTTTTCCATTGCAAAGACAAAATATTGAAGCATATGATGTATTTGAACACACTTTATGAGTTGTACATGAAAATAGACTTGAAAATTTTCTGTGAGACAAGCAGTGTATGCAAAATCTCCAAGCTCATCTGTTAATGTCAAGGTGCATATGAGAATGTGTGAGAAATAAAACTTCAGTGTCTAGAGAGCTTCATTCTGCGTAGCCCTCTAGGCAATGTTTGTTTTAAAATATATACTATGCTGCAGTTTCTGATATATTAAAAAAAAGTTCATTTGTCATCAGAACTGTACATCTCTGCTTTTCAAGAAATTTCAATTTTTAGGATTCTTCTGTTGCTTGAGTTTTATAAGTTTCTTAGTTTGAGTTAATAGATAGAGTTAATTTTCCTCTTAGTAGCTGGCACAGAGCTGTGGCTTGGATTTAGAATGAGACTTCTGTTGATAACACACTGATGTTTGATAAGTAGTGCTTACCCTAAGTCACGGATTTATCAGTGTCCCAGGCTCTGCCAGCAAGGAAGTACACAAGAAGCTGTGAGGGAGCATGGCCAGGACAGCTGATCTGAACTGGCCAATGGGATATTTCCTACCACAGAATGTCATGCTCAGTATGTGAACTGGGGGAGAGTTGGACAGGAGCTACTCGGAGTCAGGCTGGGCAACGGTCAGCAGGTGGTGAACAACTGTATTGTGCATTGCTTGTCTTTCTTGGGATTTATTCCTCTCCTTCACCCCTTTTAATTATTATTATTATTATTAATATTTTTGTTGTTATTATTATTATATCTTACTTTATTTCAGTTATTAAACTGTTCTTATTTCAACCCATGGGTTTCAATTTTTTTTCTGATTCTCCTTCCCATCCCATAGAGGAGGGGGACAGTGAGCAAGCGACTGTGGTATTTAGTTTCTAGCTGGTGTTAAACCATGACAATATGCTAGACTCATAAAATAAAGGAGAATTAAAATTAAGACTTCACTTTATGAAAAATAGGATATAGGGTTTTGACTCTATTTAAGTCTTTTTTTAGAAGAAGCAAGCATTAGTAAGCATTCAGCATGAATCATACTCTATGATACAGATATTGTCTTTCTTCCTTTTCTATAGTGTTTTATTTTAAAGGATTTTTTTAAACAAATCTAGTGTTCTATATTGGAACTGTACCCACGTCTGCATGTGCATATAGGTGTCTATGCATTTCCATTATATAAAAGACACAACAGTTTGTTTCTTCATCACTGCTGAACCAGTATAGGTATACTAACTCAGAGGTGATAGCCTACTTGTGTGGGTCTGGAAGAAAATCTTGTTACTTATTTTAATAAATCTTCAGCAAAATAGTCATTACGAACAACCTCCTTTATGATTCCCAGGTCACACTGCATTAGCACATACAAGAGGCTGCATTTAGATTACCATTCTGTGTACATCACTGAAATTGGAAGTATGATAGATTTCTCTCACACTCAAGTAGCTGAAACTTCAGTAGAAAATTGTACCTTGGAGAAGATCTTGAAAGACACTTTTCTCTCAATTTGTTATATCATGCAGAAGTTCATACAATTAAGTGCTATTCACTGAAACTTCATACACTTAGTAAAGCAGACTGCTTGGTTCAGGCAGATTAATCAGACTTCTTACCCAGAATAGAATTATCAAAAAATACTTTGTATAATAAGATAAAAAAATAATAATCCACGGCTGGTGCAGAGGCGTACTCACAGTAGGCCTAGAGTCACTGCATGGGGCTGCCAGATCCAGTGCCATAACAGTGGTAAAGCAGAGCAGAATACAGTACTCTGCATCTTCTTGTGGGCCAAGGTGAATACACCACAGATGTAGACCTAAGGGAGATCCAAGTATTTATTATTCTTCCAAGTTTTAGCACCTTAGAAGTCCAAATCATGTAATACTGACCCTCATAGTCCAAACTGACATAGAAGAGCTTTGTTAATAATATGGGTAAATTTGCTACGTGAGAGCACTATTCTACTAAAATTGTATACTGACCCTTCTGATGGCCCTCTGAATCCTAAGGATAAAAGTTTAATTTTCCAGGAAAACAGAATATGGTATGGAAGGTCATTGGCATTGTGCTGTCTTTGGAGGGAGGATTATGATATTTATGAAGAGACAATTTCTTCCTCCTCCCTCCCAGGAGAAGCATGAGATCAATGATGCATTTCTTCTCAAAGTTGGGTGCAAGTGTTATTATTTTCCAACATTTTCTTGAAATTCATTGCTTTCTTTTCATTGCTTCCCAGCTAAAGTTTGAAAGATGCCCATCAGCATCCCTCAGCCCCAGTTACTCCAGGCATCTGTTGTTTTTTGCACAGTGGTTCCCTGGGATTCTCAGGGCTTTACCACAGACGGTTGCCATTGTTCAAACTAAAACTGGTCAGGTAGCAGTCACTGACTCCTAAATCAAGCTACAACCAACTCAGTCTAGGAAAAGTGCAGACATGTGCTAAGACTTCTTCACTGCCTTTCCACAGTAATGGTACAAATTTAATTTGCTGTCCAGCCCATAGACTGTTCTCTTTTCACAGAAAAAGAATGTCATTCATTCATTTCAATACCAATATTACTGACCAGGAAGATCTTGAGCAATCCAAGGATGATTATAGGGTTCTGTGGGGTTAAGACAGAGGGCACAGGGAGTCAGACTGTGGTCTCCCCAGTTCTGTCAGTGACTGGGAAAGGGATGGACACATCCTACAAGCCAAGGGATGCCATGGACGCATCCTACAAGCTAACACCTAGCTGTGTAGCTTTTGTTGCAGGCAGAGCCTTGTATTTTGCATCAAATGACCCTCCAAAACCAAAGACAATGGAAGAAGACTTAGACAACCAATGTTCTCTTTACACTGACCTTGAATAGTAAGTTCTGTTCTCACATCTCTCAGACCTCCAGTGACAGGGTATGAGGGAATGAAGTACCAAAAGCAGCAGAGGAATATCAAAGATAGTAACCACTCAAGTCAATTTGACATACTGAAGTTGACACTGGATGGGAGGTACCTGTGATTGTTAAGGGAAGTGGTCAGTGTCAATGAGAGGCCACTCCCTGTTATCTTCTCTCAGGTCACAATGATTAGGAAGGTTACTTATTGCCGTGGAAAAAAAAAATAAAACATCTTGTCCATCACGAAGAACATAAGGGGGAAGATCAAGGGAACTAGAAGCCAATCAAACCTCAGATATTAGAAAAATCAAGTTGCTTGGGTACATATAGGATGACAGGAGAAGGACCCTGATGGCTTTGCCAAGTAAAAAAAAAAAAAAAAAAAAAAAAGGGAATAATTTGCTTTTGTGAGAATCAAAAATAATTAAAAATGAGAAAGGAGAGCATACCCCATAATGCAGAACCAGGGGGGTGGAGGGGGAACATCTACAACAGTGAAGGGTTTTGATGAGGCGAATGACCACCACATGAGGAATGTGGAGATTGATAAAAAGAAAATTTTGATACACTTTTCCACTTGATGCATTTAGAAAAACAGAGCACACAGCTGAGCAAATTCAGTTCCCCTTTTAAAAGGCAGTTTGCCTAGACAGTGATTTGTATAATATACAGAATACCTCATTTTTGACAGTAATGCTGCTGTCATGGGGTTGTTACTGGTGGAAACACAGTCAATATTTCTAAATCCCAAATAAGCCTAGTTTTTGGGTTGTCAGTCTCACTTCAGGAAGTCTCAGATGGGCAACAGCATGGCAGACTTAGATGTTCCAAGACACAGAGAAGTTGCAATCATTAAAATTCTTGCCACATCCCAGTGTTGGTGTCATAATTTGCAGAACAAAGCAGAAATCCTAGAGAGATTCAACATCCTAGTTTGTTCAACAAAAGATTATCATTTCCTATTTGTTTTCTCATTAGGAAATTAAGGGGAGAGAAAATAAAACTGACATTAGCCACATTGACTGAGCTTTTCGATCCTTGTTTCTTGCCAGTAGGAAATGTGTGGTGAACCAAATTGCAGAGGAGGATTGATTGCAGTTTATGAGAGATAAGGTTGTCTGAACAGAACATATCCAATCGTGTGTCCCCACCTCCCTGCTGCTGATGTTAGCCTCCTTTTCCTTTGAATGCTTAAACTTAAATGTTGCAGAAAGGCTTATCCCATAATGTCATTAATGAAGTCAGACCAAGTCTGTGTTCTTATGACTCCCAGTCCTACGCTTTAAAAAAACTTAGATCTACTGTATCACTTTATAATCTGATTTATAAACATTTTTGTGGCTCTCAAAATGCCTAGCCCTAAGAATAATTTTTTAAAAGACAAATTGTATAATGATAGGGTATGCATATATATATATTTTGTCCCTTGTTTAAATTTCACAAAACAAATACATTAAAGCAAGTTCTGGCAGGCACCCTAAGGTTTTGAAGTATCTGAATTGTTTCAGTGTGGTTCTTTTTATAAGGAACACTTATTTCCCTAGATGACTGGAGAACATGCTATAGAAAAAGAATGTTAAGTATTTTACTTGCTAGGTTTAAAATAGCTCCAATCAGTGAGCTATTTGTTACTTCAAATGTTTTCCAAAAGGAAAAAGAATAAGGTTACAACTTACTGCTGCAACTACCAGAATTTAAAATAAATTGTGGTATGAGTAGACCCTGCTATAGTTCATGCTTTTGAAGGCATCTGCGTAGGCATTCTTCTGTTCTTTCAGTAAGACTGTATTTTAATCAAACTGAGCCTATAGTTGTCTTTAGATGGTGTATATGCAAATATATAGAAATGTCACTTATCAGATAATTATGCACATGGATTAAATTTTCTATTTATATCTAATTTTAGCCACTTTGCAAATAATCTTTCAGACTGTAAGATTCTGGGGATAGTGTGGGCTTTGCATTTGGAGAAAACTATAGAACATCAATTAGCAAGTTGCAGTGTTTTACTCTGTATCAATCCTTTTCCTTCTGTAGGATTTCAACAGCAAATACTAATAGTGCCTTGTACTGAATAAGGCCAGTATTACTTATTATTATTATTAGGCATTTACCATGGTCATAGCCCAAGAATGTTAATTAATGAACACTTTTGAATTTTTATAGGATAGAAAATAAGTACATTAGTTAATCAGATATAAAATACATTTTTTTTTCTCAAGGCAATTAAAAAGAAATTTATATAAATGTTCTTTTTAAAATATTTTTGAAAGTATCTAATCCACACATACATCAGCTATTTCTTTTGTGTATGTTTTTGTTGTCAGTGCAACTGAACCATATAAAGCTATTTGCAAAATAATGAAGCATGTGGAGGTCTAGCTGCGATATTATACATCAAGTGCCAAATTAAATTTTTCAGTTAATGTATCCTGATCATACCATGAAGCAGAGGTGGCCAGGAATTATCCTCTGTAGACAGGCAATAGGCAATACTAAGTTTAACCAAAAGACAGAGAAAAGTAAAGAAACACAAGCTTGTACCCTTAGCTTTGAATAATACTATGACAAACATGATAAAAGACAGCAAATCTCTGAATCAGAGATTTTTTGCTCTATTTCTTCATTATCTGCAAAGATAAACCAGTATCTCTGTGATATAGAGTCCTGTCTGACACAGAGGCAGGAATGGACTTACAATTGGTTTGCTTTTAAGAATTTGTCATTTACTGTCCATGTTAAAATCTTAAGTGGTAAGCATTTGGGGTGTACAGGGAGTTCATCACTAAAGAAGTAATTTTTCTGATAATCCAGAGTATTTCCAGCTGCAAAATGGAT
Source organism: Chiroxiphia lanceolata (assembly GCF_009829145.1). Lineage (NCBI taxonomy): Eukaryota > Metazoa > Chordata > Aves > Passeriformes > Pipridae > Chiroxiphia > Chiroxiphia lanceolata. The sequence continues at coordinate 32,582,581 of NC_045640.1, forward strand.
GAAAACTCTTTTGTTATGGATATTATATTTAAAAAATCTGAAAAAATCTTAATTCAACAGGAAATATTTTTCCAAAAAATCACAAAGTTTGTTTCTTGACATTTCAAGGCCTCATTCTAGTATTTACACAACTATTGGAAATGAAAACATCTTTCTTAACATTTTACCAATCAGTTAAGAGATTTTGGATGTAGAAGTTCATGGACAAAAATATTAGCGCACAGTACACTTACTTCATGTGAGTTATTTTATTATAATATAAATTTCTACTATAAAACAAAAGTTCATGTGCATTGAAAAGTCATATATTAACAGAAGTATTATTGCAACAGTTTGTATTTTAAGATTCTAGGTCCAAATTTGAAAAGTAATTTTCATAATTAAACTCCAGTAACATTTTCAAGACGACTTTGTTGAGTCTTTGAATTTTCTACAGACTTTGAAAATTATTATTTTCCTATGAAAAAACACTAATAATCTGAGCTTACTACTTACGCTTTTAACAGAGGGGGAAAAATAAATCCACAAAAAAAAAGACATTGATTTTATGCCACAACAGCACAAGGAAGCAAATCAACCATTTCTTTGCAATACTTTCCTTTAGAAACCAGGCAACGAGTTAATTAAAAGAGCAAGCTGCTCAACTTCATTTTTTATAGTATGTGTAACTTTTATTTTCTTATATTCTGCTTTTTTCCCCCTGTATTTACTCATAGCTTAGTACTTATTTATGTTTCTTTATTAGGCAGAAGGCAATTGTTCAGCTATAATACATTTCTTGAATATAGTCTTTACTCCCTGCGTTTACCTTCTCCTGCAATACTCAACCTCCTAGCTGGACAATTTAAGGACTTGGTACCAGGACTACTGCTTCCTGTAGTGTAAACATGCCATGTTAGCTAGGGAAGTCTGTGTTTTGTGAATTGTAGAGTATCACACACACAAGAAATTTGTGAGGTAATGAATAGTCAAATGAATACCAGAGTATGTATTTTCTGTTCACTTTTCACACTATTCTTATTGCTCATGTACAGGATATTGGTATAACTGTTCAACAAAGACCAACATTCGCTATATCTGTCCTTGTAAGGACAACCACTTTTTGGGTCTTCATTCTGTCAATTTACTACCTATGCAAAGACAAAGAATAAAATCTGTAACTAGCACACTATTCACCTAGTCTAAAATGACAGACAAATTGTACACTGAAGTGTCTTTTCCTTTCAATTGATTATAAGGAATTTTGAAATTACTAACTCAGATTTTACAGAATTCTATGACTATGTAAGGTGAATCTCCTAATCAGGTTTTATCATTTACATAATAAAGTCTCAGCCTGGAAAACCTGCTGCTGAGTCTCTGTGCACTGCTAGTTCACCCAGGAATACTTGGTCAAGTTGACCTCTCTTGCCATGTGGTCCCAGACTGTTGGCTCTCTATATCATGTCCAAGACTGACAAGGGGAGTGGGAGTCACATGTTCTCAACTCCTTTCTCCCCTCAGCTAGGGCAGTCCTCCTCTTGGTTCAGTTCAGACCTACAGCTGCCTGATCATCAGGATTAGGTGCTGCAAATCCAATTTTAGCAGAACTTATACTGAGTAATCACAAAGCAGTGTATGTGCCTAGCCTTTTGGAAGGCATTAAATGCTAATCTAAATGAGCTGAATTTGTGCATAACGCAGCTCACGATATTCGTGTCTCTGTCTGTCACGCATTTAGAAGGAGTGACTGCCTAAGAATGTGACAAATAAGCCACATACAGTGTGTTTGCTCTTATCTGTGCAGACAGGGGGAAGAGGTTTTTGAAGTGTTTCTGCTGCATTAAATTTCATAAGAAATGCACATACTGTTATGTTTTTTACAGCATAGGAAATTTTACATTCAGCCCAGAGACATGCTTACTAGCTCAATTAAACTCCAGATCTTTCCAAACATGCAGGGAATGGACCACCCTGCAGGTAGCCCTTGTATATTTGTTCTGAAACCAGCTGTGAAAAGCCTTAGATGCTGAATGTACATTTATCCTGACAGCTGTACTAGGCTGTTCAAGTGTGTAGATGTGCTCTAAAAGCTGCTTCTTGCAGTACATTGTGTGGTAAGTGGTAGTCAGCAAGTCCTTCTCCTCCTTAGTCCAGATCTTGGTTATTGTGATTCACTTACAGTTTAAACTGTTACATATTCTGATATTAATATACACCAGAGGTAGCTTGGAGGTGAATCTATTTTATTTGACATAAACCAAATACACAGCAGTCCCATATCATAGCATTTACTTCACTTCAGCAAAGGAAATACCCAGAATATAAAAGTCTTGAGCTTTAATTTTTTCGATGTATAAAGGGGGAGCACTTCTGAGAGAGAGAGAGAGAGGAGATTTGGGCCTTTTGAGTATTCAAAAAGTCAACAAGGACAATTAGTTTTTAACATTGCAATTTTTCACTGGTAGGAAAATAACTCACACTTCATTCTGCAAATTCTATCTGTTTCCGAGATGAGACTTTTGTTATTCGGCAATCATGCTCTATGGAAAACTCCTGACTTGAATTAATATAATTCAAAATTGCAAAATATCTATTGGCTACTTGCTCCCATGTGTTCTTTCTGAGAGCAGTAAGCAGAACTAAGATACTGAACCTCTCCTTTGGAGACAAAATGTAAGTAAACAAAGAGGGGAACTTAAGAGCAACGAAAACAATATAAGGACAACTGAAGAGCTAGAAGATGGCAAAACCTGATTTTATTTTTCAGTGTTTCAAAGGAAAGGACAAACCTACTGGACCACTTGCTTGTGTAAACTCAATTATTTTGGATAGCATTAAATGCTTTCCTCTTCTGTGATAAAAGGACATGTGTTGACTCTGCTCTTAGGAAGTGCACTTCCAATTCAGGACATCAAGGTTCTTGGCTAATTCTAAGGAATTAGAGAAATTTTCTGTAAAAAAACTGCTGGCAAACTAGTTATGGCAATATTACAAGAGGATGAATGATTGAGAAATGTCTGCTTGAGATTTAAATCTTTTTTTTTTAGGATTTTCTCTTTTCCTTTTCAACAGAACTGAAGAAATTGGATGACTGAAAAGAATAATTGGTTTTATTTAAGTAGAGCATGAACCACGCTGATTAGAGAAAGGGAAGCGGGGGGAAAGAATTAAAAATAGACTGGAGTTAAAATATTTTACTTTGTCATGAGCTTTCATTGAGTTCCCTTCTAGAACTTTATGGTGAGTTTTGTCATAGTGCTCTAAAAAGCCTTATTTAGGTAACTGGGCAAACATTTACCATGTTCTATGGTATGACTGATGAACATGGTCACTGGATATCCTGACATTAAAGAAGTAAAGGGTCACATGGGCCAGAACCTCTGAAGCAACAGATGCAGATGCAGATGGTTATTTCTTCACCACTAAGATGAAACTCAGAACATCATGCTTAGATGAAACCCATGGACTTTCTTTCCATTTGATCCTCTCTCTCTTTCCTTGGGAAATAAATGAGGTGATATGGACTTTAAAAGTTTCTAAATATTTGTACTCAATATATTGATGCCACAGGTTCATACAATATCCCTTTCTGATGTTGGCTGCCAAAGGAATTCAGACACTTGGGTACACTTATGTAAGCATGAAATCAGCAAAATTAGGAAACACTTTGAGAAATTTTTAGGGAAACTGTAATTCTATGAAGAGAGCAAATGAAAAGAGTCTAATTTACGTTAGATGTATTTCCCTACATATTTCATGATGTATGACACAAACATAATTTCTTTTCACACTTTCCATTATCATTTAAAGGCCTTCAGACACTTGAACTGAAATCCATAAACTCTCTAAGTAGCATTTCTAATAAATCCTGTTCAGGGAGGAAGTTACTGACTTGATCTGAAGTTGACATATGTCCAAATCCATGTCATCAAGAAGTGATCCAAAGAGTAGTAGACTGCTGCCTGTCTCCAGGAAGAAAAAAAAGATGATTCCTTCAAGAGAAAACTAAAAGAAGTGATTAAATTAAATATATCAAACTATATCAGGTAGGATATTATATTTGACATTTCCACCACTGTTATCATATTTGATATTGATTGTATTGGTTAGACATCAGGTGTCACAACAGATCAGAATAAAAACTTTTGGATATGAAGTCTTTTTTCATAAAAAAATAAATTTTCATATTAATTGGTTTATGTATCCCTCGTGATAAACCCTTGTTGCCAGTGCAATGTGCTCTTGGTGTTTGTTTTTGATCTCCCAAAAACTAATCTCCAGAGAAAAATGATGCATTTGTGTGGAGAGAAGGAACAAATGTTTGATTAGGATTAAGGGTTTCAAAACTGCACAGAAAGAGGAGAAAAGAAAACTTCCTTTAGCCTTAAAAGAGTTGTTAACATTGAGGAATGAGGTATGTTGCATTCAGCTCAACGATTCAGAAGACAGTTGGAGGAAATAGTCTAGGAGAAGGTTTTTAATGTGATGCATTAATCCAATGCTCTTATCTTCCTCCCTGGTAAAGTAAAACATACGATTTTTGTTCTCTGTGTGTTAACAAGCAATATGTCACCTACAGTCAGAGGCTTAAATCTATCCTGCCAGTATTAAACTGAAAAGCATTCAGTTTATTTCTTAATTGTCCCTCTAATCAAGATCATATAAACATTCCTTGAAGAAAAAAAAATAATTTATTATCTAAAAAAGGAAACAGTTTTTGAATCTCTTAGTGCCAGAGAAAAACAATTTAGCTATTTAATAGAGGGCACAGGAGACACTTTTTTTGTTATATTTTAATATTTGCAATTGTGGAAAGACACAAAAAAGATTTATACAACCTATTCTCTGAGTCACGCTCGAAAGCGTAAGTTACATATCTAAGTTCTTTGTAGTAATAATACGAAAAATTACTTTTCTGAGAAACGACTTGTGATGTCTTTTATATTATGATATCTAAAATAATCAGAAAAAAAGAAAAAAGAAAAAAGAAAAAGGAAAAAAGTAAAACAAAAAAGAAAGAGAAAGATTAAAAAAGAAAAAAGAAAAAAGAAAAAAGAGAAAAAAGAAAAAAGAAAAGAAGAAAAAAAAAAGAAAATATGATCTTTGAAGGCTTGTATTGTTCTTCTAGTTATAATTAGCTATCTGTGTCCCTGAACTAGCTATAAATTTGTGGTTGGATTCAGAGACAGAAGTCATCCTAAACTGACATTCTTAAATCATCCATTTGGAAAAATGGTTATTTTATGATTTCCAGATATACCTTGCATCCATGATGACTCTTGCCAGGTACCCATGAAGTCATAGATTTGTATTGGTGGGAGCTATGCTGGAAAATACCACTTTGAAATCATCAGGCTGAAGTACACCCCCTGTCCCAAGGAATTCCTATTCCATCATCATAGACTAGGAGGATCTGACAGTGTGTTTTTCAATTAAAATGATCATGTTGCTCTCTCTTGACAATAATTGAGGGCATACTTACTCTGTGTTGGGTATAATTTTGTACATCTACTAGCGGTGAACCCTGCAAGAATACAGGCATGGGGTTGCTTAACCTGTGAATCCTAAACTATTTCAGGGAAAAGATTCTTCGGCTCAGAAAAAAAAAATCAAAATTCTGAACATATGAAAAGAAACTAACAGAAAAATCTCTTTGGTAAATATTTAACTGCCTGTTGATTTTTCCCTGGATGATGATGCAGGACAGGTGCAAGTTTAAAAATAGTTTTTTCAATGTAGTCTCTTTCTTAGAGCTTTCCTAGGGATTCTCTTGCTGCTCAGAACCTAGAATGGTGGAACCTGGTGACATGCCGGGGAATCTGCCTTCTTAGCAAAACAGGGACAAATATTCTAGGAGGCTGGAAAGAAAAATGGACAACTTGAAATCTCTTAGTCTGTCTTGGGAGGTACATTCATGTTGTGTGCACAATGGAGGGGAGGAGGGGAGGAGAGGAAAGAACAAGATGTAGTTACATGGCTGCATGATCACTCTCTCAAGCACTTTGCAGCATACCCACCTCAAACATGTTACAGCGCAATGCAATCAGCTTGGAAATTCTCAGCATCCCACCTGGCAAGCAGACAAAAGACTAAAAGGCAGATTTAGTGGACTAATCAGTACTAAATAGCAAATATTTTCTATCAGAATATTAGCAAAATGGACTCTCATAAAAGTAATAGAACAGAAAGAATTGTTCCATTGAAAAGTTTCTGACCAGTTTCACTGGCACCTTAATTCTATAATTTAACACCTCTCCTATGAGGACAAGCTGAGAGACCTGGGGTTGTTCACTCTGGAGAAGAGAAGGTGGAGAGGGACTTTTTACAAGGACGTGTAGTGACAGGACAAGGAGGAATGGCTTTAATAACTGAAGAGGGTAGGATTACATTAGATATTAGGAAGAATTCTTTACTCAGAGGTTGGTGAGATACTTGCATAAGTTGCCCAGAGAAGTTGCATTCCCTGGAATAATTCCCTGGAAGTATTCAAGGCAAGGTTGGATGACTCTTTGAGCAACCTGGCTTAGTGGATGATTCCCTGAATACAGGAGCAAGGTTGAAACTATATGATCATTAAGGTCCCTTCCTACCCAAACCATTCTATGATTCTTTGATGTCAGAGATATAGTTGAACCTCAACATTCAATATATTACATTTTAATATTTAAAATCTAACACTGTATGTAATTAATAAATTCTATAAATTACAGCATAGCATTCACTATTTTACCATATGAATTAGTTCTATTTATAATTCCTTATGAGACATAATTTCTAATTAAAAGCTCTCATTCTTATTTCACTTACAATGACAGAAGTTTTTTACTACTAGAAATATACTTCATGTACTTTCTTGTTACACATGATCTGGGTACTGACAGATAAGAGAACAAAGATATGAGATATGGAAAATAGCAGTATTAAAATATTAAACAAGAATCTCATTCTAACTGACATCACTTTATTCTGCTTTAACTCTCTTTTGCTTGTGGAGAAAAATACGGAAATATATTAAGCCCACAAACACAAGATTTTTTTTTATTTCTTCCAATCTTTTGCAGTGACAAAGATGAAAGAGCATGGATCACTATATCAGAATAATTCATATTCACAGGAGTAGACTGTCACTTTCCTTCTGTTCTTAAATAAGGGGTAGCATATACCTCCACTTTTCTCAGGAGCAGTCTAAGCAATAGAAATTATCTGTTACTGCCTTGTTCCAGAAGATTACTCCACTTAAGTGCCTACTTATATCATGCAGAGATGTACAATACACTGTATTTTTCAACTCTTTCAATTTACTAGTGAGTACATCTATATGGGAAAAGCAGTGATTCACTGGGTGTGTTTCTATTTTTTCAAAAATAATATAAACATAGAGATGTCTTACATTTCCTCTGTATTCTGTATTGTTTATGTCAAGAAGAAAGAAGGTGATAAAACCCTGACAAGTTTATTTGTGGACACTCATTTGTACCTGAGCAGAAAATGAGCATGACTCAGAGAACTTAAATTCTGTGTATTTCCTTCAATGTTTCATTGATGGCACACCTTGAAGACTCCTGCTTTATCTCTGGTATGGACTGCAGTCTTATAAATTGCTTTCAACTGCATGGTAAGGCCCCAGTATTAGATAAAATGTATAGGATAGAATATATCCTCCTCTGCTTCAGACACAGAACATAATGTTCTTCATTCTGTGTTTCATTTTAATGAATTCTTCATGAATTCTTGGTTATTTCAGTTTTAGAATGGTATAAAAATTTCTCTTTAATTTAATTAGGTTCTTTTGAATAACGTATTAATATATGTGTAAGCAGATATAGTTCTATTGAAACTTACTGAAGTCACTAAGAATATTGGCCCATTTTCATGATGTTCTTTTTTTTTCCTCACTTTTCAATTCTGTTTTGCAACCATAGAACAACACTTTTTAATATGAAATTTCTCCTTTCATATAATTTATTCTTCATTTTCTCTTATTCTCTCACATGATAGAATTGGTTTCTTTTAAGAATGTACCAATTTCACTGTAGGATTTATTTTCTCCATCATGAAAGATAGGCATGTAGTACAGCAATAGACTTTGACTACATGTATTAAATAGTGCATAATAGTACCCTTTCCTTAAAATAATTATCTTAGATTACATATAATACCACTTAATGCTATCAAGTTCTGTAAAAAATAGAAAAGCCATCAGCTAGTAATTTCTATTTCTGTAGAAATAATTTTATTATTTGTTATTCAAGTTATTAAAACTGAAAGACTTTTCGATGCTGTTTATGCTAAAAAAACCAAGTTCAACCTTGAGTAATTTTTAACTGATAGAAGAAGAACATGATATTCTTTTCACCTGGACAGAAACATATTAAATAATCACTGTAGTCTAAACAATCTACATGGTTACCAACTATTCCAAACCATAAGAGCAATAGGCCATTATTTATCATATTAAATGTTTTCTATAAATTATCATAAATTTATGGGAAAAGATTTCTTTACTTAGAAAATGGGAATATTGTATATGGTACGTATGTTATTCCTAGAAAGACATGCAGAAAGAAAAGTCACCACTCTCTGGTGGACAGGACATAGATATGACCAGTCAAGTGAAAGGGCATAGAATTATGTACAATGTAGCAGAAAATATAACAGAAAAGAAAGATGGACAATATCTCTAATTCTTTCTATGTTGTGAAAGTCACAACATCTTATCTTTCTGCTTTTCTTAAGGAATTATGACCATTTATATTAAGTGGCCTCATATTCAGCTCATATCATTAAGTGTTTCCACCATTTATTATTCTTCAGGAAATATATCGAATTGGTCATCAAGTACTGTTTAATTGATATACTATACTGATATTATTGAAAGCTCTTGTACATAACAGTTCTAAACCCACACAGAATGCTCCAAGTCTCTTCTCTCTTGTGTAATTTACACAATAATCACAGGGCAGCTAGTTAGTATAATGAAGGAGTTGCTTCACCAAACTCTTGGAACAGCTTAGCATCAGGCTTAAGGTATATTGCTGGTGTGAAGCCTACTGTTGGGGTAGGTTGGAACAATTGTATTGTCTATTTTTCAGGTGTATTCACCCTTTTTATATTAGTTAAGCATCCACACTGTGGCTAAAAATATGAAATCATTCAGCTCTCAGAGGTTCAAACACCTAAAATAGAAAGAATAGGAAACATTGCAATTAGTAATAAAATCCCTGTGTTATCTTGTAAAACACCAAAACAGTTCAATATTAATGTGTCTTTCTGAATACTAGTGTCAATTAAATGGAATGGGAGAGGTTATTTATTACTTTGCAGCTTAACTAGAGAAATAAAAATAATAAAAGAAAATAATAAAAATAGAAAATTACAGAAGTACTGTACAGTAGAAGTACTGTTAGTACTAGAAAAATGGTGTTGGAGAAGTTTATGTTTATCTCTTTGATTTTAGACAGTCCTCATGGAAGTAAATTCCAAAGGTAAAAGAAAATGTCTATCTATAGAAGTAGAATATGATCCTATTGAAATCAGTGAAAAAATTACTCTATTTGCTAAAAGAATGATTTTTTTTTTTGTATGGTTTTATTTGTCCCACTGAATTCTATGACCAGCATATAGCTCCTATTAAAATCTAGAGGCAGGTTTAGACAACAGGTATTTAGTTCAGCAGGAATCTTCATAAAGACAGTACTAAGAGTTTTTCCATGAAAGTAAGTTCTTCTTGCTCCAGTAATAACTTTTCAAGTTCTAAGTGCAATTGAAAAACACCTGCCGTTTTTATGTACTTTAATAGAAGCAAAATCAATCTTAAAAGCTCTAAGTTGTTGATAGCTGCTCTGTAAAAGATGCAGAGGTTTGCACCTTCTTTTCTTTTTTAGGCCCTTTCCATCTTTCAGGAAAAAAAACAACACAGAAATATTGTTGCCATGTTTCCTGAGACTTTATAAAAACCATTATAAAATGTCTTAAAATTGAGAATGCTTGAACAGAAAATGGAAAGTCACTAAGCTTGATCACCCAGGATATTAAGCCGTTTTTACTTTGGGCATAGCATAAGAAATATTACTTAGAACTGTCTTACAGCATCACAGTAATAGCAACTGAATCATTTCAATAGATCCCTCATCTGTACCACTGAGTTAATTCAGCTCCAGCTTGTTTTTCTCAGCCGGCATGGAAGAAAAACTATTTCCCTGGAGATGTCAGCCAACTGTCAGTGCTGCAGCACCAGTGGCAGCCAGAGTCAGCTGGAAGCTGAATCCTGGATCCACATCCGTGTTCTCTCCCTGTACAGTTCTGGTACAGTTCCCTTTTCACAGCTTTTTTTATTGCCTAGCTGAATCGGGCTGGAGATAGAAGTTAGGCACGCCCAGACCTCATTTGGCCTCCTTTTACTCCCAGAGGGGAAAGCGGTGCTGTGGAGGAGCTTTTCCAGTTTTCAGCTCCTTTTTTCTGAGAACCAGGGGTTTTCTTTGATTTCTCAGAAGAAGAATATAGCACTTCCCCTGAAACAGCTTGATGACCTGAGCCGCAAGTGTAGTGTAAGGGATGATCTCAGAGGCTAGTACTGAGCTATAATTTCATATCTGAGGGTTGTTCCTCTATACTGAACCTCAACAAGTGTCCTTTGTGGTCTTAATTCTGTGCTTTCTGAAGAAAGTTCAGAACACTCATTATAAAAATTATGTTGCATTTACAATTTTTTTTATCATAGAATCATATAATCATAGAATCAACCGGGTTGGAAAAGACCTCCAAGATCATCAAGTCCAACCCTTGGTCCAACACCGCCATTGTTATTAGACCATGGCACTAAATGCCACATCTAGTTTAATCTTAAAAACCTCCAGGAGGTTATGGTATTTCACCTTTAATTTTACATGTTGGGCGACATACAGTAATCCTTTGCCTTTACGTTGTGAGGATACAGGATCTAAAATGCTCTATGTGCAGACCTCCCTGACAATTCTTAAGTAGGCATGTCAAATGGTAATACTTTAAAAAAGTAGAACCTCCTTGTGTGTTGGTTGTTACATTTTTTTACCTCTTGAAGAGTCTCCCTTGTAAATATCTGAATTTTACTGTGCATAGATACAGGGAAATGTCACTAGGCAATATATTTTGATTGAATATTTAAGGTCTGTTAGACTCTGGATATTGTGCTTTCATGCTTCTCTAATTTTAAAACATTCTTTTGATGGATCTTCCTATTCTTACAAAGTCACAGCACCTACATGACTCTCAAAATCAAGTTTTGTTTAGTTCCCTGTTCAGAAGGCTTTTCCATAAACAATTTGAATTTACTTTCTTTTTCATAGACCAAGATAGGTTGACCTTTGAATAACTGTAACCTCTTCTTCCTTTTTTTTTTTTTTAATCACCTCTTTCAGGCCTTTAATTATTTCTTTGAGGTATAGACAAAATTAAATTCAAGATGGTTTGTAAGGGAAAGTAACAATTTTTTTCCAAAAGCTTATCAAATCCTAAACCATTCCTTGTTTCCTAACCTGATAAACTAGAGAAATTTTTATGCTCATCCCCCTATACAGACTTAATGTAGATAAGCATATCAATCAAAATCTGAACAAGAACTTTAGTATCTCTTCTGTAACTGATAAATGCTTTTCAGACTTGTCTTGTCACCATCCTCTGAGCATAATTTTGGAATGAAAATAGGAGGAGATGAAGTATTAGTGCTTCTTCCCCTTCTTCAGTTCTTCCTCAGCCTTTGATCATTTCAAACTGATTTTAAGACTTGACCCTTCGTCCACATCACGAAAGCCCCCATAGCAGCCCTGTGTCTTAATTTTAGCTTTTCTCCACCTTTTCTAAAACATACAAACAAACAAACAGACAAGCAAACAAACAAGAAAAGAAACCTGCAAAAAAACCCAAGCTAATTAAACCACTGAGTTCCAAGGATAAGCCTGCACTTTCAGAAATTTGTAAAGTCACTATTTTAAAAATCAGTTCTTAAAAGTAATATAAGTTTGTTGGGCTTTTTTTTTTTTAGTTATTTGCACCTACAGTTTTCCAAGCAAAATTACCCCTGGATACAAGCAATATGGCCTAACAACTAGGCTTGAAATTCAGAAGGCTTGCTGGGACTTGTTTGAAATGCTGTCATATAATAGCTTATCCTTTCATAATGGCTGCTTTGCTGCAAGTAGTTAACTCATTAGTTTGTAAAGCACTTCAAGGTATAAGAGATGCCCTACAAAAATAAATTACAGTGTATTCTCTTCTGATCTTTTCTATTTCTTTTCTGTTCTGTTCTAGCCTACTCACTTGATACTGATCTGTCTGAGATCTTAATTTCAAAGGATTTCAGGTTTTGCACCATATTCTGCAAAAATGTGGAACGACTGTGGAAGCTCAGTATCATTGTGGAAGTGCATTAGATATTTATATTAATTTTTTCCTTTGGCTGCTGCTTTTTTTTCTGTCACATAAGATGTTATAAAAATGCACTCTGGGTGGGGAACAAATTAATTTCTGGTACTTTCAATGCATACAGTTCTGTGATACTGATATAGGGGAAGATGAACTGATGCTTCTGCCTAAAGAAATATTTTAGTCATAATGCTTCAGGTTATGCTCTGTTGCATTTCATTGAAAGGCAGGAATCAATTTCATAAAATATAAATTTTCCTCTATTGTTGCTCTGCTCTACTTCAAGAAAACTTGTTTTTTCCTTCTATGTGTGATTCATTTCCAAAAGGTTTAATGCATGCTTTTATCAAGTGTCTATATGGCGATAGAAAGTAAAACAGACTACAAAAAGAATGCATTTGGGTATTATAATTCCAGAATAGCAATATGAAAAATGCCTTAATTTAAAGGCAAGTAGTTTATGTTCTGCCTCCCAGTCTTACAACTTATCCATGTCTTTCTAACGCAAATTATACACTCATAGTCAGCAACAAGTTATTCAGCATTCTGCAGGGGTGAAAATTCTGTGTGAAATTATGTTCTTTCATGAAATATAGCAAGTCAATGAAAGGACCATGACTTTTTTCTGCCCTTAAACATTTCGTAGCCTTAAACTGGAATGTGTATATATATGCATATATAGACATATATATTTGTGTGTATGTATATCTCATGCGTTTTGTCATTTTCTTCCTCAGCAAGTTAAGAATTTGGGAAAATAAACTCCGCTAATTTATGTATCTGTATTTCCCTGAAGCAGGAAGGGAAAAGTAAAGTAGTTTCAAGAAGAGAGTGAAGCGAAACAGCTTCTTCTTCCCACTGTCCCTGGACCTACTCCACTTCTTGTAAATTACTCATTGTTCCAACAATAGGAATTTGGGGATATATATACTCATTGTTAGGAATAAATGTCCAAGATGCAAAAAAGTTTAGGTTTTAATTCCTGACACTCTCACAATACTGTTTATTTATGAGAGTAAAGCCTAGAGAGTTTCATCTCCACGGTAATTACTAATTTATTCATAGAAGGTGATTTTGTTATGCATGATTTTTTTAGAAGTAGAGAGAGAAACTATGCAAGGTTTTTTCTACTTTTTTTTGTCTTGGCTTTTCCAAATAAAGATTTAAGATACATTAGTAGAAGAATCAGTTTTTCTGTAGAGGAGGTTCGGGTCACATAGCTACCTGTATTTCTATAAATGTGAAAGACACAATTTATTTACACTTTTATTAAGTCTAATTTTTATTCACAATTCAGATATTATCTAAAAAAAATAGAAAACATGAGAGGTCCATAGAAGTTACATTTCTCTTCTAAAACAGCCTTTACATTCACTTAGATGTGGTAACCACACAGGATATTTTACTTACTGCATGTCTACCAAAAATAAGTGGCAAATTCAAAGATACTTTTTCTGAACCTTTTTTTTATTAATTGTGTGGAGAACTGTGCAAATCAGTCAGCTTCCATTCTCTCAGATTTAAATTAATAAGAGATTTAATAGTTTCATTGAATAGTTGATGATTTGTACCTGTAAACATACTGTTCGGAATGTAATATGCTTTGCACTCTGCACACAATTTTTAATTTAAGCACAGAAATATATAGTTAAACACTTTCTAACTATTTTGGTCAATATTAAAGCACACATATACCTTTATATATACATATATATATATTCTATAAGAGAATGGCCCGGTACGCGGGCGCTCGGTGCAGCCCGGCCCTGGTGTGGCCTGGCACACATGAGGATCTCACTCCATGAGGATTAACATGAGGATCAACATGAGGATCAGCACGGCCAAGTCAGATATGGCAATGCACTTTCTGACCCCTTTCTAATAACTAATGGTGTGAAACAAGGCTGCGTTCTCGCACCAACCCTATTCACAGTCTTTTTCAGCGTGATGCTCCAAAGGGCCACGACAGACCTTGAGGATCAGGACGGTATCTACATTCGATACCGTACTGACGGAAGCCTATTCAACCTAAGGCGACTGAAGGTCCACACTAAAACCTTAAACCATCTTGTCAGGGAGCTGCTCTATGCTGATGACGCCGCCCTTGTCGCCCACACAGAAGCAGCTCTGCAGCGTTTAACATCCTGCTTTGCAGATGCTGCTGAGCTCTTTGGGCTGGAAGTCAGCTTAAAGAAGGCAGAAGTTCTCTATCAACGGGCACCTCAGGCAGTCTTCCATCATCCTCATATCACCATTTGCGAACCAGAGTTCAAATCAGTCCAGCAGTTTAATTACCTAGGTAGCCTCATCTCCTTGGACGGTAAAATTGACAGAGAGATAGACAACAGGTTAGCAGAGGCATATAGTGCCTTTGGAAAGCTTCATAAAAGAGTTTGGCAAAATAAACACTTGAAAAAAAGTACAAAGATTAGTGTTTACAGAGCCATAGTGCTGTCTACTCTCTTATACGGCTCCGAATCATGGGTCATCTACTGCCACCACCTGCGTCTCCTAGAACGCTTCCATCAATGCTGCCTCTGTACAATCCTAAACATCCTCTGGTCAGATTATGTGACCAATACATCTGTTCTAGAACAAGCAGCAGTCACAAGTATTGAGGTCATGTTACTGAGAGCGCAGCTGCACTGGGTAGGACATGTCTCAAGGATGAAGAACCACCGCTTCCCTAAGATTTTGCTTTATGGTGAACTTACCACTGGCTGCCGCAAGAGAGGAGCCCCAAAGAGAAGATACAAGGACTCCCTGAAACAACATCTCAGCCTTGGCCATATTGATCAACATAACTGGTCTACTCTGGCCTCCAATTGGGAGGTCTGGAGACACACCATCTATAACACTGCTGATGCTTTGAGAAAGCACGCAGGATCACTCTCGAGGAGAAAAAGACACGCAGAAAGAATTGTGCCTTGCAGAATATACCACCTAAGGAGTCTTTCGGCTGTGCCTTCTGCAACCGGACGTGCCTGTCTAGTATTGGCCTTTTTAGCCACCAGCGCATTTGTAACAAATGTGGGTAGAGCCCTTCCCAAATCTTCATTCACGAAGCCCAGCCATGATAAGAGAATACAGAAAATATTGAGCAAGTTGAAAAAAATGCAACAAGGATAATTCTGAAAAATGAAAATGTAAAAACTATCCTTTTGTCAACCCAAGATGCTATGAGCTAATAGAAGCAGACAACTATTTTAGCTGGTCATGAAATATCTAAATTTTTATGATGAAGAATACAAGTGCTTACAAACTTCATTTTAAAAATTGAAAAGACACAACTGATATACTAATAATTGGAAGAACTTACAGAGAATATTTTATATTACTGTTGTATTGTACAGGTTGAAAGTAATGAAGACATCAATCCTGTAAATGTAAATAAGTTTCCCAAGGCCACTGTCACCAGCATTAGTCTAAAGTTATTACAGCACTCACTGGTATGTCAGTTACTCTTTTTTTCAACGTGAGTTTTTCCCTTTTAAGGGAAAGAAGCTGATCTGCAGCAATCAAGACAAGTGCTATTTTATACAATCAAAGCCACAGGATTATTTGAAACTGTCTTGTGATGAACAATACCTTTTAATAAGTCAATTATTTTATATGGAAATGAACACTGTAAGTGGAATTCACACAAGGAACTTCAACATTCGTGTTAGTGATTTATTAGAAGGTGGAATGACAGTAAGTATACTTTTAGCTAGGAGTTTTCTCTTGCCTATCAATTTCAATATAATATTAGAAAAACACAGGCATGCTCTAGAGCTTCACTCCAAAACAAATCCCTCTAAATCAAAGCATCATTATTTTCTTTGTCTCAAAAGACCATAATCTGAGAATAATGATTCTGTAGATGCCTCTGTGCCTGTCTCTAGTTTAAGCTTTTAAGAAATTAGAAAGGAATAAGATTCATATATTAGGAGTTCAGCCATCACAATCAGACCAATATTCCAACTGCAATAGAGCTTTAAAAGATGATCTGTGTTAAAACCAACCCCATTATAATTCAATAAAACTGCAGCAAAAATACTACCTAAAAGCAGTATAAGGAAGGAAGTCAAGTCAAAAGCAGTAAGATAATGAAATTTTTAGTCCACCAGTTTATAAAATTTTGGATTTTTCAGCTGCATACGGGACCTTGAACACCAAATCACAAGCTGCTACCATATGACCCGAAGGAGTGCTATCTTCAGTTATTACAGCTTGGATATTATTATTCTTTCTCTGTAGCCAGTAAAAGTGATTATCATCTCCTGATTATAAATTACCTTGTTAAAATTCCACCTGAAGGAACAAAAGAATAGTTGCTTGATTGTCAAAAAGATAAAATCATTAGTAAAATATCCAAAGGAATAAAAGAGAATAGAGTAAAAGTCAGAAGCAATGTATCTGTCTCTTGATCTCTGTACATGGATTCCTTCCATCTAATCTTCCAATTGTTCATACAAGCCTTGAGAGAGGAAGTCAAACTTCTGTATATGATGCTAATACTATGCACATAACATTTTAGCACATTGATATACTTTTAGATCTCTTCTTCGAAAGATTGTTTGAGTTATTATTTAGAAGTTATATACTAGAGACTCAGGTAATCACTTTTATGCCTTCTGCATGCAGTAGCTGTGTGTTCCTTATATGCAGAGGAAGTGGACAGAAATCCTTTTAGGTATTAAAATCAAAGAGGAAAAACATTCTATTCCTCAGGTCATTAGCCTGAAGAAAATCTCCAGAGTCTGGTTAACTGATCTGAAGGATGTCTTTTTAGATCCAATCATACTGATGTCATGCAGATGGTTTGATCATCTAGAAAAAAATTAATTAGGCATTGGAAGAGGGGAGCTGACCAAGGTAACTAATGTTGTTTCTGATTGTCATATGTCTAAACCCTATTATTATTACTATCATAATTATTATCATAGAATCATAGAATATACCAGGTTGGAAGGGTTCTACAGGGATCATCGAGTCCAACTCCTGGCTCTGCATGGGACAACCCCAAAAATCATACCATGTGCCTGAGAGCGTTGTCCAAATGCTTCTTGAACTCAGACAGGCTTGGTGCTCTGACACTTCCCTAAAGTGGAGCCTATTCCAGTGCCTGATCACCCTCTGGGTGAAGAACCCTTTTCTAACATCCAGCCTAAACCTCTCCTGACATAGGTTCAGGCCATTCCCTCGAGTTCTATCACTGATCATCAAGTGACCTCAGTTGCTGCTCATAGGCTTCCTCTCTAGACCCTAATGTTTGAAAAGTAAGGAAGTTTAAGCAAAGACTACATACTATTAAAAAGCATCATGTTCCAAGAAAAACAGTTAATTTCTATGTTTATGATCAGTGGGTCTAATCTAGAAAATATTGGATAGAATAGAATACTAGCAATGAAGTTGTTAATCTTTACATTATGGTAGTCCTTGAGACGACACAGATGAAATATGCTGCTGAGTGTTGATTTACTCTTTCAAATATCTGTGGTTTGAAATACTGACTTAGACCGTGGTTCATTCAAACTACTTTGTTTTCAAAAGCATCTCAGCCTGAAGAGGTGAACCATGTCTCAGAACTTTACTGTTATGTTCTCCTTCCTCATCACATTTATCACTAGTGCTGTCTCTCTGGAAACATCTAGCTAGGTAGTGTTAGAGACATGAGTGTTATTCCAGATCGAAAGGGGAACTGATAGGGGGTTTAGATCATCCTTTTCATTTACAGAAAATGTACCAAATCTTGTTTATTTGGATATAGGATTATCAAAATATGAAGGATAGTCCTTTGCTTACAGTTCCATTTGCCCTCAGTTTTGAATGAGTGTTATTATAGTTCTTGTCAGGGTGCTTTTCAGGCTGCAGCTTGTGATTGCTTAACACCTTGTCTCAGTTTCTCTGATCTTTCCTGTTTTGTTCACAAAATCAAATCTTTAACACACAAAAAAATACTACCAGCAGCAATTGCCAGCCTGCTTTTGTGTTTTGGGGAGGAACTTATGCTTGCCATTGAGCAAGAGATTATAATTCCTTAGAAAAGTCACAATTTCCTGCAAATTCTTTAAAGTAACTGAGTGATAACACCCTTGTAGGTGAAATAACTTTTAAAGTAAATCAGTAAACTAGCATTGTTATTTTCGTTTCCACTTGGTTTTCATTGCTTAATTCTTTTAAAGAAGAAAAAGATTAAGCTACAATCTCTGTATAGTCCTTCTCATTAAAAAGAGTTTGTACCATATTTGATATACAAGCCTATCATGAATAAAGGAGCATCTTATTCTTCATACTAAGAAAAAAGAAGTATTTTTCCTACTAATAAGAATGCATATCATAAACCTCATCTTTCTTAATATGTGATCATATTTTCACCAAATATCTTTGTTTTTATCAACAGTAATAAAAAAAACCCAAAATATCATCAGCCTGTAGGTTTGTGTATGGAAATTAAATGACAGTGTTTCTACACAAAAATTGCGTGGAAGTTTTCCTAGAAGGTTTCATACATAAAAAAATTAAAAACTCATTTCAGCCTCTAATTCTCATAAAGGCACCAAAGATTTCCATGTTCAGATTCTACTCGTCAGTGAAAATACTTTCCTTATATTTTATTTGTGACAACTAAGATGATCTCTTTAATTTCTGACCCAAAATGTGAGCCATGAAGTCTGCCTTTGCTGAAAAATCTTCACAGTACTATATTATATCATGTCTGTCAATTATAAAAAAAGGGTCTGATATAATTCTTGTTTACAACTATGCCATCAGTTGGCAAGAACATTTTCATGTTTTAATTATTTGATTTGAAATGTCTATAACCCTATGTTAAAAGTGAACAATATTTAAAACACTTATTCCTGATTCTCTCTTAGTGTTTATAAAACTCAAGGAAACTATTCTTACTACAAGCCTCTTTCTGAGGGAATAAAAATTTAAAACAAAATCAATGCCAAATATGTATGGGTCAACATCAGTCTTACCATTTCATCTAACCTATAATTGAGTATCCTCTAAAAGCTTTGTTCTGTCATGAATTATTTTTACAGTGAAGTTTCACTGTGGCTTTTGATAGTTTATGATCCTCTAAATACTGTGAAAACTTCATAAACAATATGTTGCGCACACACATTGAAAATAACTGAGAAGGAACGCCTACTTTATCATTCAATCCCTGAGGCATCTGGAAATTGTACAAATTAAAATAAAAAAGGTGATGGAGATAAATGAATCTCCATCTACAGGAATGTCATTTTTCATAAAGTCATTGCAAATCACTTCTGCATGGAAATCTGAAAAAATTTTGCCAAATATCTGTGTGGGGTTAAGTAAAGCAAATAATTAATCTTGATGAAATATTTGATAAATTTTTGAATAAGAACCAAAGAAAATCACCAGTCATTTTACAAACCCATATCAAAACCTACATGATTTAGACAACAAATTTGCTTGTCTGTCTGCTTGAGCACTACACCAGGAATTTCAAGGACACACAGAGTTGGATAAAACGCTGAGGATTTTTGGAAGACTCAAACCATAACGTGTCTAGAGAAGTAAGAAGAAATTCAGTCATATATACCAGTTGCTTGGATAGGACCAGAATTGGGAAATGATGTTTCACGCTAAGTTCAGCCTTTCCATTTCAGTAAGCATTCATATGCTACAATATACAGATGTTCCATGTGTCAGATGAAGAAAGATATAATTTGCTTTCTAGAAGCCTGTGCTCCATCTCAACATAGACTACAGTTAAAATTTTTTGAGCTATAATTAAACAGATTAACTGACTTATAATAATAGTTTCTTAAACTGCTTTGCTTTGAATCCTTTTGCTCATCAGTTTGTGGGACAAATACTGGGTAAGCTGAGTACAGGCAGAAGAATCTAGTTTAGAAAATTTTCACAAACTGTAATATGAAAGCCGCAATGCAAGTTTTCATGAGATTATAAAACATATTTGCCAGTCTTCATTGGGTTTCCCCTGATAAAATTTCTGGGTTTTAATTTGATTCTTGCTTGTGAACAACTGTACTTATTCAAAATGTACTCCTGCTCAAATGAATAACTTAAAAACTTTTAGAGGATTTGGAACTTCACTGATTATAAGGGCACTGGTATTCCTCCTCTAACTTTGTTTCTGGCATTTTGTTTTATTCTTGGTAAAGGTTTCTGATTACTGTTTTGTTTTCAGCCAGCCACTGAAGAGGATTTTCCACAACTATAATATATGTCATTATCAGGCTGCAGAAATGGGATAAAATTCTTATGAAGTTTAAGATCTAATCATATTCATGAGATTTTGCAAGATGAAATGCAAAGTCCTACACCTGCGGAGAAATAACCAAAGGCATCAACACAGCATGGGGGCCAACAGACTGGAAATCTGTTCTGTAAGGAAGGGCCTGGTCATCCTGCTGGACAAGTTGAAAGTGCACCAGCAATGTGCCCTTGTGGCAAAGAGGTCTAATAGCATCCTGGGTAGCATTAGGAAGAACATAATCAGCTCAAGGTCAAGGGAGAAAATCCTTTCCCTTTCCTCAGCACCAGTGAGACATATCTGGAGTTCTGAGTCCTGTTCTGGGCTCTTCAATACAGGAAAGATATGGACTTACTGAAATTAGATTAACAAAGGACCATGAAGATAGTTAATGGATCTGTCCTATGAGAACAGTCTGAAAGATCTGGGACTGGTCAGCCTAAAGAAGAGAAGGCTCTGGGGAGTCATGACCTTGTTTATCTGATGGGCATCAATAAAGAAAATAAACTTTTCTCAGCGGTACCCAGGGAAAGAACAAGAGGAAATGGGCACAAAGGGGAATATAGGAAATTCAATCTAAACCTAAGAAAGAAATAAGACTTTTTTTAGCTGTGGGTACAGCTGAACACTTGAACAGGTTGCCCAGAGAAGTTGTGGAGTCTCTATCCCTGGAGGTATTAAAAATGCAATGAGACACAGTCACGTGCAAAATATTGCAGTTGCTCATCCTTCGAGCATGGTGTTCAACTAGATGGTCTCAAGAGGTATCTTCCAGCCTTGACTGTGATTTTGGGATTCATAAAAGCAGAGTGACTTTTGGCAGTATTATAAATTATTACTTTCTGCTGCCTTCAGAGGCTCATGCGAATACTTGATTCCATACAAGGAATGGGCTTTATTAATTAACATTATTAGTTAAAACATTAAACACTAGAACTATACTAGGTACAGCTTAATCACCCAGGCATATCACAGAGTTGTTTAATACCCAATAATTAGAATTGGTTGAACCATTTTGCTAAAATTTTCTATTCCACTGAGGCAGTAATTTCTCAGAAGCACAATTTTAGAAAAACCATTACTGAGGTATCTTCATTTATAAGGGCTGGAAAAAAGGAAAACAGAGACATAAAAGCAAGAGGGATGATTAGACTTGCTAAAATTTTACCAGAACAAAAATCAAAATCTGAAACACACAGAAAGACAGACAACATACTTAGTGGTCTGTGGATAAGATGACCAACAGGAACAATCTGTTTTGGTATGATTTTTGGATGAAAAAATGGTCTCATGCAAGCAGAAACTTTTGTCTCAACATGCAAGCTTCTTACCCACCAAACTAAAACAAATATTTGTGTCTCTCCTATGTTATATATCAGTTTTCATAAAATTCCAGAAGACATTTTTGAATTCCAGTAAGAAATAAAAAAGTTTCAGCACTGCAGCACTCGTAATCTTGCCATCTTGATCACTTTCAATATGCCCATATATCATGTTTGAAAGAAAGTAAAAAAGAAGTTTAAAAATAATAAGACTTCTTTGCAATCTTTATTTATAAACTTCCATGTAAAGAAGCTTTGGGCCAACACCTCTAAGACATGAATATGAGCAAGTAAAAACATGACTCCTAGGCCAGAACAGTATGCAAAAAGCAGTTTGAGGGCATATATGCCTATTTACATAATTAGATATGAGTTAAACTGAGATAACCATTCTGTAATTACTCATACAGAAGAAATGTTTACTGTAGAATAGCAAAAACCCATGTTGTGTGTCCAACACAGAGGATGTTATGATAATAATTTAATGGAATAATAGCTATAATGTCAGGCTCTTACGTATAACCTCTTGTCACTAGATATCAAACTGACTTCAGAGAATCACAGAATCACAGAATATGCTGAGTTAGAAGAGATTCATAAGGATCATTGAGTTCAACTCTCAACCCTGCATAGGATCATCCCCAAGAGTCACACCATGTACCTGAGAGTATTGTCCAAAAGCTTCTTGAACTCTGTCAGGCTTGGTGCTATGACCACTACCCTGGGGAGCCTGTTCCAGCACTCAACCACTCTCTGGATGAAGAACCTTTTTCTAATATTCAATCCAAGTCTCCCCTGACACAACTTGAGGCCATTCCCTCAGGTCCTGTCACTGGTCACCACAGAGAAGAGATCAGTGCCTGCTCCTCCTCTTCCCCTCATGAGGAAGTTGTAGACTGCAATGAGGTCTCCCCTCAGTCTCCTCTTCTCCAGGCTGAACAGACCAAGTGACCTCAGCTGCTGCACATACGGTTTCCCTTCAAGGCCCTGCACCATCTTCATTGCCCTCCTTTGGACACTCCCTAATGGCTTAATAACTTTCTTATATTGCGGTGCCCAAAACTGCACACAATATTCAAGGTGAGGCTGCCCCAGCGCAGAGTAGAGTGGGACAATTCCCTCCCTTGACTGGTTGGCCATGCTTTGCCTGATGCCCCCCAGGACACGGTTGGCCCTTCTGGCTGTCAGGGCACTGCTGACTCATATTCAGCTTGCCACAGACCAGAACCCCCAGGTCCCTTTCCATGGCACTGCTTTCCAGCATCTCATTCCCCAGTCTGTATGAACATCCAGGGTTGCCCCATCCCAGGTGCAGAGTCCGGTACTTCACTTGTTGAACTTCATATGGTTGGGGATTGCCCAGTCCTCTAACTTGTCAAGGTCTCTCTGTAGTGTCTCCCTGCCTTTGAGAGAGGAAGGAGACAGCTCCTCCAGTTTCGTATCATCTGCAGACTTACAAGAAACTGAATCATTTTTCCTTTTCATTCAATAATGTACTGCTGATTTTAAGAAAACAATGAAAAGGATCTCTGAACCTTAAACAGATGCATGCAAACCTAGACAACTGACCAGTGATAAGGCTGCTTTCAAGTACCAGCTACTACAGCTGCTTGAGGTTTATTGGACTGTATGGAGTTACGGGGTATCCACTACCTCTACTCTCATACACAAGACAGGATGTGTTGCCCAGTTGGTAGTGTATGCTCCAAGCACAGTCTTCCATGCACTACCATACCACATAACTAATGCTGTCCTCTTGTACTTATGCAACAACGAAAGAATCTTAATTCTTTCATAATGAGCCGAAAATAGTTGAGAAAACTAAAAGAGTCACAGTGTCCACTGAACAAAGCACAAAATGTAAAGTTACATTTTAGTTTTTACACAAGTTACATATTAGGAAAAGAACAGTTCTATTTAAATTTGCAGACCTAGATTTACTGTAAATATCTATGGGTCTTAATGGTATATTTTTTCATATTTTTTCAGAATAATTTATTGCCATAGTAATTTTTGTGTGCAAAAGTATAAATGGGTTCAAAAGCATAGGTTGATTACTGGCAACTAAATACAGTGATCTAGAATCAATCATTTCAGACAGGAATGCTCTGCCCCACTTACTGCCAGGAAACAATAAAGTAAACAAGAAGACAGTGTATTTTAGAGTTACCCTGTCTCTTACAATCCATTGCTATTACTAACCACTGTCTAAAGCAGAAGTACTGATCTGATCCAGCACAGATGTTCTTACTTTATGTTGAAAACAAAAGTGAGATTATTTGTACTTTTTTTTCCTTACCTTCTTGCATTCAGGCCTCTAACTGAGGCAGTTTACCACAGGGCTTGAAGCCAGTGTTCTGGATGTAGCAGGCTATAACATTTACTCTGTTTATGCAACCAAACCTTGTTTAGCCTACACTTCACAAAGTGGATCTTAAATTTTTACAAAGTTAAGAAGACAGAATATGCTATCTAATTAGGAGAGAGGTTTTTTTTAAATTATTCATTCCTGCCAACTCTGTTTTGTTCCTTCAATTACAAAATTTCTCCCTCCTAGAGAACTGGAATTCCCCTCACTTAGAAAGGTACTTTCAAGAACACCAAAAGCAAAAAAAAAAAAATTGCTTGCTTTTGAGATGTGCAGGAACAAATGCCAGGTATAAAACTATGCATTGTCTAATACGTGACTGATTAATGAAATGTGTCCTTCAATTTTATTAAAGTAATGAAGTAGAAACCTTGAAACTGAATCTTTGCATTTCAAAAGATCATAACAAAGAGTCTTTGAACTTAAGAGAAACAAGAAATGCTAGCGGTTTTATATCTGTAGCTATGATGGTCTGGGATATAAACAAGGCAAGGTTTGGAGGCAAAGGTAAACTTTAAAGGATGAACTGTTACAGTTGGAGAAAAATAAAACAAGCTTTCTTTCCCACAAAAAAAAAAAAAAAAAAGAAAAAGCCCCATCATTTGAGATATATTACTGAAGGTTTAATCATCATGGAAAAACAGGATTTTTGGAATTTCGTCATTTCTAAATTAAATGTTCTATTATGAGACTCCTGCTGAGAGAGCATAAAGATCTCTAAATGCGGAAAAAATACAGTTTAGTATAATATTAAAATTCATGTTTGTGTAGGATAACTTTAGAAAATCTATTGGGAATTTATAAAATTTAAGAATAATTTTTTTCTATTTTGTTGTTCTTGTTGTTTTGTGGGGTTTCTTTTAATTATAGAAGAGACTTTCTGTGAACAGTTTCCTGCTTTAGGAATTACCTATTATAGGATTTTAGGATCACAGGATAAGCCACTTCAAAAGGGAGCTCAGAAGGTCTCTAATCCAGCCTTCTGCTTCAAATGGGGTCAGCTAGCAGCTATGAGATCAGACTGCTCAGGGTTTTATCCTGATAGGTCTCAAAAACCTCTAAAGATGGAGATTGCGTAACCGCTCTGGGCAACGTCTTCGTCTGCTTGACTCTCTCATAACAAAAAAAGGTGTTTCTTACATCCAATCTGAATCGTTTTTCAATGCTCATTGTCTCTTTTCCTCCCACCCTAGAAAATTGTGAATGAGAGCCTGACTCCATCTTCTTGATAACCTCTGCATAGGAATGGGCATGCTGCTGTTATATTTTCCTCCAAGATCTTCTTTTCTCCAGGCTGGACAAGCCTGGAGACCTACTAGGGTTTTGCCCCAGATTTTTATGAATAATGATGTCACTGGGTAGTGTTTTTCCTGGAAAATAATTTGGTTGCTTACCTATGCTGCCATTTAAAACATAGCCAGAGTGTGGGATGTCTAGACATCAAAGATGTCAAAGACTGTCTAAAATTTAAGATAAACAATTAAGTAAGTTGTATCATTGTCATTCTTTGATCCATCAACTAAAAAAAAAATTACCTAAGCTTACCTAAGCGTAACATTTTTCTAATTTTGTATCTACTTGTATCTGGTTCTCATGATCTGAATGTTCTTCCAGAGACATTCCTAATTAGTTCTAGGAACTTCTATAATGTGTACTAATGCATGATAGAAACATGCTACTATTTCACTCACTTTCACTGCTAGAATTCTTTGAATGCCCCATAAAATTAAAATCTGTAAATCAATATATCCCCACCTGATTTACTTATACTCTAGCATATGGGTAGAATTCTGAATGGTACACTGAAGATTAAAGAAGGTGTTGTCTAAGTAAAGGTGTTGGAGGAAAGCATAATGCAATTAATAGTGTCACAAGGATACAACAGAAGTCTGGTTTTGGCACTACAATGCCTCACCTCATTGCATGCAGCATGTTGTTAGAAAACACTTCTGTCTAGAAGACAAATTACCTTCTTGTCCCAAAAATGAACTAGAAGGAAAAACAGGTAGGAAAAAAACAAAAAGAAATTAATGTTGCCCCAATTTTCAGTAGATTCAAAGTATATTTTTCATCTTGATCATTATTATTCCCACAAAAGCAATTACAATGCATTCTATTGCAATTTCATGGCACACTGCCAAGCTCCAGCATTTGCATTACCATGGCAAATTGCCAAATACCTAGAAACAGTAATCTGAAAACTGAGGAAAAGAGAAGATGCAATATTTGTATTTCATCTGTTTAGAAACACGCAAAGTGACAGTATTGTGTCTTTTGGAGTTTAGAAAGTACCTCCAGAAAAAGCAATTCATTTCCATTTATAGGCATCATCTGAGTAAACAGTATCATTACTGTGTTATTATTTTAAGTGGAATCAGATGGTTCTGTTGTTCTCACTATTTTTTCCTCTGAGCTTTTTCTTATTCTGGTTGTGAAAAGAAGTCCTTTCCCAAAGTGCCGAATTAATGGTAATAACTGTGACACTTTACCTTATAGTACGTGTTTACTGCTTCTTTCTAGATTTCACACCCATATTATTTCATCTATCATTAAATATGGATACAACTTTCTGTTCTGAGTGCCAAAACCCTAAAAAGAAACAGAAATGGAATGTGTGGCAAAAATAGATTTATTTTTAATTTATGTGTTTGAAAGCTGTTGTTCCAAACATTCACATTGTTGTTCTGGAATTTGTATAAAAAGTCATTCTGAAATTTCGAATTTTCTGTATTCTATATTAGAAAATAAAACTTTTCTACAATCTATCCATCAGATACACAAGTTAATAGGTGATCACCTTCACTCTGAGGTAAAATCAATCTCCTGAAAAAATATGCAAATTATGGAACATTCTTTAATATTAAACAACAATCCTGCCTAAGAAGAA
Source organism: Chiroxiphia lanceolata (assembly GCF_009829145.1). NCBI lineage: Eukaryota > Metazoa > Chordata > Aves > Passeriformes > Pipridae > Chiroxiphia > Chiroxiphia lanceolata. The sequence goes on from NC_045640.1 coordinate 32,609,781, forward strand.
AAAATTATCATTGTTTTTCATCCTGAGGGTTGATCTGATTTTCTGAAAACAATTCATGATTTCCTCAAATATATTTGCATTCAAATCACAATTTGTGACTTCTGCACATATTTTGTGTGAATAGTGCATACAAAGTTGATACCTGAATTGCAAGGTAAAGCCCAGAATAAATTGATTTTAAAGTTAAAAAACAAACAAACAAAACATATAACCAAAACCCAAAACAAAACTCAAAACACCCTAAGTTTTAAAAAATTACACAGTATTTTTTCTCTTCACATTCAAATCACATTTCTGGGGAAAAACGAGGACCTGTCGGAGCAAGTTCAGATGAGGGTCACAAAGATGATTGCAGGGCTGGAGCACCTCTCGTAATGAGAAAATTGGGATTGTTCAGACTGGAGCAGAAAGGCTCTGGGGAGACCTCATTTTGGCCTTTTGGTGACTGAAGGGGGCCTACAAGAAAGATGGAGACAGACTTTTTAGCAGGGTCTGTTGCAATAGGACAAGTGGTAATTTTTTAACTAAATAAGGGTCAGTTTAGATTAGATATAGGGAAGAAGTTTTTTTACAGTAAGGGTGGTAAAACACTCAAACATGTTGCCCCAAGAGGTGGAAGATGGCACACCCATGGGAACATTCAAGGTCAAGTGGAATGGTGTTCTGAGCAACCTGATCTAGTGGAAGATCCTGCTTGCCTCTGGTTATTTTGAGGAAGTTGGACTAGATATTCTTTAATAGTCCCTTCCAACTCAAATTATTCTATGATCCTACAATTCTATGATTTTCTCTTCTCTTTTTTCCCTCCCTCCTTTGCCCTGCCTGGAACTGGAGTTGGAGTGTTCAGTTCTCTCTCTTGATATATTTCCTCTGCCAGCATTCTTCTTCTTTCAGTATTAACCAGGAGTACCCCTTAGGATCCTATGGCTCAGAGCCAATGTTCCTATCTCATCATTAAGTTCTGTTTCTGATCCTTTTAAGAAAGTACCTTAGTTATGTTAGGCTGGACTGGACCAGAGTAGGACCTCCGTATGTGCTTGTCATGATTTAACCCCAGCCAGCAACCAAGCACCATGCAGTCTTTCACTCACTCCCTCAACATCGGGACTGAGGAAGAATTAGAAGGGTAAAAGCTAGAAAGCTCATGAGATAAAAACAGCTTAATAAGGAAAGCAAAAGCTGCACATTCAAGCAAACCAGAGCAAGGAATTCATTCACCACTTTCCATGGGAAGGCAGGTGTTCAGCCATCCCTGGGAAAGCAGGGCTTCATCACATGTAACAGTTACTTGGGAAGACGTCATCAAATGCCATCACTCCTAACATTCCCTCTTCTTCCTTCTTTATTTTCTGAGTATGATGTCATATGGTATGAAAAACGCCTTTAGTCAGTCAGGGTCAACTGTCTCAGCTGTGTCTCTTCCCAACTTCCCATGCCGCCCCAACCTCCTTGTCACAATGGCAGTGTGAAAAGCAAAAAAGGCCTTGGCTAAGAAGCAACAGAAACATCTCTATATTATCAACCCTGTGTTCAGCACAAATCCAAAACACAGCCCCCTATACCAGTCAGTGGGAAGAAAATTAACTCTACCTTAGACAAAACCAGTATAGTGCTATAAACTGAAACAGAATATGAGTATTCTTTCCTGAAAACTGCAGAAACAGCAGGAAAACCTGGCATAGTCTGATAATCCTTCCTATTATTTGTCATAAATACAGAACAAACAAAACACTCCTCTTTCTAGTCCCTGTTCCATACTATGTGTTTTTTTCACATTACAGTCCCTACAAATGCAGCATTTACATCTCACTCCAGACTAACAGAATTGCCAGATGCAGTGCAACAGATACTGTACAGGGAAAACATCTGCACTTAGCAGAAACAGTGCCATTCTAACTTTATATTTCTGAATGCAATTGCCAGAATGTCAATGAGTTTTGTCATTTTTGAAAATAAATAAATATTAATTCATAGCTGGAAATAATTTTAACCAAAACTATTTATAGATAGCTAGATTTAAACTTTGGCCTCAGCATATCTAGAGCATTCATTACTTGTTTAGAATCACTAATCATTGTCAACAAAAGAGTAAATTAAGGGAGTATTATTTCTCCAGCTGGAACCATAATTGCAACTTGTATTCCTTATAAGTTCTTGATAATCAAATCAGTATTAGTAGTACCATTCAACTATTATATATTAAAATCCTAAAATACATTTCCCTTGGAGATCATGCAAAAATTTCCATGGTCTGGAAATTATTATATTTTATTGTATGTTATTAATTTAATTCACTATATGGTACCGTAAAAATACCCATTTATAAGTCCAGACATCATTTCTTATAAGGATTCAAGTACTGTCCTAGTTTGGTACCATTTGACTTTTATTCCTGAAAGAAAGGAAAAGTTGGAATGCCTTACTATGGATGGGAGGATAATTTTGTAAAATATAAATTCATTAAGAATTAGGATTAACCCAAAGGACATTATTTTTCCAGAAAATAGTTAATTTCTTAAAAATCTAGGAGATGCAATTTATTTTTGTAACTCAGTAGAGACATTCTTCATTAGAATAAGTATTGTTTTAATAAAATATTTGAAAGTCAAGAGGAAAGGGGTTTAGTAATGCACTGACAAGTATTTAGAAGTGACACATTTGGAAATAATAAAGGGACTCACACTCAATAATAAATAGACTCAAGAGAAATTCCATTTTGCAGAAAGAACCTTGGAAGTCCTGTTGGTAGCATTGTGCCCTTGTGGCAAAGAAGGGCAACTGTGTTCCAGAGGTTGCATCAGGGAGATTATCACCACCACGTCAAGGGATGTGATTCTTCCCCCTACTCAATGCTGATGAGATATTTGGAGTGCTGGGACCCATTCTGGGCTCTTCAGCAAAATAAAGACATGGACTTGACGGAAGGGCCACAAAGATGGTTGAAGGATAAGGGCATCTGTCATATGAAGAGAGGTTGAGAGAAATGAGACTGTTCAGTCTGGAGAAGAGAAGGCTCTGTGGGGATCTTAACCATATCTGACAGGTGGCAGTAAAGAAGACAAGGGTCAGTCTCTTCTCAGTGGTTCTCAATAAAAGGGCAAGAAGTAATAGGCAAAACTGGAATACAATGAAGTTCATTTATACAGTAAGAAAAATACTTTTTCCTGATGAATTTTGGATTCTTAGTGCCACAGTTGCATACGTGTAACAGGAGAAATGGAATTTTTTCCCCTCCATTGTGGTGTGGAGAGTATTTTGTTCAGGAAGTCAGAGGCAGAATTTTAAAAAACATACAATCTTTAATTTCTTAACATAGTTCTCAAACCATCAGACTAATAAAAAGACAGGGAATTTGGTATAGAAACTTGTCAAAAAAATAAAGATGACCTTCAGTGTGACATAGACAATTTATAGCTCAGCCATAATGAAGTCATTGAAGGTCATAAATATTTTTGCTCAATAAAACAAAGTTCCTGGAGTCTTTCAGGCACAAAAGAAGTGTAGGGGTTTTTACTGGATCCTAGTGCAGAATACTGAATACTTGAACAGTGAGTAACAATTTGAGAGATTTTTTTGCTTTAGGCCTTGGTCTAACAATTTGCTACTTGGTCTAACAATTTTAATCTTGCTTTGTTTTTTCTCTTTAGGATTTTTTAGCATGTTTAAAACTAAAATCTTTAATATACATCCCAACTACTTTATACTATCTTGCCATTTGATTTGTTAAATTTCATATCTGTTCTGTGCTTATATTTGTTGTTTTGATAATTTCTTTCCACCATATACAGCAGCTGATTTTATCTTTGAAACATTCATCTTAAATTTAGTTTGATTTGGCTTTCATCCAGCTACAATTGTCAGGGATAATACGGATCCCAACATAGTAATGCTAAAGGATTTAGGATTGTTCCACAAATATTCCATAGTCTTAAGTGGATTTGTTTCATTTATCCTCTCTGCATTCTCTTCTTTCTTGGCTTTGGGTCAGACTTGGAGAACGGAGAAAAGTGTATTGGGCATATATGAGTAACTATGGTCCCTGAACCTCAATGATCTCATTTTGCTAGCAATTGCTCACCACTTTCTTTTATATGAGCTTGATTAAAGACTATTGAGTGTCTTCCACCTGGTTCAAGTCTTTCACACTAAAACATGAAAACTGTGAACAGCACTCAGTTTCTGCAAGACACAAAACACTAGAATTCTGTTTCATGTAGATTTTTTCTGTTGTTATTTGCAATTAGGTCTTGAAAGTTTTAATGAAACAGCACCTTTATGTAACACTGTTTCTGACTTGTCAAATTACTGGTAGAATTCAGAAAGATTTTCTTTTTCAATCTGCGACACACTGAAAGTGTTTATATCTTAAACATTTTTAAAATCACTAAAGAACTTCTGTTTACTGTAGCAAACTGCAAAGAAGTAATTGCTCACCAAAGCCCACCCCTTCCTGAATATGCCTACTAAGTTGAATTGTGACAGGAACTTGAGATAAGATAAGGGTGGTACTCTTGTCCAATTATTCTAGGAAAAGAATGTATCCACAAGTGTGAGTAACAGGAATGTTAATGGCAATCTGATGATTGTCAGGCAAGCTGACCATATGCAAACTAACGGCCCAGGTTCTGAGGCTGTGCACACCCACCACCTCAGGCTACAAGCTGGGTGCTGAACAAGGTAAGAAAAGAGGCAAATCCTGTGAGGAGGGGTAATGTTTCTTCCTCCTTACACAAACGACTCAGTTGTAATAACTCCTCCCCAGGAAGCACCCAGACAACTCACACGTAGCCTCAAAATACTCATCTCTGCTGATTGGGCCATAACAGACTAAACTGTGCTGACATAACAGGCAGCTGTAACATCTTAGAAGGTGTCAAAGACTCATTAAATTCCCATAATCCAGTATTACACCATCCATTGTAAACGTCCCCATTCCAAGGGAGATACTGGGGGCATTCACACCTAGCCTAAGACTAATAAAGGACCACATTCAGACTTTACTCACCACTTGGTTTTCTTCCTTCCCCACACAGGACTTTGCTCATACACAGGCTTCTTCCCTCACTACCCTGGGCTTCCCTCCATGGATTTGGACTGTAACCATCACTTTGACAAGACTGGGACTCTACTACCAAGAAGACCAGAAGAAGAGGACCAATGGAATGCTGTCAGAATTCACAGAGTGGTGATATTTTTTCTACTTAATCTGTCTCTCTGACACTCTCTTTCTCTCCCCCTTTTCTCTCTTTTTCCAATTTCTTTCTATCTTTCTCTACCTCACATTTACTGTTAAATACAAATCCGTATTATTGGCTTTGGTCAATTGACATATGGTCTCATTTGCACCTCAATTCGGGCAGAGGCATCTCTCTAATAATTTTAAAGAACCTGATTGTAACACAGTCTAAAAAGGCAACAGGATTTACTAGTCGAATGCACTGAACACTTGCTATTGGAAATTAGATAGAAGGTAAAGGTTGGTCTGAAAGAGAAAAAAAAAACAATATAAGCACATTTTAATGCATGAAACTACTATACTCACCTCTTTCAGAAAAAAAAAACAATTTTTATTTAAAAATTTTTTTTTGTTTTTGTTATATGTCAAAATTTTAATGAAGTATTTCAAATTTTAAAAAGTGCTGGCAACTGAATGGTTTGATTCTAATGTCTGTAAGCAATTTCTTGTCCCATTTCAAAACCAAAAATTGTACCTTATGGAATTCTCTATGTAATGAAAAGAACTTGCCTTCATTATAGATGCTAGTCAGTGTCTGAAAAGTTAATATTCACCTTGAGTAAATATTGATTTAATATTCACCTTGTCTTACTATCTTTTCTATTCTTGTTCTGTATTAGAAAAAAATGTACACTATAAATTAATTAATTATTCTGATACTTGACTGCTGTACAGTTTGCATTGCAAGTTGCACTCTGTGGTAAAATATATTTAATTTTTATTTAATTGCTGGCATTCAGCTTGTTTGTGGATCTAATTCTTTGAAATATACTGAATAAAACAATTCTTGTCTGCCTGTCATTTGTTTTTTTTTAAAATTCTCTGGCTAATAATGAAGTTACTACGTGCCTGAGCACACCATCAACTGTCCTCATTGCTAAGTAAAAAAGATTTTAAATCTGTCTAGTGTCTAAAGAATTCAACCGTTCTGTTTTATTTACAAGTAGAAAAGTTAAAATCACCAAAGTGATAAATTAAATGAACACAAAATCATTGAAGTGATTTGTTGATTTCAGGTGACAATCAGTTTTTATCATCTGAATATGCCCTTAATTTATAATATTCCATCTGATAATTTGTCAGACACACATTAAATGCTATATAAAATATTTATCAACACAGTAACATCTAATTTCTAACTAATTATTCCTGAAATTTTCTTTAAATTACATTTTCTTTTACACTGGAGGTTTTTCCTCTTGTTCCCAAAGGAATGTATTAACAATTTCAAATTATCCTATACTTAACAAATATAATTTCAAGTACCCTTCAAGTATTCTACGAGGTTTTTTCTAAGTTACAGATAAAAATGATCTCCTGGCATTTGTGGGTTTTTAAACCTTAATTTGGGAAATATGAACATATGACACCCAGAGATTTCAGTATATTGTGTTTATTCTTTAAACTTAAGCGTTTGACACACATCATCACATTATAGTTCCCCCAAAAGTCCTTCTTTTAAGAAAAGCCTATGAAAATTCACTGTACTGGTGGCTAGCATAAGAAGTGCTTGAAGTTTTTATTACAGAGATCTACTCACCCCTGTAACTTCTGACAGCAAAATCCTTAGTAGGCCTCATGCCTAGAATATCTCCAGGGGAAATGAAAATTAACACAGTGATTTTTTGTTTATAGAGTCATAGAATCATTGAATGGTTTGGGTTGGAAGGGACCTTAAAGAGATCTCGTTCCAACTCCTCTGCCATGGGCAGGGACATCCTTTAGACCAGGTTGCTCAGAGCCCCATCCAACCTGGTCTTGAACACTTCCAGGGAAGGGGCATCCACAGCTGCTCTGGGCAACCTGCTCCAGTGTTTTATCACCCTCACAGTAAAGACTTTCTTCCTAATATCTAATCTAAACCTAACCTCTTTCAGTTCAAAGTCATTATCTTTTGTCCTATCACTATCTACCCTTGTAAAAAGTCCCTCACCAGCTCTCTTTCAGGCACCCTCTAGGTACTAGAAGGCTGCTCTAAGGTCTTCTCAGGGCCTTCTCTTTTACAAGCTGAACACCACCAACTTTCACAGCCTATCTTCATAGGAGAGGTGCTCCACCCCTCTGATCATCTTCATGGCCCTCCTCTGGACCCATTCCAACAGGTTCATGTCTTTCTTGTGCTGGGGACCCCAGAGCTGAACAAAGTACTCCAGTCTCATAGTAGCAAAGTAGAGATGAAGAATCAACTCCTTCAACTTGCTGGCCACACTTCTTTTGACGCACCCCAGAATACGGTTGGTTTTCTGGCCTGCAAGTGCACATTGCCAGCTCATATAATTGTCTAAGTGTCTCTTAAAATAAGAAGTGGATCAGTCCCTCTGTAGATGTAGCAGACTAGCCATGAATTATTCAGTATCAAAATACATTTGACAATTGTCTTCTATTATGAAATATACATAATTCATAAGACATCTGTTCTATGTTTTCACATTTAAGAGGTACAAAGTGCAAAACTGCAAACAGTGTGAAATGGATACACAGGAATTTTTTCATGTCACTTTTTCTCTCACAGTGTTCAATTAGGGCTAAGGAAACAGCCATGTACCAATTTATTCTGTATGTATATTTCTTCATTGTTTTGCTGTGAAAATTTACTCTCTGGTAATTCTCTTTTTGATCATAATCTCAACAGAGTTAATCAAGAATGGATATGGTGGGCCTTTTTAGCAGAAAACAAAATACAAAATACATGTCAATATCGTGCTGGATATAAATCCCCTATAAATATAAAGAAAGTAGATTTTCTTTTTTAAAAGTGTGTCTGCAAACTTATATATGTTTGTGTATGTATATGTATAGATATTTTAACATCACAGTAAAAATAAGGAGTAATTTCCACTGAACATTCTTTTTTTCTTTGTTAACTAATGCTAACAATTACCTTACCTCTAAATCTTCAGAACAAAACAAAATCACCTGGCATTCAGAACATCCTGGTTCAGGGAGTTTTATTAAATTGCTCAGTAAACAAAATGAACATTAAATGGTTTCTGATCTCATAACTACTATTCAATGAGAAATAGTATTCACATGCCAGGAAATCTCATTTTTCAAATACTGTCTCTGTCTTGAATAGGACACTGAACTGAAATCTCATTACAGTGGACCATAGCTCTATCCAAATGTAACACTTTTCTTCCATGATTTTAGAGCAATTTATTTAACTTTGTTTCTCAAACTCAAATGACTTTCTAGAAGAAAAAGTTCAACTTATAAAAAAAAAAGTTATTGAAGAAAACTTTGTGCTGAAATGCAGAAGAAGATAAAAATTTTTAAGATTTTGGCAAAGTTAAAAAGGGCTTAGAAAAACATTTCTATCATCTCCAAAAAGAAAGCATATCTCAATTCACCATATACTTTTCTTCAAATAAATACATATGTTTTATCAGACAAATTTGTTGATAGTTCATTACTTACTCCCAGAACTTGGACTTAAAACACTGGATAGTAAGAAAAAGAGATCAAACACAAAAATAGTTAAAGGTATATCACGACATAAATTAAATGCCTATCACTACCATCTGCCTATCACCTGAGAAAACTAATCTCAATGCCTATGAAAATATTGTTTGCTGCCTTCTGGATTTAGACTAAATTTATGAAGTATTCTGAAAGGTTTGAAAGATACTGATAATCATTAGCTTGTTCCTGCAATGCTAAGCAAGTGATGAAGCCTGGAGATGAACGTTTTACTGCCAATCAGACACTATTCTTGAAGTCCTCAGTTCATGATATTTTCTGCCATTTCTTGCTGCAGGCCAGTGGGCAGCCTGTGTGGCCAACTTAGAGCCTTGTCCTCAAAAGAACTACTAGACCCAAACAACTTAAGTAACTGGCAACTTAACATTTCCTATCAAGTCAGAATCTAGAGATTCAGAGAAGCTTTAGAAAATAGGTGTAGAATTTGCTTCCATTACAATTTAGAGTTGTGAGACATTGCTTCTCCATCAATTCAGCCATTTTTTTTCAGAGAAAAGAGAATAACTGCACCTGCACTGATCCCTCCCCACTAAAATGTAGACCACTCAATCAGTCATACACTCTGTACTTCCCAAATACTGAGCTCTGGTGCTGCTTGATGAGGTGAATACTATTTTCACAGAACCAGCAAATCCTGACAGACTAGTTATGACCGCCAAGAGCGTTTATCAGTAAGCTACATGACTGCTATGGCTGTTAATAGGTGAGTAAAAGCTTTTGTGCAACTAGAGAAAAGGTTCCAGAAGAAACGTAATCACTTTTATTCACAGAAATATTTTCAGAGCTTGGACTTTGTTATGGTTTATTAATGGTATTCTCTAATTTAGTGCTCCCACTAAAACCATGCCACAGTTCACTCCCCATCCACCTCCAACTGAAAGCATGAAAGGCAAAGATCACAGGTTGTGAGAACAACGATTTACCGGAAATAGCAATGAGGTAGGAAAACAAAGAGTAACAGCAACAATATTAACCACAAAAGGTACCAGACAAAGAAAGTATTTACGTGAAAAAGACCTGTTGTCTTCCCCCCACCAAATTTTCTCCCAAGTAGAAAGAATGCCCTTCTCCTTGGGAGTGAGTGTCCCTTACTCCTGCCCTTGGCAATGACATGAGGTGGTATAGAAGAACCTCCTGTGCACACTCCCTAATCCACGCCCCCTCCTAGTTACTGCAAAAAATTAACTTTATGTTTTAACTTTTTTGTGTTTCAGTGACCAAGTGTTAAGGCTGGATTAGATGAATCTGATATTATTGTGTTCAGAGAAGTTTGTTTCCCAGCTGCAATTTCTTTTGAAGAGATTTTGTCCACAGACGTGTTGTACAAAGTCTAATAATTATTCTACTTCCTCTGAATTAAAACCACTGCTTAGCTTACCAGCTTTACCCCTTCTTACTTTAAAGTCTAAGGCTCAAATATTCCTTGAAATATGAGATGAAAAAATTAGAGATGTTAAAAGAGGTTCTTATTTTTCAAAAAACTGAACTAGTGTTCCCTAAATGCAGGGGACCATGCAGATAAAGCCACTGAGTCCATGATCTTAATAGGGAAAATGAAATCATAAGTATTTCAGACCCATGGACAGGAAGCCTTTCATGTTCTTAATCAAATCTTATGGTAAAATAGACCTGCTTATAAATGGAGCAATTTCTATTAGAAGCAAGACCCTAATAACTCTCCAGTATGTGTGCCTGGAGATGGAGATTCTTGACAGACCCCAGCTGCTGCCCCTGGGCTGGCCTTGCTCCCTCGCAGGGGCAGGGGTGAGCGCCCCAGCAAGTGAGACTCCTTCTGTGTTGCATGTGTCACCTGGCAGCAGCTAGCCAATCCCTGTGGCACCCTGACAGAAAGTCTCATGGAGTTAGGATCAAGGATGGCAGAGACCTATGTGAAGTCTGTTGTGCAAAGCAGATCATGACTTGAACAAGAAAAGATCAGAGACCTGACTCCAAGGTTCCTACATTGCAAACTGCCATGTTTTCTTCAAAATAAATATTCCAATCTGTTTGACAGATGTGTAGCGAGCGCTTAAAACTTTTCAAGCAGTAATAACAGAAGTGAATTCTTGGGTAGTTGCATTTGCCATAGTAAAAACAGAAGTTTTGGCTTGATAGCTCCCTTATTCCGAAGCCTTAAATTTCTGAAGGGAGCCAAAGTGTCTTTAGAAATAGATTCATGAAATTAAGCCTGAATAGTTCTTTCCTTATGTGGGAAGTTTGTAGTACTAAAAACAGGCCCACATCTGGTTCTATGAGGCGTTATTTTGATAATGAATACCAGCAGGAATGAGGAAGCCTCGCACAAATGCAGATAAAAGAGGTTTTCCAAGAAGAGGGAAGTTATCTTAGGACCTACAAAAAGGTGATCCATGTAACTGAAGAGTAAGGTTTAGTTAGACTAAGACCATAAATGGCATAAGAATGAAAAAACCTATGCAAAACTGAATGCTGTCAAAGCTTTTTAAAAGGATTTTGAAACACTTAAAGGAGAAAAATTTTAATTATGTTGGGATACTTCCAGGATCAATGAGCCCTTTCCACAGAAATAAGACTTGTATCACCTTTCTTGTGAAGTCATTCAGTATAAATTGCTTCAATTAGAGGTTTGTTACCTTGCACTAGATTATTCATACAGTAGCAACAACCAGAATTATTGAACCTGAATGTGAAAAATCTATTATTTTTGAAGTAGTAAGGAAACTTGTTTCAACAATGAAATTCATTGCAGCCCTGCAATCCTGGTAAAGTCATCAACTCAAAAATAATCCAAAGTCTTTAAAGAGAATCATGAACATACATTTACTCTAGAATATTCTATTCTTTTACAGCTGCATCTACACTATCTTCTTTGAAATTTAGCAATCTTATCAGTTTAATGCAAATGCTTATCTTTTAAGATTTTGCTGAATTATTTAAGGTTAATTTACAAATAGCATCCATTTCTGAGTAACCAAGAAAGCAATGTGTAGGAGCTTAACAATTTCTTTAAAATGCTTTGCTTTTTTTCAAAAGTCTTTCTGATGCCAGAATTTTCTGTACAAAACAAAAAAGTTTTCTTTACAAAGAAAGCAGAATGTGTAAGAAGCATAATGATGTGAAATTCAGTTACACTGTGAGTTAGGAGATGAGAAAAAAAGAGTTTGACAAGTAAAAGAAGAAAAAAGAAGAAAACCAAATTAATTAGTGTGTTTCTAAGAGACTCAAAGAGAATTATAAAAGTTAGAAAATTCAAATAAAGCAATTGACAGTTGGTGGCTTTTTTTTAACCACTCACTGCACCACTATATTGCCATCACCTATTGTTATGATCAATGGTATATTCTTAGAGATCTACTCAGCAATTGGGTGTACTTGGAACATTTAGCATCAGACAGGCTTTTAATTTAAAAATCTCCCAGAGTCCTGGGGGTTTTCTTATCATAACATAGCAACCAGTTATCCAAAGTTGCCTTCATGTAACATTGATGGTTCTTTCATTTACACTTACAAATAAAGTGTATTTCTTTGATCATTGAAAACTGTTGAGAACTTTAAGATTCATATCAAGCTCTGAGAACAGCTAATAGCTTCTGTACCTTGTCGTATTTTGCTCCTGTCACTGCTATTATACATATGCTACGTTAAGTGGCATACTTAACCAATCAGAGGACAAGTATTGAAATGCACTTGCCTTTTTAATAGTATTCACTTGAAAAGCAGAAATCATATTCAGAATTAAATGCAATAACACAAATGCTTATGGAAATTTGAATATATTGCACTCAATTGACATTATATTCAGATACATTTGGCTCTAATTGGGAAAACAGACAAGGTGAGATGAAAGGGCAAAACAGTCTCTGAAGTCATTATCACCCTAGTTCAGTGAACAAGCTTGTACCTGTGTCCCCATGTCTCCTTTTCCTTCATATCTAATGGAAGGACATGAAGAGAATGAAGCTGACAACCTGCGCTTCAGTGGTGATAGCAAGGAGCTTAAGCTGAAACTTTAATACATTTCTTAGAGCATAAAACAAAGACAGAGAAAATGAGTGAGCCCATGTCCTGAAAAAAGTATCTTTGCACAGTGGACAAAACACATAACAACATCTCTATCACAGAGATAATTAGCTTACTATGAACAATCAAAAATGTGCCATTTGCAGAGGCCCATAAACATTCCTGATCCTTACAAACCAAATCCTCTTTTGGATTGTTACTTTACAGAATAGGGAAAGAAGCCAGTATCCCACTTCACTCCTTGAGAAATCTCTTCCGTTTGTAAAGGATGCCACACTTTTTTTCACCTTTCAGAATGCGTTACAGGTGGAGGTTTTGGGGGACAGAAGAATAGATGCTATTTATGCCATTGTTGCTTTTAAGTGCTAGGAAGAGGAAACATTCCCTCCTTCCAAAATAAAATAAAAACTAAACCAGTTACTCATTATTTAACTACCATTGATTTCAGCCAACAAGACTATAAATTTCAGGTGTACTTCCACTTCCTCTCACCTCGCCATTATAGTAAAAGTGAGTGTAATGAGAGAGGGAGTAGAGGAAATAACATAATTAAGGCATATTTGGTTTAGTATTTGGTTTAGATCAAATAAGTGTTATTATGGTTACTAAATCTTGTTACATCAGTGAAGAGCTCAGAGTGTGTAGCTATTCTTAATTTGCACTGTCTGGTTTTTTAGCCATAAATTGCAGCGCTGTACTGCAATAAGATTTACTGCTATAAGATGTACTCCCCCCACATCTTTAACCTTGAGATGAAGACACTCATTACTAATTACCATCCGCTTCCAGTAAAATTATATTTTCTGGTTTTCCACAATAAGTCTGGTGCCCTTCTCCATCACCACTTTAACATTACTGATTTGAATACCCCTGCTTAAATGCTTTTTACATACAACATAACACTTTCATAGAACTTGAAATTAAGGAATGACATGTCTGAAAGGCTTATAATAAAATGAAAGTCTAGCAAAAATCTGACCTTGATAAGCACTCATTATCATAGTTTCATCTGTTGGACAAGCAGACTCTATCAGGTGCAGTATATAGCTCTTCATTTCAGACTGTTCTAAACTACCCCATAGAGAAATTCATGCACAAGTTTCAACAGCCCATCAATCTCACTCTAATGGTAGCTTTGTCTTGAATTAGGTGAGACAAGCCCAACACTAGCTGCAAACATCAATGAGTATAGGAAAAAATGCCAAATAAACAGACTCACACAGATTCCAAATTGCAGTTTATTTTGACAAAGCTGAAAATAATTACCTGCTTAATTAGCTTCACTTGAAACAGCCTTTGTGAGCTCTTCTGATACTATTGTGAACAGACTTGTATGAGTATTTAGAAAGGCATATTTAGATATTTATTTATTTGAATACAACACTATCATCTGACAAGGTAATGTCATAGAGTTGTAAACAGAACATCAGAAACATATTTATTAGTATAATAGCACAGGAGAATGTAATAATTTTTTCACCATTCTCCAGTAACAAATGTGCAACCCATTTCCAAGAAGCAAAGCTAAACTTCTTCTTTCTTAATGCTATCACACCTCACTTGAAAGGGGGAAAAATTCCTAATCAGTGATCAGATTATCTGCAAATCAGACTCTGCCAAAAGACATTTTTTCACTAGTGACTTAAGTAGACTGTGAGTGAATCTTCTATTTTAATCCCTGTTCTGCCCCTGTATTTTGGTGCTACCTGTTTTGGCCCTTGTATACTCCATGAAAAAAAGAAAAAAATACTATAAAGCAGCTTTAAAAAATCCCATATGCATCTTTGATTACCAAGCCAAAAGAATATCTGAAATGCTGCTCTCAAGACAAAGACTGTCTCAAAACTTAGCACAGAGACTATGCTGATGTATGAAATGGAGTGATAGGGGTAGAAAAAGTGCTTAAAAGGAAGTCCGAATATCAACTTTGCATATTTTTCTAGTAGAATTACAATTTTTGGTGCCAAGAGCAGGGCATAAATAAAATATTAAGTCATTTGTCATTTGTATGACAAAATAATGTAGGCCATTGCAATTAGAGATTGGTCTACCCCTCAGTCAAGAAGACTAGCTTGTCCGGTAATTGTTTATGAATTCTTATGGTTGTTTTCATTTGGCGACAATTGTACAAATCATAAATAGCAGAATTGTTAAATTCATCATCAACCTAAAGGCCCTTTCAAAATTTTATTACCCTCAAGCTATGGATATTAGCACAAAAACGTCTTTAAGCCTGCCTTATATTATTTTTTCTCCAATTATTAGTCTAGAGGCAAAGAACCACAATACACTTTTTTTACCATCCAGTACAGACACACTGGAAGAAAAGTACAAGCTGCAATAACCATATAAATTATAGAAAGGCTCAGAGTCCAAATGTGTGCGCATAGGAGACTGACTCTATGCCATATATTCAGGAAAAAGCCCCATTTGTGTTAGCTTCTGATTTGTCTGAGTAAGAATGGGAGGAACAGGCTTGTAGACATAATAAATTTGGGCCCACAGTAGTATTTTATTAAATAGTCTTTCCTCACCTTTCTCATGCCCTATACCCATTGCAACAAGTATCTAGTAAATGGAAAGAAGAGCAAAAGCATCAGTGCAGTACAAGGTATGACCCATCATACATAATAGAATATTCATAGTTTTAAAAGCAAAAGAAACTGATGTGTCTATAAAAATCTAGTTCACGGTTTTGTTTCAGTGGAAATGATGTACATAGTGTCTGCCCTAATTATTAGTGTTTCAGTGGACAGTTCCAGGAAATATTGTTTCCTTCCTCTCTTTCTCTCATTTGTTTTTATGAAAAAGAGATAATCTTGCTGTAGAATCAGGACAACCAAAGGACAAAAAGTTAGGATAGATATGAAATTGTCTACAAGCAAATTTTGAGAAATACAGCGCATAATGAATGGCAAGTCAACTTGGCATGGTTTCAGTTGTGCAGAGAAGTATTCAGGTGAGATCAGGAGCAACTCAGTATATTTTCTAGATTTTAACACTGCTGTAATGTATATTCCAATTATAACATTTTCCAGTGGCAAAGGAAGCAGTGATAATGATGGCAATTTTATATCCCAAGTGAGCAGCAGCAATTGCCTTTCTGAAGTCTATTTTTTTTATTTTTGTCACAATAACTCTTTAGTGAAAAGGCTTTGCCTTAAACTGCTGACATTTTTAGCTAAAAAATGCTATTTAGCTGTTGTGATCAAATGCCAGAAAGAGCTGAAACTCAAAAGAGTCATTACAGTAAGATTGTTACCATCTGATTCACAGGCATCTACTTGTAGCCTAGTTATTAGTCCATCTGTTCTACTCTTATTTATCGAGTCAGGGAAACATATTCCAATTGCAATTCAAATGTAGAGCCTACTACACTAAACAAATATTCCACACAAGAAGGGTATGGCTTAAATATTAAGAAAGGAATTCGTTCATGAGGAGGAAGGGGACTGAAAAGAAGTTCTGAAATCTCAGTTGCTTTGCTTATAAAACACAGGAAAACATAGCTGCATGCAATGTGCCCAAGTGCAAAATCAGTCTACAGGAAGATTATTATGTAAAAGAAAAACCGAAGTTAATGAATGTGATATAAAAAGCCAATTTTTTATTAACTGCTTTTAAAGTATTAGAGGCTATCAAAGAAATTTGTACCACTGAAGTTAAGTACCTCCAACTTCAGCGATGGTCTCATCACCTCAAAAGCTCACCATTTTTCTGAGTAAAATTATTACAAATACACAAGTGGAAAGACCTTTCATTTGGAATTTAAGCGATATCTGAATCTTACACAGGCTGTGAAGGAAGGCACAGCAAAACCTGTAGTAAGCATCATCTCAGAAGGCAACTTCTCTTAGCAGTTGCTTGAAAAAATCCCCAAGGTTTCTACTACAATGTTGTCTGACCTTTAGCTAAAGGCCCATTCTATTGACTAATTTCTCTGGCTGGTCCCTTCCCTGCGTTATTGCATTAGATGGCATGGGCTTCATTTTACAGCAATTGTATATGATGAAAATGAGTGGAGTTGAAAGCAAAGATATTGCAAACCCTCATAAGGAAGTAATTAAAATTAATTTATCTAAAATTATTTTACCTGCTTACATCACATTTTACAGACCAATAAATTAATATTTAAGTCAAACAATTTCTTCATTGTTTTTTGTTTTAATCATATTATAATTTTTATATTATATCTTTCTGAGTTCTTGGGTCTGGACATAAATTATTTCAATATATGTTTTATTTTTAAAAAGTTAGACTTTTGATTTCTGTTCCATCACTGAATTCTCCATTGACAGTGCACTCAGCTTATACTTGAAAAAAGAGCAAGTGTCACCGTAGTGTTTCTGGCACAACTACTAAGAATAATGTATCTTCTTCACAGGGCTTGTGCATCTGCTCCCAGTGTGACCAGAGAACATTCTGTGAAAAGACTGCTGAGCTTTCTGGGGGAAGCCAGCCTCATAGCTACAGGAACATGACACATGAACAAAATGATAAAATCTGTCAAAGATCCTGACAATACACACTGAAGGACAAGCTATGCTGAAGGATACATCAATGTGTTGGGCTAATGTGCAGGTGTACACATATTCATGCATGTACACAAAGCATATCAAAAGCCTGTACATAATTCAGATGGTGGTATAAATACAAATATTAAAATTACATTTAGAAGTGGAGGTATATCTGAGATACACCTGAAATATATTCCACATTTTTCTGAGGTGCTCTACAGATGGCTTTGTACTTTGGGAATGGAACCCCAGATCATTTAACTGTCATGAGATACCACAGTGACTTGAAGGTGACATACGCAACTTAGGGTTTCCATCTCTCCACATACATCTCTTGTCCGTTCCTGGCAATGGTGAACACGGCACGGAGAACAGTTTCCTTTGCATTTGGCCATCACCTACAGAAAGACAGATATTTTGTAGGGTTACAGTACATTTCAAGTTCAAGGGCAGTTACTATGCCTCAGAAGTTTCTTAGATAGGATCTTGTATTAGATATATTTTAATAAACACAGGAAGACTAGAGGCAACCAGTAATCTGGGATCAGGTCCAAGGAAACAGAAAGCAGGTAAAATTCAGAAAAAAAAAAAAAATTCTATAGGGATGTCCAAGAAGCCTATCCTTGTCATGACACACCATATCATGACATTCGAGTTGAGAGATCACAATAGTCCAGGAGCAAGTAAATGGCTTTTTCTTGGTCTGTGATGAAGTGGAGAAAAACAAATAGAATAGTAATCAGCTACTGAAGGGTTGCATTAACATTTTTGTGAAGTGAGAGTGCCCTCAAAGGGCTCGTTAGTCTTTTTCTGAATCAGGACTATGAAATCAGCAGTATATTATTGACAGAAATAAGGAAAATACAACAGAACTGCAAAGACAATTAATGTTATGAATAAAATCATTCTCTTCCCATGGTGGGATATTTCAAAAAAGATACTCCCTCAGGTACTTTTCTAAAATTATATATACATAACATACACACACCCCCTACAGAACTAGGGCTTATATATTGCAGTGTAAGATGAATATAAATCTTTTTGCATCCATGTATAATATGCACAAGACTGGAAATAAGACAAGGGACTTTGATAGAGTACTGAGCCAGCCTAAAATGTCCATGGGGCTCCAATGAATAATTTCAGAACCTTCTCAAATCTTTGACTTAATCACTTTAATCTGTAAAATTATTCTGCAAGTATTAAGTGTTGTACTTCTGCCATAACTGGAAAGAGAACAAAACCCACAGACACCCGCAGTACCATGACTCTCAGAATGCTGGCACATCCATTTTTTCATGTAGAACAAGACAAAAATTTGCAATGTATGTGAAAATAAAAAGTAAAAGGAGAAAGTTTGGGGAACAGGGCAGGTGTAAAAACAAGCCATGCTTTACTAGCCCTTCATTCTTTTCCCCTCTTTTATCTGGCAAGCTTTCATCTAGCCTGTTTCTCAGTTTCCATTTTTGATGGTTTAGTCTGTTTGCCTATAGCTTGTCTGGTTCAATTCATTCTTGATATCCACTGTTTTTTTCTTACTTCATTTCTTTCTTCAGAATATAATTATTCCCTATAGGTATCAAGAGAGCTCAGCAAGCTCAGTAAGAAAAGAGCATCTCAAGTAACTCACAGCAGGGAGTCAGGAGCCAGGTCTCCATGCTTATGTAGCCCTATAAAATGGACTATGGCTGAATACAATCGGTGATGAGAAAGCATATGCACAAAAGATAGCTCAGGAATGCAAATTCTTGCAATGTGAAAGGTCTACTTTTGTAATCAACTTCAGCTACTCTTGGCAGGCATCGCAAGTGCTTCAGGCTTTCAGTTAAGTTAAAACCTAACATTCTTTTGGAAATTTCAAGCTTATTGTGTTCATTAAAAAAATCTGGAACTTGAACACAGAGAACACGGACTCACAAGCTAGTCTGTAGCAAGTAGGAAAACTAAAAGTCTGCAACATGATGATATTGGGCTGACTTGGTGAACTCTGGAGATGGTAACAGAAAAGAAGACAGAATAGAGTAATATCATGCAAGGTTGCTCTTTTATTTACTTAGTTTGAGACATCAGTAAATCAGAAACACAAAATGAATTTTTAATTAGATAGCAATATCTCCTATTGATTACAACATAAAGCAGTCGTGCTTTTTCATAGCTCAGGTGATGAAAGAAAAATATGAGAAACAGCAGTAGAACATATGCTTGTAGAAGAGTCACATAACACATGCTATGATGAGAAGAAAGGAAAAACTAAATCCTAAAGATATTCTTCATAGTCTTAAATAAAATCTCAAATTTAAGTCAGTAAAATCAGTTACAGCAATTATACATCCTGTAGTTCTGACTCTGAGGACCTTTAAATTCCATTGAAAAAATAACTGTTAAAACTTATGTCATGAAAAATAGTAATAAAAGGTTTTCTACCACATCATTGAATGATAGCAATAAGGAAGTTGTGTGTTACTTAGAATGAGGAAGTGTCTCAAGCAGGAATTATGTTTAACAAGATTATATCATATTGTATGGGATGGTATAAAAATTGTGTTATATATTGCAGGAGCTTCTAGATCAAAATTAATCCTATTTAAAGCATTGTTTTAAACTCTCTGTGTTTGCTTTCTTTAAATTATCTTCAGCATTTTAAAATTCTTTTTTATTGGGCTGTTAGCTCAATTTTAAAATTTTTGAATAAAAATATAGAATATTTATTATAAAAATATCTATGTTATTGCAGTTACCTACAACAGAATTAACCCATGCTATATCATATTGAATGGATTCACAGCACCAAGTCAAGAAGTACAATAACTCTATTTGTGATTAAAATTGACTAGAAAACCTAATTATCTCACCTTAAGTGTGAAATACAAAAAAGGAGTGCAACAACTTCCATTGGTAGATTTTTAATTCCCTAATTAAAAACTGTAGAGGCTTTCTAATTTAGTTATCCAATGGTACAAGGAATAACAGACTTGATAGCTTTGATAATTAACTCTTCATAATTTATTGCTGCTGGGCAAAACTATCATCACATTTGAATACTTCCTTTGTCATTGTAGGACCAGTAATCAAACAGCACAAGAACTTATAAAGAATTCACCTGTCTAAAAGCATCATATCATCCCCTAGTGTCAGAGGGTTCTCTACAGCTGTTTGGTAGATCTGGATTTTGACCTCATTGTTGAAAGTTGGGAGAATTTTACCACAAGAAGGGTTACCCAGCACCCCCTTCTTGCAGTAAATTCGATTCAAGGATCTGTCTCTCAACAGTGTTATAAGACTCAGTTCTACAACTGGTAGCCAGAGATCAAGGGTAAACCTGTAGCCCATCGCTTCACTGAAGTTGGGCTGAAAAACTAATCACTTCAAAATGATTGTTTTCCTAGCCTACCTCCAAATCTTGAAATAATATGCAACTTTGATGAAAGAAAATTTAAATTGTGTGCACATTCAGGCACATTTGTATGTCAAATAGGTCTTACTAATTTCTCATATTTCAAAAAAATGTTGTTAAGTTCGTCTCTCATGTCCTGTATACACTAGAGTGTCTGTGATAGCCTTAACACACAGCAGGGATAAAATAAGCAGAAGAAACCTATTTACTCCTACACAAAAACAGGAAGAAAAGTTTGCTTATTGTGTCATTCTCTAACATCAAAAAGTGGTAAATACCTTTACCAATAGCTACTTTGAGGAAATCTGACCCTGACAGAAGGCAAAATACCCCTTGAAAATACCTCTTAGCCCCTTTGCCTCTATCATGATCTCACACGTATCACATCAGCTGCTCCAGCAGGAGGATGTGCCACAAGGTCAAGCCTCTACTGAGCCGACTGGGGATTTTCAGCAACTGTCTGTGACCTTCCCTAACCAGAAAACAAACGGTATTCCCCCAATCCCAGCCCTTAATTAAATGAAGGCTATTGCATCAGTGCCATCTCTGTCCCAATTCTTCTCTTGTTTCTCCAGATAGACAATTAGGAAATAATCATATATGCACCTCAAAAAAAAGCAAATATAAGGTACATACGACACTGTCAGCTATAGTCATGCATAAAACTACCAACTTCAGACTCTGATTAAAGTAATCATCACAAAGGATAGGAGCTGAAAGCATGGTGAAATCAGGCACACAGGCCAGCAGACAAGTCCAGTGGACTACAGAAATAATAGAAAAATTATGCAGCTAACTCTCACAGTGTTTTGATGTATTTGAGTTTTTTCCATTTCAAAGGGTTTAGGAAAGCCATAGCTTTTTCAACAAATTTCAACCATTTTAGGCTTTTTGGTGAAGCCTTTTTTCAGTATCAGTTGCTCCCCAGCTGTTCCAGCTCTTCCCACCCCAAGGTCATGCCCAGTAATGGTGGGGAACCCAGAAGCAACCCCAGTTGCTTAGAGCAGCCCCACTCTGCTCACCCCAGCTGGACACTGCATTTCAAAAAAAAAAAAAAAAAAGGCATGACAATTTCAGGCTGAGAAATTATTAGACTAGACAGCAAGTTGCCTGCCACCATCAGAGGAGTAATGTAGCACTGAAGGAGGAAGACGTACAGATGGGGAAACATGCAAATAACAGCATTACAAGATGGTATAGAGTGAACTGAATGCCTCCACTGCCAAGAGTGGAACTGGTGTAATCACTAAATGCACAGATGAAGAAATCTTGCTGATAGATATGTGACAGAAAATGATAGTCACTATAAATGTACAATTAATTTAATACTTGTCCATTTACAGAGATTCCCAAGTGATCCCCACTCCTCCGCTTGGATTACTACTACTAGTAGTCAGATTGGACTTCTTTTTGAAAAAGAAATGGAAACACCTTGGAGGAATTTTGTTTTGTTTTTATTGAAAAATTCTGTGGCACTTTCTTCGATTTTCTGTAGAGCTCATTCTCTGTAGCACTACTCTTCCATCAAGGGCATCATTTCATATACATGATTCTTGAAACAAGCATTTGTCTTCTGGAGTAGGGTCTTCAAATTAAAGGTTTTGGAGATTTTACTCCTCTTTGCAACCTTCTCTTTGTACATATAGAAATTACCTAATTTCATTATCAGAAAAGAAGTAATTAGAATTAAACTTTCATTTTTTCTCATAAGTGAACACCTGAGCTACTTATTTCATGTTGAGTTATTATGAAATTTATAATATGTTACCTGGCTGTTTGAATGTTACAATAATGAAAATCACTGGAATTTTTTAACGTTTGATCAATTTTTCAAATGAAAGAACATCAAACTGAATTGTGAGTACAGCAATGGCAGATAAAACTACAAAATTCTCCTCAAATGAATAAGCAGCTAAATAATGCATTTAGACCATTAAGACTTCAAGATCAAATTAATATATATTTTTTCTTAGATATTTCTGAAGGAATAAAAAGCACATTTACTTAAGAAGGCACACTGTTCTTAAGCAAGACTATAAAAGAACGGGATTCAAGAGAAGGTATGGAACTCAGAAAAAATATACAAAGGCATTAAACTACACTGAAAAAAAGATTATTTTCTTTCCTTCAAAACCTTGTCTAAAACTATAGAAATAAACAGACCCAATAAAGAAATAGTGTCTGATGCTATAAACCTTCAGTCTGAAGAAGTGTGTAAAGGTTTTTTTGTGATCAGCAGTCAGAATTATACAGAAGGCAGGACTGGGGAAGTGGAAGATTCTAACTACAGCTGGTAAGGAAGGAACCCAGAAAAATACCATTACTTTTTTCAAGTTTTTTAAACTCTTTTTGATCTGATTTTTCAGAGAAAAAAAAAAGTAGAATCCATGTACAGAAAGATCATTTGAAATTTTGCTCTTAACTGGTCAAATGACAGTTAAATATCCAGAAGAAAAATTATTTAGGGGACAGTGGAATGAAGAATAACTTCTTAAAACAAGAGAGTAGAATAGCAGAGAAAAAAACCCCAGCATTGACTTAGACAGATAGATCTTGGCAGATTAAAAATTGGGAGCCCAGCTCAGGGAGGTGTGGGGTAAAGAGCAGGCAGCTCTTCAGGAGATCATCATTTGGGAAACAGCTATAAGCCGTTTCCTTCAACTGTGGAGGAAAGAGAAGCCTATTAGAAATGAGCTAAACAATAAGCTCTTCTTGGACTTCAAACACAAGAAGGAAGTTAGCAGAAACTGGAAGCTAGGTCATATCAAAAAAGGATGAAAACAAAAGTAGGTATGAACCAAATCAGAAGAGTGAAAGCACTCAGGGGTTGTAACTAACCAAGCATGTGAAGAAATATGGTCTCTTTAGGAACATTAGTAGCATGAGATAGCATATGGAAAGGGTTGGTTTGAACAACAGAAAAGGAGAACTTTTTAAAAAAAATTTTACAGAAAATATGAGGCTTGATAAAAATACTTTAATAAATAATACTTGGACAACTCTCATCCCTGGTTGAGGAAGAAATAAATAAGAGAGTACTTAGGTAATTTTCATTATTCCAGATCATCTTAGCCTAATGGCTAAAAAATTTTAAATCCTACACTTGAAAGAGAAAGAAAGGAAGAAGTGGGGAACTACTGCGTTGTTATCTTAACTTGAAATTTCAAAACAATATATGGAAGAAAAGAAAAAACCCAAAGGATGTTTAGCTAATACTGGAGGAGGATGGGGAAAAGATAAATGAGCAATGAACAGGAATTTATAAGGAATAAATCAAGTAAACCAACATGATTTTACTTTAAAACGGAAAACCTGGCACTGTGGACAGATAAAAATCAGCAAATGTCATATGTTTTGTGAGGGTTTTATGTATAACATTCTCTCAGGCAAACTTTAAAATCATAATCTGGATAAATAATGTAGGTGTAGATATGAGGAAAACAATGTTCCAGGAACGGTTTTTAATGTTTTCCTCTGAACTAGATGGCAAATGGATTTCTGCTCTATTCCTCATGCTTCTGCGTCCTCATACCTATTCCTTATTTTCAGTAAGAGACTGGGTGGTGAACTGAAATTGAGACTACAAATATGCTGAAACACAGATTTGAACTTGAAAAATTATAGATATATCCTGAAAAATAATTGAATGTTATTTAACAGAGAGAATGAGAATGTACTAAGGGATGGCTATCTACATAAATACGCGGTCTGAAATGACTGGCTGAAAAATCACTCTGAGGTGTATATAGTAGCTATCTTAATAAGCAGCAGAACATAAGTCAATGGAGTCATGCTTCTGCAATCAGTCAACTAAATCTTCTCACACATAAACAAAAGATAAATGCAGTAGTCTTTTGATTTAGGCAGCACTGGTAAGGACAAAGTGGAATAATTTTTTGTTCAGCTTGAGAAAATATATTTCAAGAAAAGCGACAGGAAGGGAGTCCAGAGGAGAGCCACAAATATGAGAGGTTTTTATAGCTTTATTTATTACAGAATATTTAATAAAGAGATGGAGAAGTTTAACTTAAAGAAGAGAAACTGAGATACAAAGGGAAAACAAACAAAAAAAGTATTCACCTAAATAAACACTTCAGGAAAGGGGAAGGAATTAACCCAATATCATATTTATGTGAATATGGAAACCAGAAATTGGCTTAAATTAAAAGAACAAGATATTAACAAAAACATATTAATAACAGAGCAGTAAGCTAAAGTCCAGGTCACACCTTATGGGAAAGCAATGCTATTTCCAGTGCTGGAGGTGTTTAAGACTAGGCTGTATAGCTGTTTCTCAGACACTACCTATATATAATTGACTCTGTCCTGCAGTAGGTGAATGGACAATGACTGAATAACTTCTTGAATTCCCTTCCAGCAATATCATGATCTAACTGCCTGTAATTATCACTACATTTAAATCAGTGCCAAAGAATTTAATAATGTCCCTTCTTTCATCCCCATTATGGCCTCTCACAAGAAAAGCTAATAATAAAAGCTAATAATAGCTTACTTGCCAGTTTAAAAGGCACCCAAACAATTGCAACCTCCTCTCACATACCACTACAGATAGAACCAATGAGCAGACTTCTGCATGTCTGTGCTTAGACTCCAGTGTAAAATGTGAAAGGGTGTGTCTTTTGCTTGGCAGCGTTTTAAGCAGTGCTGAGTGTTCAGCCTGTAAGTACAAAGAAGACCCTCCACATTTCCTCTAACAGGATCAGGGAGCTAAAGGCACTTTGATTGTTGAAGGACAAAAAGAGATACAAGAAGGCACACAATACCCCAGTCCTCCCCCTCACCAACCCCCCAAAAAAAGCAAACACAAAACCAACCCAAAACCACAAAACAAAAACCCACCAGCCTCCCTTCTCCAAGAAATAAAAAAGATGTGTGTGACTCTCAGAATACACAGAGAGATAGCACTGCCCAGAGCTTTAAGAACCAAACATCCTGAATGAATTCCACCTTAGGAATTTGGATTCTACTATGAAGGAAAAACTCAATACTTCTTACTATCTGAAAGATAATTCTGATTTTAAGGAAATAAGTCATCAAGGTACTTGTGTGTGCGCCCATGTGTATACAAACATAGTTACAGATACCAAGCTTTAACTCAGAAAATAAAGATACCATTAACGCAATTAAGCTTTCATGCAATTAGTAGTCCTGAAAACATGGAGAAGTTCTGAAGACTTTCCACCATGAAAGAGACTCCATACAGGTTACGATTCATCAGGGTATTATTCCCCTTTCTCCTTTCTTCCTTACCATGATTTTGTGTGGTTTCCATTGGGAAAAGTGTCACAACTAATGTGAGAAATACTGCAGCAGACATGTTCATGATTTATGAAAATCACCTCTGATCACCTATCTTGTATATATGATTGGAAAATGAACAGTAGTTTGATAGGAGCTGGACTACAAAGATGAAATCTGAAGTGTGGTTCTGTAACTTTAAACCACTGTATAATACTGTAAGTAGATAATTTTAATTTACATAATACCTTTTCCTTATTGATTAGTAATTACTATTTCACAAAAGGACACCTCATAAATTTCAGTAGGTGAGAAAGACGAGAGGTAAATAGACAAATAGCTCAGAGAAGAAAAGTAAATAGCTAAAAGTCACCCTGTGGGCCCAAGTCCAATCTAAGAAAAATATCTAGCTCTTCTGGGTCTCTCTCTCTTAGCTTTTGGACTATACTGAATGCAGCAGGCACTGCTTAACCACATAGGCATTTTAATATTATTTGTTTAAATAAAGATCCTCATTGGGTAAGAACTTTTAGTAAAAAGAAAGTCCTATGGAACTCCAGTCAATACTACTACTCTATGCTTTTTGGTTAACATTACTGCAGGATTAGTAAAGGTTTTCAGAAAATTGAAAGGCTTAACTGATTATGAATTTCATTCACAATTCATCTAGGAGCAATTAATATCCTGGGAATTCTTCCTAGTCTTTTAGTACATGAGCATTAGAAAGATGGTAATATTCCTGTTCTGACTGTTCATACTGCTTGGCAGAACATAAACAGCTTTCCTAACCTGCAAAGACAGGATGCCCAAGGGAGCTAAATGGAGAAGATACTTGAATTTAAGCCAGATTAAATTTTAAAAATGGAGGACAGAAGAGAAACTATGTTGTGAAGAAGTTTGTTGCCAACTAACTTTTCCAAAAGGATTTGTCTTCATCTGAGATTCAGAAGCTGAAACATGATCATGAACATTTTATCTTTGAAAAACAAAATAAAAAATTAAAAACTCTTTTGCAGATATATTAAATTCAGAATTTTATAATCTGCTTCATAGAGCGACTTGCAAAGATTAGATGCTGGTTAATACCAACCCAAAAGACCTTAGGGTAAATGGATAAACTGCCAGATTTTAAAATATTAAAACTCCTTCTACTGGCAAATTTTATGGCATATGAAAGCAATTTCGTTCCCTTAGAAGAAGTTCATATAATATAAGGCACAACTTTGTACAAAGTTATTAATATTGGGCTCACATTAAGGGCCTATATATCTGATTCTGCAGAATCTGGAAGATGCTTGAATAGAAAGTCTGCCTCAAAAAGTATTTCATCCTCCTTTTCATATGCTGTTACAGTTCCCGACCTCCAGCTTACGACGTTTTTTGGTTACCTTATTCATGACTGATACAGGGAAAAATTACATGCAACTTATTTTCAGTAACTGTATTGTACCAACAAGGGGGTTATTAAAAGCAGACTGCAGAAATCAAAAACCTTTCCTCTTAATTAAGCCACAGTAGGAATAATGTCACTTTCTCTCTTGTACTCTCACTTTTGAATTCCATAAGCATTATTTTGAATGCAACAAATCAGGTATGGAAATGGCCCTATGCAACAATTAGGAAGTGAAATCCACAATGGTTGAAAAGGTGGTAATTGGTCAAAGATTGGACTGGATGATGTTGGAGGTCTTTTCCAACCTAAATGATTCCATGATTTTATGAATAGTAAACTATTTTCCGGGGGGTTTTCTTCTTTTTTTTTTTCTCTTGAATTGCATTTTATCAGTTGTTAGGTTTAAAGGATGATTTCAGAGTAATACTTCGTTCATCCTTATTTCCTCATTTTGTTTATGAGTAGGACTGGATTCAGATTCCATCAGTGTAAGCAGACATAAACAATTTTTCCTAATTCAACATGGGAAAAAATCAGTAACTGTACAATGTTTTAACGTCATAAGTTAATTTTGAAAAAACATTACTTTTTTACTATCTTTCTATTTTATAATCTCATTATTTGTTTAATCAATTCTCAAAAACCAAAAAGTGCTTCTGATTAAAGAAAAATCTTTGCTGTCTATTAACCCTAAGACTTCATTATGAAAATAAGGTTTTGTATTATACATGGAAATAAATTTTTAGTAAAAATCTTTACTTTTCCTAACAACTTAAAGATTATTATTTGAATTACTCTGAAATATTGCAAATGTGAAAACTCACTTGTATTTAATAAGGAAGAACAAAAGGAAGCATATTGTCAGGCATTTCATTTGAAACAGAATGCAAAAGCTACCAAAGGGATATACTTTGTGCTGTTGCAATTTACTTTGAACAAAAAAAATAATTATAGTTATTGAAAACAGAGAGAGAAAATTTCTGAAGAAATTGTTTGATCCGTACATCCATTATGCTAATCACTCATCCCTGTTTGCATCATTATAGTTTAGCTTTCATGGCTATAAATAGAAGAAACTGTTGGAACCAAACAGAAAGGTATATAACTGTATTATTATAGCAACCAATTTATAAAATTTAGCTCATGAATAAAACATCAAATATTTTCATAATTAGTTTTCCTTTTTATGAATAAAGAAAAACAATCACAGGCACATTTGCTTGGCTTTCTATTTTAAGGTGTATTACTGAAGTCCTAAATTGAATACTGGAATCTCTGCAGAGAAAATAGCTTAGAACATTCCATCTTCATCACTTTTCCAATAAGCAAATGAGCATGTGTTGAATTAGGAGAATAACACCAAGACTGTATCTTTGGCTCTTTCAATTTGCCTTCAGTCATGCTCAGCATACTTTTGTATTCATCCACCATTCAATTCACGAATATTCAAGTGTTCATAATAACTTTTTTTCACAAGAACTATTATCAAAAGACAAAAAAAAAAAGAAAAAAGAGAAAGACAAGGCCAGATTCTCATCTGTTCTTTGCTCTTTTGCACCTCTTAAGCAGTGCACAAATGAGAGAAAATAGCAGCAATGTACTGAGTGTAATTCATTCTGTTGCCTCTACTAAACTATAATGCCATACTCAGTGCATCACAGGCCAGGAAAACAGACATCTCCTGGAATTCTGTTGTGGTATATTATCTGTAGCAAACTGAAGCTACCAGGCACAACTCAGGGCAGCTCAGAGGCTATTCGTATTTACTGTGGGTACAGAGTGATTGCAGTTATTCACAAGAAGCAGAGACTTGTCACTGGATCCCAAAACCTTCAGCTGCTTGGTCCAAAAAAAAAATCGGGCTTACATTCATGTTTCATTATTCACTGTCATTTAATTCACATAAGTGATAGTATATACATTCACAGGTAAAACCAAAGACAAGGTTTCCTCCAAAGATCATATCTGCTGAAGTAACAAAATAAGCCAGCAAGAATGTGAGCATGCATTTTGCAGTTTAGACCAAGCAGAAGCATGTTGTTGTTTTATGTCAACAGTTACTGCAGGTGGTGGACACTGTTCTGAGTCTTGGAGACGCAGGTATGGAACCAGTTTAGAAAGGTTGCTGCACAAGTTAAAGCTAGTAGTCTTTAAAAATAAAAAGAAAATAAATAATAATAACAAAAAGCTGTTGAACTTTCTTTTCTTACTTTAAACTTATTTTCTAATTTTGCATTTGAAGAGTTTTCTCCTGATCAGTTTGGGACAGCACTGCTAATGCCTTTACAAAACACAAGACAATACAAATTGGAGAGAATGAGAGAAACAGAAAAGTATATTGACAAACGTGTGGAATAAGACACTGTTCTTTTCAAAACTCCTTACCAGAGTCCTAAAAAAAAGGCGTTTGATGACTCAATCATGGTTTGCAGGATTTCTTTGCAACAAATTCTGTGCGTGCTCACACAATTACACACACGAAAGTGATAAAATGCAATTTAATCTAAAATCTCAGTCATTAAATCTTTCAGTAGCTTAATATATTCAGGAATGATGCTGTGGGCTAAGATGGTGTAGCCAAGTCTCAAAGCACTAAAATTATTATAACATTCCATGATTTTTTTTCCCCTTAAGTTACTACCTCTTCTTGAGGGACTCAGGGAGAGCTCGTGATTGTCTTGTACATGCTCAAAGCATAATTTTGACCAATCCTAATTACTTCACACAGGTCAGGTGCTCAGTATAAGATACTGTTCATAGTAAAGTCATAAAAGAAACTTCTGTAAGAATAAATATTGTTAATAAAGGCAATTGAGTCTCTGGGGACATATGGCAAGTGGGAAATAATAAGAGCAGTTTTATTTTAGAATAAATATTTTATGTATAAATGAGAGGACCATTAATTTATAAGGAAACATACCTCTTTTTTCCTCTCAATTCTTGAATTCTTTGCTGTAACTGCTAAAGCAGTTAATGGGGTATATTCTTCACAAAGACATAAGCTTAAAAAATGCATTCTATCTTTAATTAACATTAAATACCTGTGTGTTATTGAGGTTATATAGAAAGGTGAAAGGTGAAACATCAGGAAGGTGGTAAGTTAGAATTAAAAAACCCCACCTTACATTCTCAGAATTCAGTGTTTGAGTGTTTTAAAATTGCTGTAAATTGTTAATTCACTCCAGAATTTGAATGATTGATTTTAGAATTATGTAACTGACAAAAGTCATATGTGGTACAAAAAATTTAGGTCACAACAGAAGAAAATATGAGATAGTATTGTTTCAAATGAGAACCAACCCATTCACTTGTTCCCCAGTGGGTAATTATTGCCTATTGAAACATTTGCTGACCGTTCAGAAGTTTTTTTTATTCTCGATGTGAACTTTAACAGAAAATGTGATGAAAAGTCAGAGTAATTTTTAATTTAAATTATATTATTACTTGAAAGTAATTAAAACAGGGAATTCTGCTAACACATGTGTAGAACTTGCTAGGTTTTTAATCTTATCTTATTTTATGACCTTTCCTTTGAACTTTGAAGAAGCAGATTTCCCTTCTTCAGAAAAACAGAGAAAACCAGTCTGCAAGCACACTGAGATCACATTAAGTTGCATTGCATGCTGATTAGTGTTATAATATCATTATCTGAATTATTTTTATTTTGCAATATAGTACATAAATCTGTAGACTCTAGAAATTATTCATTTTTTGTTCCAAAACACATTATTTTTAGGAATCGTTTTTAACATCAAGAGTCTTTCCAAAATCTTCCCAATTACTAAATTTTAATCTTTTTTCTGAGAAGAAAAAATGATTCCATAGGATAGGAAATGTGTTAATCTGTCTCACAACAATCCTGCCATACAAAAATAAATCTTACAAACCCAAATTCTTTTAATATAAAGGGATTTAATCTAAATTTCTTGTTTTCTCTCCTTTGAATTATACTCCTCACTAACTTGCTTTAAACATGAATAATGCAATAATGTAAAAACATCCCCCCTGGTCAGAAACTTACTTCATTTCCAGCATAGGCAGTTACAGGCAATTATAATACCAAGGTAATTACATACAGAATCATGTGAACTCTGACAACCCACTGAATGGTATTCCCCTGTAGGTTACACATTAAGCAAATCAAAGTGTTTATTAGAACAAAAAGTTTCTTTTGGTAGCTGAATCCACGTTCCTCTCTGTGTATATACTCCTCCTAAAATATTAAGGCATTTCACAAAAGGAGTTTGTGTAAGTGCCCTGACAAGTCCCGAGCCCGACAGTGGAGGAGGGGAAAATAAGCCAATCACAAATCCAAAACCTTCATACAGTCCAGAGTCATAGTCTTCTTTCTCACTCACACAACTTAAAGCATTTTCCAATGAAATTAATCAAGGCACCAGCCAAGATAAAATGTGGCTTTGGAATCCTGAAACTTATTTATGTCCAGTAGTCAAAATGTTTCTCATTTTAGACTGACAATTTGGTAAAGATCCTGACCAAGGGACATTGGCTATTTTTCAGGAAAAAAAAAGTGTATAGTACTCTTGATGTAAGAGAAATCACAAAAATATTCTAAAAAAAATGAATTTTTCACCATGCTTTTGTTACAAATTATATTTGAAAAAGTGTGGTTATGAGGAAAAAAAAAAAGGGGGTTAAAACATTTCAGGGACCCATACAGAGATGTATTTACTATAACAATGACAATGAATAAGCAAATAACTACAGTTTCTGTCAATATTCAGCACTTCTAAACAAAAATATCATGGCAGAGTCCGTTTATGCTCTGTGTCTGCTGCCAAATTCATCCAAATTAGAAATTAGTATGTAAAATTATGTAATTGACAGAGGACTGAAAAAAAAAATAGAAAAACGGCAGGAAAAAACCTCTAACAAGCATACATGGATATTGTCAGATTTTCTATATTTAATCTCACATTTAATTTACAATATTTTATTAATATTTTGATATTTCCTACTACGCATTATGACCCACGCACTTGTAAATCACATTCATTTGTAGACATGCATAATCACTTTGAATTTATATGGTTTATAATTTCACTGCATATAGCTTTAAATCTTGAAAGACCACTTTGATATTTAGTCAGTCATGTCGCTGTATGTGGCAAATGACCAGTGATTACAGCTGCACTCAATGTGGATGTAATAGGCAATGATAGTGAGAAAATTTGTACAAGTTATGACTCAAAAAAACTTGTAGCTACTGATATTGGACTAAAAAAGAAAAAACCCAAAGCTGTACCCTGAATAAGTTGCAGCATTGGAATCTTGTTTATGCTACTCCAGATATGAACAAAGCGATTATAGTCTTTAGACAGTGAAACCAACTGGTGCAGGTAGAAAAGCAGCTCCTGGTATATGGTAGGGTCATTGAAAATGTAGGTAAGTCAGTGGAAAGTGGTAATGGAGAACAGCTGAGATCTAACAATGTTCAACTGATTTGATACTATACTACAGGCCACAGAAATATGTTTCTAAGCTTAATTCCAACATTTAACTCAAACTGTGACCACCAACGTACCTTAATCTTGTAAACCTTTTGTTCATCACAATCGAGTAAAAGCAGGTTTTATGAACATAATTGTCCCTACAAGTGAATTCCTGTAAAAAACTTTGGTTTAATAAACTAGCAAGATTTTGCCATGGGTTTTCCATGATTGATGAGACATTCTAAGTCACTTTTGTATTCAATCTATCAACTTTTGTTTAAACTTTATGAAGATATATTATACATACACATCTCAATACAAAATTAAGTTGGAGAAATAGTCTAACATATTTCAAAATTTCACACTTAATTAGGCTTTTTGAGAAATTATAGCCCCTTTTAAGTCTCAGAGGGTAAAAAATCACATTTTCAGTAACTGCAATTTTAAAAGACAGGAAGTCAGACCTACTGACTGAGAAAGACCCGATTTCTTATGGAAACAAGTGTAAAAAATCACAGGATTTTGATTTCCAATTTCAAATCCTATTCTCTGAATAGAAATCAATAAAACGTTAAAGATACTAAAAGAAAATAGTATTCTTCAATACAGTTTTCAACAAATTGCTATATCAATTGGCTGTAAATCAGATGTCAAATGTGTGATTCCTTTTCCATCCACACTGATAATTAATTTACTATTTTACAGGTTTCTTTTGTCTCCTTTTTAGCAAAAATAGTTGTCCAAATAGCCTTCATGCACAAACAAGTTAACACGTCCTAAGTTATCTTTTAAACATGTCCATGCACAGTCCCTTAGCATAGATTTGTCTATTTCTGTTCATGTAAATAAAATTATCTAGCTTTCTAGGTCAGTCCCTATAGCATTTCCTTTACCTCAGTTTCCCACTGATCAAAGAACACATGATGAACAGGGAGAACAGAGATCTTGAAAATAGAATATTTACTGAGCTCTTGTTTGTCTACAAAAAAAAAATTAAATGTTCATCATTAAAGGTAAAGCCACTGGAGAATGACCTACAGAGTGCTGAATAAATATAAGGCATGTTTGGGTTTGTTCCCTTGTGCCCTAAACTCTTTCCTCCCACCCCCTAAAGTAGTTCCCTACAGCAAATTGGCTCCATTAACAGGTTTCTCTCTCTTTTGACTTGGATGGCAACACTCCAATATTTACTTGGTCATTCTCCAGTAAAGTACAACATCTTTTGATACTAAAGACTCTGAAGACTATTAATTGATTTCAAACAACACTACCACACATACAGTGAGTTTGCAGGGATCTTCCAAGACAGTCTGAAACTTAGTGGAGGGGCCTTGGTTGTTCAAGGTAGCACTGATGAATCAAGTTCATTATGTCACAATCTATCTGAACTTCAGTTAAACTTGAATCTGTGGATATCCTTGGCTCAGGACTAGTACATAGCGGAACAACTGCTATCTTTTCCCATCAGGAGAGAAGTAATCATTGCAGTAACTCATTTGTGCTGGGGACTTCTTAAAATTTCAGTACAAATATGAATCTAATTAGGGGCCCAGCACATATTCTCCTATGTTAACATATACACACATTGCTCCAACATTGTTATATAAAAAAAAATTTTAAAAAAAACCCATTCAAATGAGTGATGTAAGAACCTCAGAAGCCTTGGGGTTTGGAAAAGCTTCAAAAACCAGCAAAGACATACACAGTTAGAGAAAGAAACAAAGAGAATCCCACAGTATCCTATGATCTTCCCTCCCATTCCAGATGCTTACCATCAGAGAGCTTCTTATCTCTATCATCCTCCACATGGGGATGATCCAAAGCTGTTCCTTTGTAGAATGAAAAGAAGCTCCAACACAGAAGCTTTTTGTGCTTCTCTTGTCTGCCTAACCTCTCACAGTTACTGGTCCTCACTGTATAGCAGTTTTGTTTTGACCTCTTGGCAAATTTGAGAATAACAGACTCTCTTCTTTAAGAACCTTTATAATTCTCACTGCAACTTAAAGTGGGATGTTGTACAGCATCTTCTAGCTCCATTAATTTCAGATTAACTGACTGTTTTCAGTGTTTCAGTACTTCAGTCTCTGCCAATTTAGCCTTCCATTTTGCTGAGCAGACAAAAGATGGCTACCTAGTGTAAATTCTCTCTACTCAGGTTTGAATTAAAACAGAGAACAAGTTTAAGTTAAATTTTATTTTAAATTTTTTTAAAATTTGACAGCAACAGCATTTTTTTTTTCATTAAATATGCAAAAGTAAAAGCAGATTCTTTGCTTCTGTGGGGCAAATGAGCCTCCTGGACCGAGGCATTGTCTTATATAAATCATATTTATATATATAAAGCAGCTCCACTCTGTTTTGCTACACATCGGCTTAGAAAGTGAAACAAGAGAGAAAATGTGAAAGAAACATTGGACTGTTGAGAAACTGTCGAAACCTTTAATTTTCATCTCTACCTAATGGCAATACCTGTAATGTGGCACATTCTATCAACCAACTTCTTTTGGGTCTAGAAACACACAAAAATGTTCATGCACCCTCTTCCATTCCACAGGAGAGAGTCTGAGATGATGTATATAGCTGCAACCAAAGTTAGTCACTTTTCAAAGTTGTAATTGTATGTAAGAGGACTGTTGTAGTGAGTATATCATTAAAAACAGACTAAAATAGTAGCAGAACAGCTACCATGGAAAATTCATGTTGCAAAATTAACCTATCCATTTTCACAATATGTAATCATGCATAAGAGAAGGCTTCTTTTAGGAATGTACAATGACTCAGTGTTAAATTATATGATGGCTGAAACCATTTAGGACTGTTCAGAATCTAAAACATTTAAACGAGGTTTGAAAAAAACATAACTCACGGAACTCTATAACGTGGTAGCAACTATATAGAGTTATAGATATTTTTGCTTATTGAGAATGCTTACATGGGAAGTTATTATTCTACTCTGAGCAGCAGGAAACAAGAAAAGATATTCTCAGTTTTTGAATTTCAACTTGAAAATTCCAGTACAACCAAATCATGGGAGAATATCCGAAAGGCCATGATTAGTTGCTCGTTTTGCTTTAAAACAACCTGCCCAGTGTTTTCCTTACTTTGATGGTTAACTAAACACTAGAGATTTATTTTTAGTTATTTTGAGTCCTTCAGTTTTTGAGATCTGTAGAACCAATTGAAAATCCAAGACTAACATCATATCAGTACCAAAATAAGAGAATGACATCAAGCGATAATTGCCATTGCTGCACAAAAATTATAAGTAAAAATTGTCTATACTTTTTCTTCTTAAATCAAGAGGAAGAGGGAAAGAGAAGGAGGAATGAAAGAAGGAAGGAAGGAAAGAAGGAAGGAAGGTAAGACAGAAATAGAAAGAGGAAGAAAAAAAGAAGGATAAAAAGAAAAAACTAAAAACAGCAATAGAGAGAAATCTGTATAGTACCCACACTTAAATATACCCAGAAAGCATGAGAATTACTGAACTGAGTTACCCTGGGAGGATGATAATTTCTGTCAGACTGTACACGTTAATAGTTTTTGTTTGAGAATGTAAGAATTGAAGTCTGACATAAATGTGGTCTGTACAACAAAACATTAACAAGTAGATAGTTTAGCCACTTCTGTGACTTTTAGAAAATATTTTTAAATACTGCTTGCTTGTGATAAAAACAGAATAATCTACCAAGAAAAGTAATGAGTTTATCAGGAAGTGAGTCTCAGTTAAGGAATGTGGTGACTTCAGAGAACAAGGAACTTGCAGATATCTCACCCACCAATCATTTTAGTTCTCAGTGCAGCCACAATTTCCATAAAAATACAGATTCTCCTTTCTCAGGGATGCAGACAAAGTCTATTGGAAGATTTTCTGTTGACTTTTAAGAATTATTGGATGAACTAATGACTTGAGCAGGTACTGACAAGGCCCCAAACAAATTCTGTTATATACTTGCAGTCTTCACCTGAGCTGGCCCTGGTCATCACTGACTATTACCAGAATTAATCTACCAACAAACAGAACAATTTTGTTTAAAGTAGAAAAAATCTACAGTAATAAAAATACCACAAATATAAAAAATCTGGTTATAACTAATCAGGAATTTAAAGAAGAGCAGTTGTCGTTAAACAGAAATTTGACTCATCACTACCAAAGAAAAAACCTTGGAATTAATTTCACATACCTTTTAAAATCAGCAGTACTATATGCTTCATTGGAAAAAATCCTCTGTTCCTTGTAAGTGGATAATTTTCTAACTATTAGATGAAAGAAATTATCATAAATAATTTATATATGGGTTTTTTGCCTGCTTGAAAATTCTGAACATATCACAATTTGTGGTTTTCAAACTTAACTAATGAGTAATTTCTATTTAAGAAACCTTAATTTGTGGCTTGCTTACAAGTCCATTGTGAGACTTAGACTTTCAGAATTAAATTAATCTTGAATGAAAGGCAAAAATATCATGTGACACCTGGTTTCTATATTTTATCCCTTCCACTACAGTACCATCTGTGTTCTGGTTTTATCTACAGATATGGAATTCATCTTTCCAATAATTTAATGAAACTTTAGAGTAATATCATAGTTTCAAGTTATTTCTCAACTCCATAGGAGAGTATTTTAGCATAAATTATAAAAATAATGAGACTTAAGCATCTGCCTAAGTATTTTATTGAACCTGAGAAATGTATTTTATATAAAAAAGCTTGCAAAATTAAAAAAAAATTTTCTTTCCACACACATTCTGAAACAGTTATGCTAAGAGTTTTCTATTTTTATACATGTTTCTTCCAGGAAAAAAAATGTTACTGGAGTATTTTTGGAAACAGGATATAAAAAGAATGTGATCACAGCTTTGGCACTTTAAAAAAATTACAAATATACTTGGGGTTTTTTACAGTATTTATCCTGCTTTATAAATCACCAAGCAATATGAGTTTGGTGGAAAGGCTCTTTTTTCCCTAGGTAAATAACTACCTTTTTAATCCTGCGTTACACAATAAATTTGGTTCCATAGAGAGCAATACAAACTGTTTACTGGGATGTCCTCTTTAATTTTTTAAACAAAGCATCATCTCCTTTTCTTCCTAAAGACAAGAGAAAAAGAGACACTGAGTATCTTACATTAAAAATTAATACCATGTTTGACAACTGTTCTGTGCTTAAATTAACTAAGATAATTTCTGTGACACTGAGCTGTTCATTTTTACAGGAGTATTTTATTTGTGTGGTCTTTCATGGCTGTGGGAAATATGAAACAAAGCTATAAAAAAATAAGAAGAGGGGGAATCTTCTGAGAATATTTAACCACAAGCACATTATACTTTCCTGCAAAAATGAATAGTAAGGCAGTGCATCTTGAATGGATCTACTCTTTGAAACATGAATATAAGTAACAAAACATACTCTGATCTTTCATATTTATACATGTAGTCACAAATAATAAATTCTCCAGTATGTTTCACAGAGATGAATTTTCAGAAGGGAGACTTACCAACCAGCCTGAGGAAAAAGAAAAATCAGATTGTTCTTATATCAAAAATTCATAATGAGAAAAAGATCTGCACAATGAAAACAATCTTACAAGACTTCTGACCCAAATCCAAATATTAAAGGGATTCTTAGAGTTAAAATTATTTTCTCTGTCTATTCATTTTTAGATGTGATTAGACAAGGGAAGTCAGAAATACTATGGAAAACCTTCTGTCTTCACTTTGTCAGACTCTAAAGAATAAGAACAGCTGACAGGATTCAGTGACCAAGTGTGTGTTCATAGTCATTAGACTTGCCTTGACTTTGTGACATTTAGATGGCAAGAAAATTGTTTGCAAGGATGTTTGAGAAGTTAATCCTTTGTATGACAGCCTGTATTTTTTACTGTTTCCTCTCTGTGCACTAAAAGGTGCTTAGTTTGGAGAAATTTTTTTGATATCTCTGTACATGTAAGAAAATCTAATCAGGGTAAAAATAGAGTGTACATCTGTGTGTATAGTTACATCTGCACATGTGTTAGTTCACGTATTATTGACAATCAAAGTAGAAAGCTTTTCGTGTTTCAGATGGCTCCTTTGTTAAGGGTCACTCCTCTCTTCACGTTTTGAGTTCTTTACTGTGTTTAACACTCACTACTGCCAAGTCCTTAGCTATAATTTCTGTCCAGAATAAACTCCTCATGTCTTACATCTGGCACTACACCCTAGTAAAAGCTGTGATTGATTGCCTAACACTAATGTCTTTAGATTTTCCCAAGCTCAAGTCTGGAGAGGATAACTTGAGGACAACACTATATGATCAAATACCTTATATGAGCATAAGCCACCACAAGCTATGCCCTAGAGATTGTCAATTTATTTAGAATTAGGAGAGACTTGATTAAAATTAAGAACTTCAGCTCACAAATGTTAAGTGCCATACTCATTTCCAGGGCCCTTGTCATTAAAGTTTCCATAAGTGGAGAAAGCTAAAGCCAGAGCTGGGCACATGCCGTACTCCCAGGGTACAATAGAAGAATGATCTTGAGTTTTGCGCTTACATGCTTGAGGCTTTTCTAGGCCAACAGTAATGCTTTCCTGGAGAACCAAAGAGTTTATTTTCACTTTTTTCTTTTTAATTTTCTTTTTCCAGTTTCCCATCTACTCACAGCTAGTATAAAAAAACACCCCTGGAAACTTCAAAATATTAATCAAACACATTTCAGTCAAATTTTTCATGGCTTCTTTTTTGTCTTTTGTTCTGTTTAATGCAATTGTCTTAGACTTCTAGAAGATTGACAAGGATTATTTCAGATACTTCATTTAACATTAAATATAAATAGCCTTTACAATTAGCGTTTTTCACAGCTTCTTAATAACTGGAGTTACTGCTTGCCTTGAAACTCCATCTATCCCCTGTTTGGCTTGGCTTGCAATACAACTAAGTGTATTTCAAGCATCATGACACTGCTTTCAGATTAAATCGTTACATCAATGGTTACACAGTAGGACCAGTTACTAGTGCAAATGCAGGATGTAGAAGTATTAATTACATATATGGGAGCACAGTGGAACAGAGTCGCATTAATTAGAAATAAGAAGAGCAGAAATATTAAACGAATTTATATCTAAATCATGAGACCTGAGCATGAGATAAAAATGCCATCGTCACTATTTCAAAAAATACGTTATTGATTTGTTAGTGAAACATTTTTAATAAAAGATATATTAGAAAAAGAGATCAACTTGCAAAATAAGAGAACGTTTCATTTTACATGAAAAAAAAAGAATTTGTGTGACCTTCATCTTTATCAAGAAAACAAAAAGTTTGTCTTCTGTTGACACAAACAGATGTTTTGGTTCCTTTTTTTTATTTATTTTAGCCAGAGAACCATAGAGAAAATAATCAGTTTGTCACATAGCTCCACATGGAAAACTCCTTGCCACTGTTTGTAAGTCTTTCAAAAGCATAGTACTTACCCACTTTTGTAAAATATTTTGGGCTCCTCAGCTCAAAAGCATTGCATAATTGCAAAGCATTACTGTGTTTATGCTGTTACCCTCAGGATATAAAACATAAGAAATTTTTGTGGCCTATGATTTCACTCTATACAGTGGTCTGCCTGAACTATTTCTGGTGCTGTTTGCAGCTGTAGGAACTGGAGCATAGTTGTATTTTTTTAAATAAGAAAATTGCTAAATATTTTGTTTCGAGGGACCTTTCTCAGTCTGAGACAGCCATTTTCCTTTTACAGTCTTCTAGAGGCTTGTATACCAGAGCTTCTGAACAATCAGCTCAAGTTATGCTCCATAAATATTCAACAAATTTGCCCCTCCAGTAAAACCAGGTTGATGATCTGCTTTCATGAGTCGTTAATCACATTCCACCCCTGCTGTGAGGGCTTGAATCAGCCATTCAGTACAGATACAGTTAGTTTACAGATCTGAGGGTGGAGGCTGGTAAGCAGAGGGGTCAGTAGGGGAGTTTGCCCAGCAGTGGAATAGCCAATGTGGATTGCATTACTCTGCAAAGTAAGGAGAGGAAAGCTGCATGACATTTTGCAAGCAGTCTTTTGGTGAAGTCAGGCACTAATGATCCAAACCCCAAAGATTACCTTTCATTTGTCCCTCCCATAAAGAGTGTGTGCATGGAAAGCAAAAGACCTGGTATTATTAAGCAAATTTAAAAGCTTTTTTCCATATTTTAGGTGAGGAAACAAGACTCACTGGTTTCTCTGGAATCTGACGTTGTTCTCACATAGCCCTTCAGTTTTAATTTTTGGCTAAAGAAATAAAAAATGAAAATGAGGTCGTGGGCAGGAAAGGGCTGATGAAGTACACTAAATGTATGAAATAGGGTCAGTCTGCACACTGAATAACTTCCACTCCAGTGGGTTTACATGTATATTGTCAACCATCATCAGGTTTGGATTCTAGCAAACCTTGATCTAGGGGAACACAAAGTACTCCATTCCAGCCTGCTACGGTTTCTCATCCTCTTTCTTTTCTCACATATATGAACGGAAGGATTGCTATCCATTTGCTGTGATTCACAGGTTCCTGCAATCTGAGGAATTGCTATACTAAGGAATTCCTTCTGTTGAGGAATTTTCTGATAGAGTACCTACCATTATCTGTTTCAGTCTTCATAGAGAGCATTACTGAGTCACTTCTAATTTCTTCTCTGCCTAGTAGGAGCAGAGTAATTAAAGTAATAATTACTTAATTCTTTCTTTTTGGGGTGTTTTCCCTCTCACTGGGGGGGGGGGGGCAGAAATTCTTTTCTCTATATGAAAAAATAATCCTGCTACTCTTCCAAACACATTGCTGCTACCAGGCTACAGTACTAGTCTCCAAACACTATGATACTATCCAGTGTTTGGATAAAGGATCTGTCAGATGTACTTAGCCATCAAGCATAGTTCAAAGAATTTTGCACGATCCATATCTCTCAGGCACTATAGAGAGACCCATGTAACTCTAGATCAGGGTGCAAATACTTGGTGGGTTTCACTGTATGTTGTGACCAATAATGGAATTACCAGTCATTACACCTGCTTTCACTTTGCCTGTCAAAACTGACCTGCACT
Source organism: Chiroxiphia lanceolata (assembly GCF_009829145.1). Lineage (NCBI taxonomy): Eukaryota > Metazoa > Chordata > Aves > Passeriformes > Pipridae > Chiroxiphia > Chiroxiphia lanceolata. Next base: position 32,651,574 of record NC_045640.1, read on the forward strand.
ATTGACGAACACTGTTGTACATATACTGAGACTCCATGAGAAATGCATTCCAGAACCACCCTGACAAAGAAGAGACAGACATTCCTTGTATCATTACTTAGGAAGGTAACAAGTAGGACTCTACTATCTCTGACCTTAAGCTTGCTTTCCCCCAACCTTCTACCAAGGCTCAGCTCAAAAACAAAACTCTGTTGTGATTCAGTGAGATGCATGAAGTTCCATTTGAAAGATTGAGCTTATCTTGGACTTAGCAGCTACTAAGGTTGTACAACAATTTTCAAGTGTCTATGTATGTAGGACTATGAGAAATGAGTGTTAGCCAATCAGTCAGGGAAACAAGCATCTGCCTTGGTTTAGATGTATGCACTCAAACTCCTTGATTTGTTTGGGGAAAATAATTTGTGTTTTCCTACCTGAATTTTCTGCTAAAGAAGTAACTATTCACCTAAAGTAGTTCATTATTTAATGCATTTACTGAATATTTTTCTACACATCTGCAGAAAACTTCATTTCTATTTTGTGATAGATGAAAATACTACTTCTCCTGTCTGAAGCACTAGGCTCAAAGAGAATGCTTTTTTGAATGCAGGTGACCTAGCCAGACTGAGAGCCTGGGCTGTATTTCCACTGTCATTGGCTTCTACAGAAGCAGTACGTTGAGTAAAATATTCATATGTTCACTATCCTTTACTGCCTTCCCAAAACTCCCTCCTCTCCACCCTCAAAGGTGAGTCACATTCTCCCAGCAAGGTTCAGACCTGTGTTGCACATGTCAAAGCAAAAGGTACAGTCCCAAAGATACGGAAAAAAAAAAAAGATATTACCTCAAAGTAGAAAATAAGGTGCCCCAGCTCCTTCCAGCATGCAAGTGTTATCTGGTTTTTTTCTCTTTGCACAAGACAGGTACTTTTAGCTGTTGCTCAATCTGCTTTTTATTCTGCTTTTGTTTGGAAAGTGTGTGTTAGAGTTATACCTTGTTCTAATATGCAGTTTGGAATGTTTGTAAATCCTTACTGAAAAAAAGTAACTCTAGTACAGTATAAAAGCTCTGCTGTTAAAATGATGGCACTATACTTCCTGGCAAGATAGTGGCTATATCATAATATCTGCATAATGATTTTCAGTCTACATCAAAAATGCAGAATGTGACAGCATGGTAAGAAGTGAGAGAAACTGGAATTTTCATTATAGCTTGCAACATTCTTTCCAAGTTCTAACTTAGCTACTGGAAATGTTTGCAAATTGCACTGCCTTTAAATGCTGCTATTTAAATCAATAACTTTAAAATTGCCAGCTTCCACAGAAAATGAATAGCATGCAACTAAAACAAGTAAGATCATTTTTATAACTTAAAAAGAGGTATAACCTTGGGTTCAGGTTTAAAACTTGAAATGCTAACGATATTCAAAAAATAAAGCACAATAAAGGATAGAATCTCTAAAAAAAAAAAAAAAGCTTTTTCTTGTGGCGTTATCCTGGCTGAATACTACAGATGGCAACGCTTTTAAGAAAAGTCCTGTCTTGTCTGATATCCACTACATTTGTGTTTATAGAGGGATTTTTGTATATATTATCAACCAATTTTGTATTTAAGAGAAGTCCCTTTGAACTCAATTATATCCAGTAATATCTCTTAAGAGGTTTTAGTTGTGAGGAGATTGTACTTTGCACAGATACAGATTAATCCTTCTAACAGCTATTTGAATTAAATAAAATTGACATTTAATTTCTAACATTAATAAAAAAATACATCTCCCATTTATTTATAGATGGAATAGGTTTTGTTTCTTGCACTAAAAAGGTTGGGTTTTTACTTGTTTAAGCACTAAAGCTATCAGTGTGGTAAAAACTGCACTGTGTTGGAGTTTCACAGAGTATCTTTTTTTTCTATTTTCATTTCTTTCAGCTAAAATATGAGGCTGTGAATTCTTTTCATCTCTGAAAAATATACAAGACTTTACTCAACACTCATTCATTCTGGCAAAACAACTTTTCCCAGTTTTAGATAATTCGATTATTGCAACTCAGTAATATTGTGCATCTAAGGAGTGACTTATTTTTCTAAACTGTGTTTTTTTAATACATTTATGAAACATTTCTGAGACTTCTGTAGTTCCACTGAGAAAAAAACCACAATCCTTGTGGTTTATCTTGTCCAGATCTCTAAAAATTCTTTCCCCTCTTTATAGCTTGCAGAACTTAATCACACATAGTTCATATTGGAACTAGAAGCAATTACAAGAAAAAGTTGCTATTTGTTGGTTATCATTGTTGAAGTTCTTCATATCATAGAAAGGGCTGATAGATATTAGCAATGAAAAGAAAGGTTTTTCTTGCTGTTTGCTTCTATGCATCCACTTTCACTGGCTCTTAGAATATGCATGACTGCCTCACAAAATGCAAACTGTAAGAGGGGCCATTTTCTGATTGCTTAATCACATTAATTAGAGAAACAGTTTGTATCAATTCCTCAAGCAAGACATCATTATAATTAAAACATCAGCCCTCATTTTTTAAGGATTTTAAGCCCTTTTGTAGATTTTCATTTGAAAACTACCATTTTCAAAGTCCAATTAAAATTACACTATTACTGCATTTCACAGCAAAGATAATGCTGCAGCTAATGTAAAACTGCTTCTTAAGATTTCAAAAGGTCCCTTTAAAGCAAAGACAGCACCTAAACATGTCTTCTCAAAAAAACCTTCTGCCTTCTGGCAAAGAAATGTATATCTGTATCAGTAATGAAGGAATTGTATACATTATACACCAGGTAGCAGGTTACTTTACGAATACTTTCTTCTTTTAATTTTGTTTAAAGTTAATACAACTTAATTTTATGCACAAATTTTGATTGTTTTTATTTCTTTGTCTAAAAATAAAATCATACTGCAGGTTTTCCAGAAGGGGAGATTTCTTTTTTTTGTTGAAAAATGATGGAAAAGCCTTGGAATTCAAGACTTGTGATATCTGCTTCTCTCTTTAGGTTCCTATTCCTAAAACTTAAACTAAATGACCATCTACAACTGGAAAAATCAAGGTTAAATGTATCTCCCAGGTCAATAATTGACAAGTAGGTTTAATATAGAATACTTTTCTGCAAAAAGATACAAGATCCAAATAAGCATTAGGTTCAGTTCTCATTAGGTTAAGCAGTTATGCAGATTTATCAGCCAACAACACACCAACAGATGCTAACACTAATTTTCTATTTGGTTGTCTTTTACTGCCTACCTCCGGTAACCTATTACAAATTTACAATTAAATAAACTGGTGGTGACATTTGGCACATGTCGCTGTGTGATGATTTATCACAACTCAGTGGAAACAATTCACAGGCATAACTCTTTGAAACAGTTATCCAAGATCCTACTGTGGCAGCTACGGTGTACCTAACACCCTTAAGGGTGTATGGCCATTAGCTGTGCAATGGGTCCTACTACAAATCACCAACAGGTTTGCCTTCTCTCCAGAGCCCTCTTTTCTGCCTATGGTTTGATCTTCCTCTCTACACTGTTTCCAGTTCTGACTCCAATCCTGGTCACATGTCTTAGTTCTTGCTCCTGCTGCACATCCACTTGGAAAGCTGGATAAACACCACATCCAAACAGATTTACGGTTGATCTTCTCTATAGACCTTTTATCCCAGAATCTTGGAGTCTGTGATGTTCTGCATCCAAAACCACAGCCAATCAGACAAAAATTTAGTATTTGCATTTATTTTTAAGTTAATTCATAGGGACAACATCATGGGTTGCATAAAAAGAAAATTTCACTCATATTACTTCTGAATGGTATCAGGAATTAAACAGCTCAAGATTCATAATTAGTAACATTAGTTAAACTTAAGAACAGACAAGATGGAAGAAAATTTATCTCTCTGTGATATATTTTCACAGAATAGTTCAATTTTTATGACAGTAGACTTTTTTCTTATACTGAATTTTTTCTGCTAGTAGTTTTTTTTCCTTTAGTTTTATACTTAGCATATCTGATTCAGAATCTCTGACATGTAGGAAGTGATCACTATCCTAGAAATGTGTATGAATCTCCATAGCATGTAAAATGCTGCTGTTGAGTGCTACAGACTCATAAAAGACATACGTTATCAGTCAGTTTTGGAAACCTACCTCACAAATACTCTAAAATTTTATCAGAATTAATGACAGTTTGAAACATTACTCTGCAATTCTAGTGTACTGCAAAGTAGTGTTCTAGCCTCAAATGCTTGCTTTGCTCCTATTTCATCTGTTCCACTTCTGCTTTTAATCCTGTTCTTTCTCTTTCTTTTATTTTTTATTTGCAAACCAAATTTTCTATGTGTTCAAATTATTCTTTTTTGTCTGGTTCAATTTTCACCTTCCCTCTATTTCCTCTTCACCATATCCCTTTTAACAGTTACCTCATCTGACTATCAGACAACACCACTTCTCTCATCAGCATTACCTCTGCTACACTAAGATTGAGACACTTTCAAAGAAAGCAGTGATCTTTTTTATAATCCTTGACATGCACCTTAAAAATCTTACTTGTTCCTATGAAGATTTCTTAGAGTTTTGAACAAACATTTGCATATAATATAAAAATATTAGATAATCAAATAATCCATTTTTTAACTATAGCCAGTCTCAAAATCGAGTGAAGTTTTCTTTGTCACCTGGGGTTAGCACGTCAAAATTTTTTCTAGACAAGTGTCTAGACTGCCAGTTTCCACCCATCCCATCTCCAAGATAATTCCTCTCGAAAGTGGGCATTCAGAGCTGTGACCTCATAGATAGCAAATACAGGATATTCTTCTGCAGAAGAACGGCTGTTCAGAAAAGAAAACTTCAATCTTTTAGCTTTCCAGGGCTGCCCTACCTTCTAACAGATCATACTGTCAGTCTCAAGAAGTTGCTGGTTTTCACCACACAGAGATCTACTTTCACATTGTGTTTTCACAGCTAAATGAATTACCAAAGAGATAACAACAGAAAGCATATTCACAAAACAAGTGAAAGGTTACAATTTTGTATAACGTTATTCCCTGCCCGTATTATGTTCCAGGTATATCACCCCCATATGTCAAACTGTCCTCTGTTCAGGAAAAAGCAATGGTCTCAGGTGCCTGCACAGGCATCTCAGGTCCCTCGTAAGTGAACTACTAACAGAAAGCTTCTGCATGTTATGAAGACAAATGTGCATAATTCATCAACAAATATTTGCTTTGGACAAGTAAGATTGCAAATGATACTTATACCTGCAGAGTAAATGATGGGTTATTTGTAGAGCTGACATGGCACTCATCAGTAAGTTAGGAAACCAAGATTCCTATCACTGCTCAGACTCAGTCACCTCAAAACTCTTAAACAGATTGCAAAGTCTTTCATTTTATACTTGAAAGGTGTACAGAAAAAGGGATGTCTCTACTTTATTTGAAAATTCAATGAATGAAGACATTAAGCCACACAATATTCACATTTACTGCAGTGCTTTGTAAACATCATAGCTCTCCACTGCGTTTAGGAAAGCTTGTATGCGATACATATTTTTGCTAACAAAGATATTCAACTGGATTTTTATTTTCCTGAAACATCTTAATAATAGGTATTATTTCTGTCATTGACATTTGACTACTGTTTAGTTGCTTTTCTTCATAAAAAAGCATTTTGAAAAGGCTTGGTTTATATACAGTATTTCACATGCATCCATTTTACTAAAATGTGTGCTTTGACAAATAAATTATTTGCTGTGACTGCCTGAAAATATCTTCCTTCCTGAAAAATCATTCATTTTTCTATATCCAGATAGTTCTTTATTGATTTATTATTTTTAAATACTACAGCCTCATATCTTCTTATCTTTTTCATACTTTGCATTTTTAATGCGGTCTTTGTAGTTTTCTAAGCTCAGAATTATTAATTATATTAGACACACCATTAGACACCATAATAAATGTAATACATAGTTTCAGGGACAAACTGAATAGCAGTGCTCACCAAAGTGCGAAAACATCATCACAGACAGTCCCTGTTCTCAATAGCTTTCATCTGACTGGTAAGATAAACATGAAAAAAGAAAGTACGACATACAAATAGACCAGCCGTCACACTTCTAGTTTCAATTTGGTCCATATAGGGTGTATACACATCTATGCATTCATTTGTAAGAATTGAGGTTTACTTGAGAGAAAATAACTTAAGTGGAAAGAAACATGAGCAAAGGGAAGTGAACAGAGAAGGCAAAGAGAAAAGTGACAGTTGTAAGGTGGGGAACAGAGTAGGACAAATTACCACTCACTCTGTGACCAGCCAGAATAATGAAAAGACAGCCAATACTGATTCCCAGAGATGTGATGCATTTTCACACAGGCATAGTACTATTTCATTTAATGCAGGAACTCCTCCATTCAGTCAAACAGAATCCTTTATGTACATATGCGCTTTCCTTCTTGGCTTGATAGATTACACAAACCCATACAAGCTTGCAACAGAATACTTAAACAGCAGCAGCCTGGGAGCAGGGCTGTTAAAACTCTTTTCTAGTACAAACAACATATTGCCAGGCAATACCAAGAGGATGCAACACAGTTTTGGGACTGGGTATAGCCTGTCAAGAAATTTGGTTTGCTCCACACTTGGGCCTTGAATAGGTACTTCTGCTTCCTCCAACTTTTGGTTTAAGGTGGGACTCTTCAACCTTTGTGCTAATGATTCTAACTGTTTGGTAGCAGTCTGGAGAAGTATGGGAGAATCTGAGAGATTTGTTCCATCTGTCCCATTCCCCATCTCAGTGGAGTGGATTTACTGGCAGCAAGCCATTACCTGACCTTTGCCAATCTCAGATAAGGCTGTGACTTAAAGAGAGATGCTTTTCCCTTTCTCAAATCCTGCATCAGCTTTTGGCTGTGCCCAAGCAGCTGGCTTTCTGACTTTAATACTACTTAAAAGACATCTGTTTTCTAAGGCTTATCTAGCTCAGTAGCAGTTTTGTTGGTTTTTTGTTGATAGCAAGTAAAGCTTCTTGGGACACATTGCATGGTGCTGTGAAATAGCAATTTGTATCTGCAACTGCTGTTTACCTCTGTGAAGAGATCAATATCTGCTGTATTTTGCCCTCTTAATTCACAAAATATGAGTTTAGAATGTAATCTTTTACTACCTATTCCTCATAACAAATCAATGTTCCTATGTAATATCACTCTCCTTAATTCAGACTTAAAATCTTTGGCTTAGCAGGTTTTTTCCTCCCAGTCAAATAGATAAAACTCTGAACTTGTTTTATTGGAAGGATGTAACATGTATTGGAACAGCAATCCAGACTTTTCTTTGGATGGTTTAACTATCTTTTTTCTGTAATAAGCAAATAAAATACAATATATTTTGGATTTAAAGCTGGATTTAAATGCCAAAGTAATGACCCTAACTGATCCAATAGAAAATTTGCAACTATCTCTGGCTATCTTTTCAGGGGAAAACTAAACCCGTTATCATAGCATTTGATAGTTATTAAGGGCTTCTTAAAAGCCTAGTGACATACTAATAAATTATTTGAGCTTCAGATCAGAATATTGCTATACTTTGAAGAAATATCAAATCCTCTATGATTTATGCAATTTTTACATTTTATTTAAAGACTATCGCAACTTAGTTTCTCAGATATCATACTTATTCATGGTATTTCCTAGTTAACTGAGTACCACAAATGGGTGTGGAAAAAATAAAATAAAAGTTTTAGGAAGGATTAAATAAGCAATAATAGAAAAGGCCACGAGAGCTTGGCTTGGCAAAATGTGTGATAACTTACTGAAATCCTTACCACTATGCTTTTCTCGTGGCTGGCCAATGCATCCCACTCCATGCCTATGATGGTGCCTGACTCAAAAAAATATGACAAGAAAGTGAATTTATTGGCCACAGACCTCTGTATAGATGTTTGATAGTACAAATCAGATTAAGTGCTTCCAGTAATCAGTAGGTAATTCCTGAGGCCACATTTCCCAGGCTGTAGATGACTCTGGGGCTGACTATCAGGTAAACATTTTCCTCACAGCTGCATCAATTCCCACCTGTTATTAATAAAAGACAGACATCACAAGCAGAATTTATTACTAATTTACTCCTTTTTCACCCAATTTAGCCTATTTTCATGCGGCTAGGATGGCATTTAGCTTCTCCAGCACCTTCCACAGCAAATTTATAATTCCTAAAGATCAGAGGCCACAGATAAAAATGTTTGTATCCTGAAATTATACCATCAAGAATCTGTGTTAATAAATAATTCTGCTGATAACAGTAGATATCCAAGTTAGTTCACTTAGTCTTTCTGGGGCACTTTGTGATATTCCTCTCGCTTACCTTCAGGCATTTAAAAAATAGTTGACTTCATTCCTTCCGTGTGGGAATGAGCAAATGAATTGCGCTTCGAAGACACCAGTCTCTCTCCAGTGGCTTATAACATGACACTGGCTTTCACTACATGCTTATTTAATCATGTACAATTATTTGAGATGAACTACTAGATCACAAATACAGAATAAATTTAATTGTTACCCATTTGAGGTATAGATTAGTTGAGATTAACCTCAGTACTAGAATCTGCTATTGGATTGTACTACAACCACTATATCATGAAGATAGAATATATATATATAAATATTACACATTTGATGGATAGATTCCTCGTAGCTAATTTGCCAAAAAAAAAAAAAAAAAAAAAGCCTCTGCTATAAGCCAGCAAAAGGCCCCTTGGACAAGTCAGTTTTCTTCAGGGAATTTTCATGCTGTAAAACATGTTTGAGCAGCACAATGCGATGTCTTTCCCAGAATAGCTGCTTCCTCTAGTTGACACAGGGAGGTTTTTAGTAGAAAAGAAAATTCTTCAAGGAAGGCCAAGAGAACTGCAAAAATATATTCCCTTTGTACATGCGTGTGCTTATTTGGCGCATTTTTGGTTTTGTTTTTTTTCCAACACACATGGCTTGTTGAAAATGGCTGCAATTTTCTGAACTTTATGATAAACAAAATAACTATATAATTACTTGGCAGAAGCATAGTAAGGTTTCAGTTGATTTAATTTATTTATATCTCTCTTAATCCTATTTCATCCATTCAGTTTTATCGCCTATCTGTCTCTGCTGCTGTCTGTTATCACTTCAATTCTACCCTTAAAAACTTCTATCCCCCACTGAATGTAATCTGACCACTTAATTTTTATATATCTGTTTCTTTACTCATTTGTCTCCTTTTACCAGGATATTGAACCTCTTGTGTTTTCCTCTTCATTTTGACTATATGCTTCTTGCTTTCTGTGGACTGAAATAGGCCTCAAGGCAGACAAATAACCAGTAATCTGTGTACCATTTTCAGTGTTTGCTTTAGATGTGGTCTTATCTGATCACAACTAGAATGACATTTATTGGGTTTTTTATTCACAGGTTTTTCTATCATCTCATAGAAATAGGTGTCCTCATGATAGAATAGTAATTTGTCACTATACCATCATAGGATTCAATATCAAGGTCTTGCAGGATTCAGCTTTCAGAGCAGGCTGAATTCAATGTCATGTACACTTCGATAGATCACAGATTACTTCTTTTAACCTGATAGAATTATTCTGTTAGATGGCAAGTTCAAAATAAGACTGTGCTACAGGCTCCTGAATAGTCATGCTGTGTTTGCATTAGCACAAAACCTTTCTCCTTTTCGCTTACAAACATCAGAATGCCCTGGGGGGGAAAAAGCAAGCATAGATAGTGAGCTGTGTACAATATGGTCAGGAAAGAATGGGGAAGGAGAGAGGTGGCTCAGTCCCATAAAAAAAATCCACCATGCAAAAAGGAACAAAGAAAGAGTTACAACTTCTTGCATCATTTGGGAAATGTGATTTCATTTTACAGTTCTAGGATTAGAAATAAGAGTAATTTAAGAAAAAATGTGACTCATAATTTCTCATAAAACCTCAGCACAACTTCAGAAAACACAAGGTACATTCTATGCAATTATTACAGTGTTCCTCAGCAAAATTCTCCCTCAGGAATCTTCATTTTTGGAGGGAACACAGTTAAGATGATATTTACATAAAGAAAACAGAACTTTTCAGAGTTATGTTGCAGGAATTACCCAACCATTCTGATAAAATTTAAAGTGTTTGGAAAGTACTTCTTGGAAAGATTCAGAATCAGAAAATTATACACCTGAAGTTTTTTCACCCTTCTCTCTGGTTTTAGGGAATTCCTTAGTTCTGTCTTCTCTGTCCTTCTCCTAAGGGCAGATTACAATGGCAGGACCCAGACAACAAGGTTATTCAGAATAGTCAATTAACTCTCAAATGGAATAATTGCTAGATGTGATAAACTGAGTAATCTCAAAACATGGATTTTGCAAAGTAGGTAAAAATTAAGCTAAAGGAGCATATAATGACCAAAGGAAAAACTTAAGCTAGGGCCAGATGGTTTGTTTGATAAGCCCCTCACAAACATGATATTCTCACAGCTCTAAGAGCATAATATAGATCATCTGCATAAATAAATTGAGCAATAAGTTGACATGTACATTACAAATTTAGGTTCTTATGTTAGTTTGTATTGCTAAAGCTTGGAAAGCATTTACTTTGAGGAAACAGTGAATTATGTAAATGTAACTATATAATAGATATGAGCAAAGCATATCACACCAGGTGTTATTTGCATGAAGTCTTGATAGCGTAATTTTGTCTTTAAGATGCAAAGAAAAATTTCTCAGGGCATTTAGTTAAATATTTGTACATTTTATACCAATTACCCATATATTTTAGGCACGCATTCAAATACTCCAGTAATTGATCATTACAGTTATTGTACATTCCATATCCCTGAAACATGCCAGATTTGTAATTGGAAGGAAGACAATTATCTTGAAACTTGCTCTAACAAAACAATGAAAAATAGCCTAGAAACAATACCCTCTTTGTTCTGCCTACAGTATCTTCCTGCTGTGTATACAAAAGCACAGTAAACTTTTAATCTGAATTAGAAGAAAAAACTTCCTGCTATCTAGATACCTTAAAATCCAAAGAGAAAATTTGCCATGTGAAGTGTTTCTACAAAACTGAATCCATTTCAATGTTTACTCTTATTTTACAACATAAACCTACACTCCATCCTGTGCAGTACTGTCTCTGAAAACAATCCTACAACAGTTCAAAAGCATCAAAGGAGTGAGGTATCCAGGCTGCAATGTAGTTTGAAAATCAAGTCCAAACAGCACTCGGAAAAATCCTTACTGTGCTGGCATACAAAATACCAAGCTGACTCACATTTCAAAACTAAATTCCAGAGATGCCTACACTTGACATAGCTGAGTAGTTCACAATGCTTGGCTCACACCTTGCTTATGTAGCTAGATTAGGATACAAAATTATGTCATTTCCTACATATGTTCTCCAAGGAACTCAACTTGAGAGACATCATCAGAACATATCTGCTACACATTCAGCTTTCAAGTTCATCTAGGCAAGTAACTACCTCTTTTAAAACGTGAACCTTTCTTCACTATGAAGAGCTGTGAAATTCTAACATAGTCGCTTCCTTTTCCAGTTTCAAAGTTGGGTTTTTTTTTTTCTTGTGAATATGTCTAGAAAAGGAATAGGAAATGATGGAAAGAAACACATAAGCTGGAACAATTTAGTGCCTTTAGTTTCTGAAGAGGCCTTCCTCCCTAAACAGGTTTTAAATCCTTTAAGCAGTCAGTCATTGCTACATCCAGATCATTTGCTTTTCTATTCTAGTGTCCGGACTACTAGGTTATAGCATCATGTTCTGTCTCAGACTCATGGTAATGTCTGGAAACATTTTTAATAAGTGTTGTGTGTTTGAATTCTTTGAGTTAATAAGGAAATATTAAACCAAGATTTATGTATTTCTAGGCAAAATGCTCTTCATAGAACTGTATTTCTTTAAGACTCAGGCACCTGTCTTTAGGAGAGGTGTCAGTTAGCTTGACTCAGGGACAGGATTAATAACTCAGACACCCACCCAGTTGTTTAACACTCAGCACCTACACACACAGCATGTTATTCTAAATGTCACTCTTACTTTACCCAGGAATTGCCTGGGAACTTAGGTTTGTAATACAGAATTCTTGCTTGTGAATAAGGCCAGAAGAGTAATAGAACCAAGAACTGCATTTATCTGAATTGATCTTTTAATACTCATGACTTTGATCTTCCATTGTTTGCAAAATAACTTGTAATTCACTTTCTTTGCTAGTATTAATTTAGTGTTATTTTCTTAGTAACTGTTGAGTTTTCTTAGTGCTGTTCTGAGAAGGTTGCATGCCAGGCTTTCTGCAGCAGTAGAAGATTGTATGGATCATCCACAATGTACTTAAATATTTTCAGCAATATTATAATCTTACCAAAGAATTTCCTTTTTAAAAGAGGTTGTATATTGTCCCAGTGGTTGCTCTGGAAATAATGCAGTTTTCTTATCTATAGTCTTCATCTGAAAACTGTCATATTCATTATTCATTTTAGTATAATATATGTGACCCATGGAAGTTGATATGAGCTACCCTGATAGTTCTGCAAACACAATTCTCCAATGCAAAACTGGAAAACAACATGACTCTAGTATAAAATACTCGCATCTAATACAACTGACAACTGAAATGGATACAGCAGTAATGAAATCAGTGGCTCAGGATTCTTCAAACCTCTGTTGTGTTATTATCTTAAAGGGGATACCACAGTCAAGAACATGCAAAACTTATTCCCTCTGGATGAAGCACAAGGGCTCCAGCCTTGCTGCAAATTGCTTTTCCTCACTGTTGTGGAATTTCTTAAGTCTACATACTTCTATGTGCATAATATTTTGGATTATAATAATGATTATTTTGTTTATATTAATATTTTTATCACTTCTGAAGAAGAATGAAAGCGTTTGTCTATGCAAAAAGCTATTTTAAGCCTATTTCTTATCAGACTACCCCAGTATTCCTGCTATCAAACACTACCTAATTAGATATATTTCATTACTTCTGCTTTCTACTGTACCAGTTACTGAGATACCTTTTGCTATAAGTGAAACTTTGAAATCTTAGTGACCTTATGGCACTACAACTATAACAGTGGGAGAGCTACCCATACACTGTTTGTTTACTTAATGGCTTAAGAGTACTTTGTTAGTCTTGTCAGCCTTTCCTGTTGGTGAGAACCAGACTGTTTTCATTTCATCCTTCATATTACATTACAAGTTTTGAACATTTTTCTTTGCAGTATTTCTGCAGCCTTCAAACTCCTACTTCTGAATAAAAAGGTGACAAATCAGGTTTCCTCAAAAATAAAAAGTACTTCCAACAGTTTAGGGAAGTTGAGAAAGAAAGGGACTGGAAATAATGAAAGAAAGGACTGGAGCTACTGGAGCTCCTTCTGCATAGATTTGTGTATTACTTGTTTCACAGGGCTGAAGTGGAAGTCGGTCTACATGAAAGCCAAGTTGTAAGTCAATACAATGAAAACTCATGAAAGATTTGATTATACCTCTGTATCTGATGTGTATCTGTCCCACACTTGATTCCGCTGAAAATTCATATCCCAGAAATTTCTGTGGGAATATTTTGTAGGAATTAAAGGTCTTCGTGTTTCACAGTTTCGAAAAGCTCCACCCAGATCCCTTTGAAATTCTTCAGTGCATGGGAAGATCCCTGCCAAAGTTTTGATCACTCTGAGTGATTCCATGTTCTAAAGAGACCTATATTCCCCTGCCCCAGACCTTAATTCTCCAGCTCAGAGAGGGAGAATCTGTTGAAAGCTACTAAGTTATTTTATTCTGTAAATAACATACAGGACTCCAATTCTTTTTTCTTAAACTGAAGCCAATCCATTCTTCATTGTATTCTCATGTGAATGAATCACATTAATGATTCACAGTTGACTATGGCCTGGGATACCCATGAAACACGTAGCAAAAAAAAAACCAAAAAATGCAATGATAGCAAAACTTGGCTCACTCTACATCCCAATATACAAAGAAGGAGCAATTGAACCAACCACAATGTGAAAGTTTCAGACAAAATCACCAGATTATTGTACTCTGTAACTATAACATTATTTCTGCTTTTATTATTGCCTGAATTTCTGAGTAAAAACATTTTGGATGCATTGGATGAGTTCATTACAAGTAAAAACCTCTTTCTTCTCTTATATAGAGTGTGGCTTCCTATTGCTTATTTTACACTTTTTATGTGAAACAAGCACAAATCATAAAAAATGAACAGAATGTAAATTAAAAGCAAACTCTTTTACTGTAATTTTTCTTCATTAACATTTCACTTAATAATAAAGAAGTTGTTTCTCTTTTGTCTGACTGTCTTAAAGACTTGAGTTCCTTTTCAGTGTCTTTTCACCGTTTCTTTTTAAATTTTGAAAGAACCAGACCACATATCCTCACAATGAGTAATATTTCTGGATTTGTGTGCTGGTTTAAAAGTTAACCAGCAGGGGAAATGAACTCAACTCAAAAGAGAGATTATAAGTCAGAATAACAATTTAATAAAATAATACAATAAGTACGATTATACAGACAAACAATTGGTCTTAACCCACAAAACCCAAATGTATAACCCAGCACCCTGGGGCATGAACAAAGTGGTGTTCCTTGCCCCCCCTCCCGAGTCCAAGGTAAAGGGAGAGGGGAAAAACCTGCTGGTGGGAGAGCTGTTGCAGTCTGGTCAAAAGTAGTGATTGCAGTCCAGTTGAGGGTGGTGGTCTCAGTCTGGTTGAGAGTGGTGATCTGCAGTCCAGTTGCGAGTGGTGAGCTGCAGTCCTCCTCTGGATCCCACAAGTGGAAAAAAGGTTCTGAAACTCCAAGTTTATATATTCTCCAGTTCAGGCAGGAATGCTCAGTCCTTCCCTCAGAGCGGGGAATTCCATAAAAGGATATGAGGATGCTCAGTCCTTCCCTCAGAGTGGGGAATTCCATAAAAGGGTATGAGGACAGGAACATCTTCCTATTTCGCAGGCCTCTACTGATAACAGTTTCTGGGAAATGGGATGGAAGGCTATAGAATACACAGTTTTGGGCTACACCCATCCAGTGATGAATTGGTCCCAGCTGTCCTAATTAGGACAATTTGTTTCTGTCTATATAATATAATACAGAGATGAAACATATATGGGATGGAGAGCCCAGTTCCTCTGGCTTTGCTCTGTGTCATTTCACAAGGTATACTTCTTCTAAAAGAGGTGTTTTCCCATGCACCTTAACATGTCTTAAAGGACTAAATTATCTTCTCATTGTTCAACAGATGTAAGAGGATTCAAATTTCTTTTCAGAAGTAAAAAACTATCCTCATGTCAGGAACTAGAAAGTCTTAGAAAAAGCTTCTTAATTAAAATTGTCATCTCAGTAACATAATACTGTCACAAGCTCTCCAATTAGATTTTTAGCAAATTGAAACTGATCAAGTAAACAGATTGTATGACAGTGATTAGCAAAGCACTGAGCAGAATTTAGTCACTGAGTATAACATATGTGAATCATTGAAGGTAAAACTCCAAAGATATTTAATCAGAAAAAGATTATGTCAAAGCTAAGTATGAATAACATCCCTTCAGTATATTTTAAGCAAGTGTGAAAACAAACAATAATATTCCTATATGGAAACTGTCACTGGTAGCAATTTAGTAGCACATAGTTACTGGGTATTGTCTCTAAATATTTAAATATAAGTGTAATTTAATAAAAATACTTCTTTTATTAAAAGGAAAAAAAGCAAACTTTTCCTTTGGAATATACAGCTAAATTCTGCTAATAAGGAAGTAGAATATTGTAAGCTATTGCATCATTATCCCTGTATAACCATTTAAATATTGTAGTCATAATTGCTTTAATAATCTTTTCCCATACTGTCTTAATGATTTGCAATAGTTCCATTTTCCTGGCCACTCTAATCTACCACGCAAGTAAAGAGGACAGAAATTTATACAAACAATGCAAGACTGAACCTTGGCAAAAAAAAAACCAAAATAAAACAAAAACCAACAACAACAAAAATACATTCACTACATAGCACATAAAATAATAATTGTACTTTGTACCAGCATACTGATTTCTAAGTTTCGTTTAGCAGCAGGATCCCCAAACACCAAGTGTTCCATTCCCAGTCCTACCCTGTAGGCATTTACAGGCATCCTTTTCAGAGATGAGGATGGGCTGAGCCCCCATTTTATGCAGCCTAGGATCTTCTGTGCTCCAGGCAGTATTAGGACTTCCAACCAGATGTTTTCCAAACAATAATCAGAAAACATGAGAAGATCCATTGGGCAGTGGTTCTTCTGCTCATCCATCAAGTGTGAAGAACAATGCTTGAAAAGGACTTTTTCATTTCTCCTAGACACAACTGAACAAGCTGCTGGTTCTGAGCAATCTAGCAGTTGAGTGGGGAAAGGAATGAATGCAAACATCCTTTAAAATCTCACTCTCTACATTACAATGTTATGCACTTCCCAGTTCTCAGGCAATATGCCATCTGAAGAAAAGTTTGACGCCATTTCTTTCCTACTATATTTATTTATAATTTCTTCTGACCTGTAAAAACATGATTTATGGAAAGAGGGGGAAAGGATTCCCTTCTTATTTTGTATTATCCCCATAGCTCATGCACCACTGTCTTGAAAATATCTGTGGTGTAAGCACCTGAATAGTATATCGGACGGTTTTCTGTTCCCATGAAGCTGAACATTTCAGAGTTAATTTTTTCGTATTTCCACTGATATTACAAATAGTAGATACAGATGCAATTAAACTGAAGCCTGTGATCTACATAATCATCCATTATGATGACCTTTACTTTTTTTGGTTTGTGTTTCTCAAAGTCTGTTTTAAGTAGGAGAGTTCATCTACTTCTGGGAGAAAAAAAAAGACAATAAGAAAAGAAACCATTATTAGTGACCTAAAAACATTTTATTATTCCTATTAGTCTCTTTAAATTCTGTATAAAATTGTCTAGACACATTATATGTAGAAATATATATTATATATATTTTCATATATTTATATATATATTATCTAAATATATATACTCAAATAGAATAAACCTAAGAAATAAATGAATTCATGGTTAATAATAAAGGTAGTACTGTAAAAAAGACTGAGCAAGTGACAGGCTGAATTAGAGTGCTACTTGACCAAATGTGGCCTGCAATTTTTACCTCTAAAAACAGTAATTTCAGTGTTTGAACTGTTTTGAGCAAAAACACCACAGGCAGTAATATCTATCTTAAATTTCTTCATGGCACAGCTGGTTTCAGTGACACTTTCCCTCATTCATAATACTTAAGTATAAAACAAAAGCTGTAAGTGCCTTGCAGGAATTCGTGTCCATCTTTTTGAAACAGTTAGCCATCATGTAGCCTGCAAAAAAGACCTTCTGGCTACTGGAGTTTGTGACATTTCCTTGAAAAATCCCTTTTCTCATGATAATTTTCCAGCCCAGCCACAATAGTTGTAATTTCCTAATGTTTTTTCAAGCTTAGAGGAAAGAGTAAACCAAGCTTGGAAATGGTTAAATATTATTTTGTAATTAAATCAGGACCTGTGATTGCAGTACTACCCTTAAGCAAAGAGGAGTATGTTTTCTGAGTATAAAACATAGAATTAATACTGTAAGTACATGAGATTCCCTTGTTTCATATTTATTTTTCACAAACTCTTAGCAGTGTATCTAGTGAATATGAACATGCATATGATTTCATGGAAAAACAGAAGATACTTGGATATAAAGACAAATTTCCATGGAATAACAGGTACTTAACATCAATTAAGATCTAAGCTAGGATATTTATTGAATTCAAAATAAGCTAAGAATATATGGAGTGCAAGTTATTGTGTTTAATGGGATGCTTAAAAGCATGTTAATTAGTGGAAACAAACTCAGTGTGTGACCTCTGTGACACTTAAACCATATTATCCCATACCTCCGATCTTGTATCTATCCAGGATTGGCACTACTTCAGGCACATCCACCAGCCTTGCTGCCCTGCTGCTTGTAAGCCATCTAAACTGGCTGTGGGAACCATGGATTGTCTGTGTCATAGTTCTGTGCTCCATTCTGTGTAGTATTCATTCCCAATGATGTCAGAGAATTATCTTCTTTTCTCTGCATGTAATCTATTTTTTTCCAAGACTTTGTATTTCTCTTGATTCTTTACAGGAGATCATCATCATTTTTCTAGTCTCTACACTGTGTTTTCAATTATTGGTCTTATGAGCACTGGTTTTGTTTTAAATACCAGTAATAATTTCTTGTTTGCAGACTTTTTAAATCAAAAAATATAAGTATATAATAAAATAAATTTAAATTCTTATATATAATATATATCACACAAACATATGTATTTAAACAAATATACATGTTTGCTATTTTAAATAAAAAGTATGCATATTTGTACACACTTGGAGTGTAAGGGTACATGAACCCCAAGGTAAATCTCTACATGTCATAAGATATATGATCAGTAGATTAAAAATTATTCGCCAAAATAAAAAATTCTTTCTACACTTTATCCCCTCAAACATAAACCATCATGGGCAATATTCTAATCATATTTTCGCTATTTACAAACATGTATATATACATACATATATATATACATATATATATATATATATGCAGATAGCCTAAAGGCTCATACAGACTGCTACCAGATCAAATTTAAGGACTGAATCAAAAATGTCAAAGCTCAGTGGGGAAACCACTCGACCTTTGGATTAACTCTGATTTTTTCTTCTAATGGGCTTGATTTACTTCTACAGGCAGTGTAGGGACAGTGGGATTCTGTAGATGAAGGAGAAATATTTTAAAATGTCACTAATAAATGTACATAAAATGCCAGCTTCCTGTGGAAATACCTAACTTTTTACCGTCTTCCTTCTGCTCATATTAGGTCTTGGTGAAGTTTGAGGGTTGCGGGTGGAGGTACTTGAATCTGCACTAGCCAACAAGCCATAGTTAAGGTACCATATTGTAAACCAGAACTATAGTGGCATACTTGGCCACCCTACAAGTAACATTTGCTCCATTTACAAGCCTTCCTCCTTCAAGTGTTTCTTGGGAGACCTAAATGGCCCTCTTCTTTTCAAACTAGCCACCTAAAAAGTCATATGACTTTAAATCTGATTGTTGGCTGAGAATAATAACAGATTGTTCACAGAAATCCTATATATTAAGATTATAATCACTAAAAAAAGTGGGCCGTACCAATATCACTTAAAAAAATAGTTGGCCTCAGATCTTACTGTTAGAAAGATAACTGTGTGCCAAAATATTTGCACCTCTTTGCTGATTTTTCAACCTTTTGTTAAAATCTAAATTCAGAGAACATAGGTGAGCTTGATAGCAAAAATGTAATTTACATTGTTATCACTGAAGGGGCCATGTAAAATGGCAATTGTAATTTTGAGGGCTGTACAATTTAATTTTGATAAAAAATTGTTACCATTTCTTGTTCTTCAATGAAAGTGAGAAAATTACTTGAATACCATTCCTATTAACAAGAACAGACAAAGGTGTCTCTAAGGAATAGTAATTCTGGTTCTTCTCTTTTCTACTTGGCACACAATTTCTCAGGAAAGCTTTTTAGTCAGTGGAAGTCTATTAATGTAAGAGCATTGTGAAGAAAGATGCACACAGTTTCTTTCAAGTTACATTTCAATTCTTCATTTTCATTTGTTCAGATTCCACTACTGAAATTACATAAACATCTCTGTTTTGACTAAATTGTTGTGTCAAGTCAAGAGTGGGGGAGTGGGATGGGGTGCTGGTGTAATATATTTACCTATTATATTTATATATACCTACTAATTTACATTTTCATATCAATGGATAAAAACCAACATCTTAGTTTCTTTCTCTTCCAAACACTTTTCTCTCCATTATCCAAGAGTAAACTCAGTTATATTATCATATTTCCCAAAACAGTTCTTCAGTCAAGAGCCATTGTTTTCATCTTTGCTTTGCCAATTCAAGAACTTTTCACCATCAAGCAACATTACTATCAACTTTATGGATAGACAGACACAAATACATGATTAAAAGTCCTTAAAGAATCAAGAGGCAGGAAAAATGATTTTATTAATAAATGCTTAGCATATAATTGAAAGACTATCATTATGGAAAGCACACTGTAAAAAAGCAGAAATGCCTTCTGTTTGGAGGTTTTTTTCCAACATTGATTTGATATGTATCATGTCCTTTCTAGCTAAATCCTAGGCAACCAAGTATGGCAATGCTTAGATTTGAGATATATTCTGCTTAATGAAGAAATATGGATGTGTCCATGATGAGAGTTGTGTGTTCCACCAAAGAATGACATTCAGAGGTTGTTGGATGTTGTTCCATAATTGCTTGTAGAAAGCGCTGAAGAGAAAGGTTGGGTAAAAATCTTTCACTTTTCACGAATATAGTTAGATCCAGAGAGACATATCTCTCTTGCATACATTGCCACTGATGAAGTAGGAGCCTGTGCAACAAAAAAAGCTCTACAGTATTCATTGTTTTTAATGGATTTAAAGTCACTCTCATAAACTACAGATGCATGTTGATGCCCATAAATAGATATGATTGGGATTTTCTTATTAGAAAACAATAATTTTTAAGAGAAAGGAAAATATTTATTTTGAGGCTACAGGAAAAATCAGAAACCCCTGTAATGAAAACAAAAATGTCACTGACATTTCAGCTAGAAGTTATTGCAGACAGTAGAGATAGGATTTGGCACATCTATAATGTCACTAAGGAAAAATCAATTGTGTCATAACAACATGCCATCACATTGCCTGAATGCTTGCTGTCCTGAACTCATGCCCATCGTTAGAGGTGGGTTCATGAGGCAGAAGTCCACTACACCTCAGGTAAATCTTATTCTGTGTGTTATAGGTAAAAGCATCTTCAACAACATTACCATTTCCTGCAGAAACAAGTGTTTGGTCTATTTACAAAATCTAAGCAAGACATGAGAGTGAATCCATGAGACTTCTGAATACAAAAATACCAGAATATGACTATTTACAGTCAGGTCATTTGAATGGTAGCAATTCTAAATGTTAATAAAATGGAGGGGGGAGGTTAGAAGAGGGAGAGACAAAGAGACACAAAGTGATTTATTTTCCTTTTTTTCACCCTCTTTTTCTTTTTCTTTTTTTTTTTTTTTTAAATGCATATGTTCTTTGGGTATGAAAGAGAAGAATGTGTAAAAACAGATGTGGAACTACAAAGCCTCCCCACAGACTCCTTGAGAAGGAAGATGTACATAAAGAGCAGCCTGTGTGGCCATTAAAGTACAAACTGATTGAGAGAGAGGATATGAAAAATGTTACAGTAAGCACATAACTCACAAAAGTTAAGATGTATATAGCTATCCCAGAGTAGCAGGGAATTAGTCTGTCTTGCATGATTAAATACAGCTAGTATTTGCAAACATGAGGAAATTGCTGCATGTCTTATCTAGAGCATGCAAAGTTTGTCAAGAAAAGTAGTACATTTCTTAGACAAATCTGATATAGCTGTAGCAGGGGGGACGAGATGGTAAGCTAACTTATCGTCTCGGTCTGTAGCAGCTAAAACTACACTATCATAACATTGTTGATATAAATAAGATCCTCCTTTCATCTGAGGATCTTTTTCAATCCTTTAGTGCACAGTGATGACTAGTTCTTAGTATTGTCCAAGCCAAATTCCCGCGGTAGCTCATCTTCATTGCTGAAATAGCAGTAACCTCTCTAAATGTCAAGGGCAGCTTCCTACCACAGTTCTGAATCATCTTAAGGAAAATGTCTCCCTATGTTTTCTCTAAGATTTTGAATGGTTATAGAACTTTTCATGATGAATTTACAATCTGAACAGTTTTTAGCAGTTTTTTGTTCTGTAGCATTATTCTCACTTTCACATTTGCAGTCCAAAAAAAGTCCTAAATATCCAAGGTTAGACCATTTTTAAATGGTCTAGCGGTTCTTCAATTAGTTACAGTTATAGTGCTCCTTCTGAATTTTACATTCTGTTCTTTTTCTTTTTTTCACATTTTTCTTATATTTTCCAAAACTGAATGATTTTGGATTTTATTAGTGAGAGACACTTAAAATATACACATGAATTGTATGGTAAGTGGAAAGTGTGATTTATGTCTTTGTTTTGACTGTTCTTTTATTAACCGTGTACTATCTATCATTGTTTATAATGCAGCGACATTTTTTTGTAAAGTTTTGCTTTTCACATCATCTCCCTATCATCCTCATCAGCTTCTACTCATAGCAGTCAGTTTCAGTATATGGCCCAAAAAGTTTTAATAATTTTCTGGATTTCATAGGCCAGCACATCAGACTTACCTCTTCTTTAGAGTGTATATTTCCAAAAGCAGCTTCTCACCCACTCGTATTATTCCATTACACACAGTTCTAAAGTGTCATTATCACAGAAGCATGTGTTCTGAAATGCATTTCATGTTAAATCATTTCATGACTTCTTTCAAATATCCATACATTCAATCCAAGCAAAATATTGAATTGGATGGTTGTTACTGCTTCGTGGCAAGAGCAAAACATCATGTGTGATTTCGACATCTTTAAGTTATTTATTGATAATTCAGAAACAATGTGGTTGAATCAGCATTATTTCCTTCATAACGTGTTTCTGATGTTGACTCTTCTGTTGCTTATCACCATGAACAGAGCAAATTCCTATCCTGTCATTTCTTTTAACTGTAAATGCCTAAAAAGTCTATAGAGGCTTTGTATCAAGAACGACAGCAGCATCTGTCCCTCAGGGAATACTTGTATTTGCTTTCCTCTAGATTTTAATGATACATAATCAAAATACAACAGAAATTATTAAGTGTGATAGCATCTTTGACTCAGACTGTCTTTATTTTCCAGTCTAATTATACTACTTCACTCTCCTACTCAGACAGCTTCAAAGCTTCTCCAGCTGGCCATGTTGCTCATGCAAAGCATCAGACAATATCACTGTCTCCAAATCAGTTGGTACTATCATTCAAATAGCAGATTCCCAATTCAAACCTAAAGCAGTAGCAGTCTTCTCATTAATTATAGTAACAATTTGGAGGGGACTGCTGTTGCGCATTACAGCAGTACCCATGAATTAAAACGTCAACAAAACACAGTTGCATCTAGAGTTCAGTAGTAACAGAGGGTATTCACATACAGCTATTTAATAACAAAAGGCTGAACTCTTTTCTGCTTTATGTAGAGAAATTGCATGCCACTTAAGCCAGAGCTAAACTTATCCATAATTCCACCCAAGTATCTGAACTGCTTGCAGCAAAGACTCAGAGTTAATTTTCACTCACTTATTCCTATATAACTCTGCTGAAGTTAATAGAGTTGCAGAGGTCTGACCAGAATTTGGCTACAGTTTTCTAAGCATATCTGTTCATTTCGTGACAGACATTTTTTTACGGATTATGTTAGTTAGAACAGAGCTAGATGATGATTCCTTTCACAAAGCAACTTATTCTTTGAGTGATCCCACTGATACCAGCACCTTGTTTTGACTAAAGATCAGTCAGCCTATGTGTGACAGTGACTCAACATAGGAAAATGATCTGGTGCATTCTGTCTATCTGTTCCTTCCCCTTAGCCATCAAACAGCTTGTCAAGTACAAACAGTGTCACTTGGCATCAGGTAAGTGCTATTCAATCCTGAGAGAAGGCAGGACACAGTTTGCCTTCGTGGTCAGGTGAATCCAGTTTATATTGCTGGATGCTCTTAAGTTATGTGCTGGCCAGATAACCTTCACCATTTGCAGAGATTTATAGCAAATCTGGCAGAAATGGACAAATAGAAGATAATCAATGTACCCCTTTATTTCATCCCCTTCCTCCCTCTACAGACCCATAGCCACTAAGCCAGCACCATCCACCTATGCAGATGACAGCAAGACTTCTGGCTCAAGAGGGGACAGATGACTTGAAACACTAAATAATTATCCCCCAGATATGTTTTTATATGATAAGGGCTCCATGCCTATGCACCTGGTTTGGGATAACACATTTTCATTCAGCTGTTGATGACTTTGAATTCAGTTGAGAAAACAGCTCATTTGAATTCTCCACAGCCTTTTTGCTTCTACATCTAATTCATTACCTGATCGCTTCTAATTAGAACAGTTGCAATGGAGGAGTTGTTTTGTTCTGTGCAGTTAACAATTATTTCCTCCCAGTCAGGAGACAGGACCTTTCCCAGTAGGGTGATCTGCAAGAGAATACTGAAAAATTTAGGTTTATTTGCAGATCAGATGGAAAAAGTTAATATAAAAATCCTTAAAGGTAATATTCAGATTTTCTGTTAGAAGAGTTTTCACAGTAGTTAAAAGATTTTAGTTTTGTCTTATTTTTCTCTCATTGTTAGCACTTTTCATTCCCAGCATTTATTTTCCAAAATAAATTGTTTGCTGTAATGATGATATACTGCTGTCCTTTTTTAATCTGATCTTCTTCAATAATCATAGCCAAATTTGCCTACACATTCAGGGGCTTTAAACCACTGAGGTTTCTCAGTAAGAAACTTACTTTTTGGCTTACAACAAAATTATAGGAAGAAAGGTACTATCATGTAACTTAAGAAAAACTGCGTGTGACAAATGCTCAGTGTTTGGGGGATCATTGTCATTTTCTTACAGCAATATGTTATTGGTACAGGGACTGTTGTTGTTGTCATAGTACAGAGAAGAGGATACTGCTAGTTGAGGAATTATATTATTTGAAAGCATAACAGAAAAGTGAACACAAGCAGGAGGCAAAATGAAACACAATTTTTGGTCAAAAATAAAATAGAGTAAGAGTAGTAGGTGTTTGAGTTCTACTACGTAATAATAATTACATTTAAACCACTCTGTAGACTACCAGCTTTGAAGTGAGCAGAAAGAAAAGTAATGACAGATAAATGTTTGTGTTTGTGAGGACAAATAATTGTAAGCGTTCAATTTTTAATGACCAGAAGCAATAACTCAGCTCAGCTTGATACTAATTAAGGACTTATTAACTCTCTTTCAGCTCTGTGTCCAGTTGTACAGTAAAATTATATATTTTAACATAATTTCTTTGTTACTTGTATCCTTGAGCATAACAAGTGAATGTCACTATCTCGGTAATTTATGTATCATTATACAATTAGAAGTGCTTGCTTGCATAATTGTAAATCAGTTGCATGGGTTTGAGTTGCATGTTGCACTTGTAACTGTTCTGTAATATAGCCAAGATGCAAGACAGTGTCTCAGTTCTCTGCTCCTTTTCTATTAGCTCTGAAACAAAATTAGACTTATAAGAAACAGTAGACTGCCATTAGTCCACTGAATTAATCAAATTTGCTTAAAGTATCGACATATTAATCATTGAGCAGATGTACTCTGTGAATTAAGATGAATATAACGTTGTAACTTCCAGTTTTTACCTCGTACCTTTCTGTTAGCTTGGCTCTGGTTTTAAGGGAAAGATCTGAATTAAACACAAAGATTTGAACTCAAGTCAGGTACAGCATTTTCCCTAAATTGGCTGTCAAGTGGCTGCATCTGAGCAAGAGGATTCTCTTTTCCTGGGTTTGCTACTGTAAGACTCCTTTGGCTGTTTCATCTACCCCTGCAAGTTTACTCTGAGGTCCAGTACCCATGGATTGGATCTCTTTCCATCCCCCATCGCACTATTCAGCATATAGCAGGATTTAAAATTAACTCCAAATTCATGAATCTGAAGAGCTCCATTAAGTTAATGGAGCAACACCACCTTGCACCAGGTGATGGCCTGGTCCTCAGCATTTGCTTCTCAGCATTTGTGTCCTGTGTGCTGCTGGAAGACCAGCCACATTCAACTTCCTGCCAAATAGTGGTTCTCATTGCCAGGTGTTAGCAAAAAATCTTCCCTGCCAAGGGCAGGTGTATAACCTGACAGGATATATAATATTTCTGAATTTTTTACTCAGATTGCTGAATGAATGTAAGTAGATCCAGCTATTCATTTGGCCTGCTGGCACCTTCACCCGTGAAAGCCCCTGGTTCAGTACTCAGTGCAACAACAATGTTAGAAGCTGACTTAAATGCAAGAAAAAATGAGATAAGGTTTGAAGGTTTAAGGATCAGTATCAAAGGCTCACACAGAGGCCTATCTACATCAACAAGCAATCCATACTTGGGCAATGGTGTTGCACATTGCTAGGGCTTCAGGGTGAGATTGCCTTTTATTCCAACACATTTCTGTTACCATTCCAGATTAAAAGCTAAGTCTTAAAAGAAGACAACTAGTGTACTCAAAATTACATTCACTCACAAAAAGTTTTGTGCAGTAGCTAGGTACCCTGAGCTGCAAATCACCTCTATCTCTACTTTTCTTAAAAGAAAATATTGTCTATAAATTATACTGGCTTTCACATGCTTTTGGTTTGTATTAGTTGGTTCGTAAACCAATCAAGTAAGACATAAATATAGATCAACATCAGCATGCCGCATGATAAGCACATTGGTTTGCAGGAAAATGCTACCTGCACTGAGATATGGAGTTTTCATTCTTTTAAATTCTAGTCTTGAACTAAGAGTGACAAGAATCAGCAACAAGAAAAACACATGTATATTTTTAGCATAGTCGGGTTTATATTCCATGTAACCTTACTACTTGGCAATATGCTGTTGCTGTATATGTCAGAATATTATATGTGATTTTCCTTCTTACCTTTACTCCTACCCATTTTCCCTTCAATACTACTTTCTCCTTTCACTAGAATTGCCTCTTTGTTTCTTTATTTAATGGACAAGAAAAAAAATGTGGTAATTCATGGAGGATATTCTTCAATCTATGAATTGTATCTATACAGTACCTCTATTTTTTTTTTCCCCACAAGTTTCAGGAGACTTTTCCCTCCTGGAGCCTTGCATAGGGAAGTTAAAATATAATTTTCTTCCTCCTCTTTTTTCAAATCCTTTGCCCCTGCTATAAATGCATGGAGAGGCTTTCTGTTAAGGCTACAAGTCCTACACAATTCTCCTAAACACTGACTGGTTCTATTTTCTGTTTTTGAAATCAAATTCATGAGTAGCAACATAGTATTTCTTCCTGTCTTGGCTTTATCTTTTCAGAATTTCCTATTTAGAGTTCTTGATTTCTAAATAATGAAACAATAAATTCCAGTTTTAGAAAATGTTTTTTCTTTGGGAGGAAAATAAGTTGGTTTTGTCTTGAGTTCAAAATAACCTAAGGGTGGCCCTGGATTCTCTCCAAGATCTACTGAGGATGAGATAAAACAACCTGACCACTGTGAGAGGAAGAAAGTGGGTGAGATGAAAACATAAAAATGTGGGGGTTTTTCCACATATAATTGCATCAGAAAACCTAGAGCTAAACTTTGCCACTGATCTCCTTTGGCTCAGTGGCCAAAGACAGTAGGTGTTCCAAATCTCGTATTTCTTCTCTGTTATATCATTTCATTAAATGAAACCTTGAAAACATAATAAAGCATTACTCCCATTATTCAAAAATTTTAACTTCCCTTATACAAGTGGCCAGAATTGTTTAACCTTATTTATGTAATTTTGTTCTGAGTATGGAACAAGACTAGTTTTGGCTTTGCAAAAATTCAGTGTCTAACATCTAGATATTACAAAATCAAAGTTAGATGTAACTTAAATCAAGCCCTCTTTGTATTTATCCCTTCCACTTTCCACAATATGCCCAAAGTCAACAGAGTAGAAAAATATCCAGATAAATATTCTCACTTTGTTCCATGTGTACTTTTGATGTCCTTACAGATAGAGGTTTTAAAATTAAAAAAGGAACTTCTTCTGTGCAAGCAGGATATTATGCAACAAGACCCCAAATACATCTAAACACCATATCTTCTGCTAAAAAGTGAAAGAAAAGAAATCTAGCATCATTGATGCCAACAGAAATATTATTATTAATTTTAATGAAGCCAGGATTCCTTCCAAAGATTAAAACACTGACTATGTGTTTTCTTTTTCATGATTCCTCATACACACACCAGAATCACATGATCCTACTGCTTCCCAAAATTTCAAACCAAATAAAATTGGGTTGTGGATATGTTAAAACAGACAAACTCATAATATTCAGGTGCTACAACAAAGGATCTATTCACTCAATACGTCCTACTCAGCATTTTGAATCACCTCTGAGGCAAAATTCCACATTATGGGACAATTTCTGTAACAAGAGCACACGTCCATGCGCACACAGCGCATTTGTGATTTTAAGTCACAGAGACTGTGTCAAACAGTCTATGCTTTCTAAACTCATCACACCTTACTGCAGAGAGGCTTATGAAGAGACAAGGTTCACCCAAATGGGTGAACCATTTGGTCACCCAAATCCTTAAAAGCCTACAACCACCAATCTACTCTTCTCAGAGCTTGTATGTCATTTTGAGAGAGGTCTTTCACATTTAATAAACCTCTTGTCACAGCAAGCTGGCTGCTTGATGTGTCTCATCAAGAGCTGAAATAAGCACTGGGGAAAGGGATGTAAGGGGAAAGAAGGAATATTAATACTTAAAAGCCAAGTGGAACTTCATCAAAAACACAAAACCAGAAAGACCTGGAAATATGTTAATTTACAGTTCCTTGCAACATAAGCATGATGAGAAGAATAAGGCTAAAACTACAATTCTTACTGCTGAATATACTGTTATAACTCATTACTTACCACTGGACACCCAAATCCTGCAGAAATTATGGACTCACACGCAAACCTGGAGCCTTTGAGGAATGTTTAAAGATGTCTGAATTAGACAAAATATGTTCAAAATCTTGTGTGACAGACCTCTCCCCACTGAATGCCTTTAGAAGCCTTGGTATAAATTATTCCAATAAATGTTAATGTTTGGAGACCACAGGGGATTTTTTTTTTGCAGCATTTTTATGAAATATTAAGTGTCACTGTAACTGTGTGATGCTGGTTGCTTAACTGACTTCAAGGGATTAACTTCCTTTCGAAGATGCTCTCTGAGATTGAGTAAAAGGTAGTCAATGGACGAATATGAGGCACACTCACATTGTGTGATCAGTTCTAGGTTGGAAGGGTGAACTGTCTGGGCTCAATGAATTTTGAATAGATTTAACTGTGCAGTTCTGTAGGTCAATCAATCATTATGCCTTGCGGGCTGGTAGCCAGCATATAAGGAAGGAACTTAATTACTTGAATAGGCTGACTAAAGGAACTTAAGACAAAGGTATATGTCATCATGACTAGGCTTTGCAAACGAAGATTTGGGAAGGGCTCTACCCACGTTTGTTACAAGCACGCTGGTGGCTAAATAGGTCAATATGAGATAGACACGTCCGGTTGCAAAAGGCACAGCAGAAAGACTCCTTAGGTGGTATATTCTGCAAGGCACGATTCTTTCTGCGTTGTCTTTTCTCCTCAAGAATGATCCTGCATGCTTTCTCAAAAGCATCAGCAGCGTTATAGATGGTGTGTCTCCAGACCTCCCAATTGGAGGCCAGAGTAGACCAGTTATGTTGATCAATATGGCCAAGGCTGAGATGTTGTTTCAGGGAGTCCTTGTATCCTCTCTTCGGGGCTCCTCTCTTGCGGCAGCCGGTGGCAAGTTCACCATAAAGCAAGATCTTAGGGAGGCAGTGGTCCTTCATCCTGGAGATGTGCCCTGCCCAGTGCAGCTGTGTTCTCAGTGACATGACCTCTGTACTTGTGACTGCTGCTTGTTCTAGAACAGATGTATTGGTTACGTAATCTGACCAGAGGATGTTTAGGATTGTACAGAGGCAGCTGATGGAAGCGTTCTAGGAGACGCAGGTGGTGGTGGTAGATGACCCATGATTCAGATCCATATAAAAGAGTAGACCTTTTAAAGGTATATGTAAAAGTTATAATATAAAGTGTCCTTTGCCCTGTGGGTGTTTAGACAAAAACATAAAGCGGTAATCAATGACTAGACAAGAATCTCTGGTTCTGTGATTCAGGGAAGAAATGGTATATTAGACACAAAAAACTCCTAGAGGACTTTGACTCACTTCCTAAATGTTGATGAACTTCCTAACAGGCAAAGTCAAGCAGAATTATATGTTTATTATTTTGGCCACAGCTATTTTCTGTGCTATTTAAAGTAAAGGGTGATTGTGGTTAAAGTCTCTTAGAAAATCTGAATGTGTTCTCTCAAGTGACAGAAGCTTTGGAGAGTACATTGTAAATCCAGCACAGCTAAACATTCATGAACTATTGCAGAGCTCAGGTAGCATCAGTAGTTTTGGGAATCATGTGAGAAGTGAAATGCTGCAGACAGGGAGCCTCTGTACTCAAGAGAGCCTCAATAGCACGCGTGTGTGGTACATAAAGACCTCTTGAGCATCTAGCCAGTGCTGTGGCATGACTAAAAATGCCTTTGTTGTTTTATTAATCACCCCTATCTTTAATCTAACTATTCTCATAGGGGCAAGGGTCCCTATATTTTGTTTATGTTTTCAAGTTGTATATAAAAAGTATTAAAAAAATCCAAAAGAATTATTTATTCCCGGTATGTAATGATTTTACCTATTTTGATTTTGTAAGCATGTAGGAAATCCTTATATGCAAAATTTTTCTTAGTCACATATTGTGAACAAATGGATTTAGTTGAGATAGACCACAGAGGATCTTCACTTATTAATTTCAGATGCAGTTTTTTATTTACACCTTTCTTAAAGCTTTGTAAACATCCAGAGTGTATTTTACTTTTTGTTTGAATACATTGTCCTTGCTGACACACATCACCAACCAGGATGCTGGTGATAAAACTCAGTAGGAGTTGTTTGTAATAGGAACTCTAATCTTCCTTTTGCACTCAACACAGCATTATACACCATACCTATACTATACATCCAATATAGCACATAATACTGTTGTATTGAAGTCTGACAAAGAATAATGCATTTCATCCTCATAGCGTACCTCAAACACATCATACAGTGCAGCCCATAACTGAAAGGTATATACCTACACCCTCACATAACTCCACTAAATAAAAAAAACATACTTACAGGAAAGGATTCCAGATTAATAAAAATTTATCAGAACTCTATTTGGTTTTACCTATAAACTAACTCACAGACTTTTAAAATTATTTTTGTATTCATTACTGTGGTAAAATTTTATTATATACAGGTCAGAAGGCAGTTTGATAAACACGGAAATGGTACATTTTGTACTTCTCCACTGCAGTTATGTAGAAATGTTATCAGGCAATTAATTTTTTCATTAAGAAGGTCCTAAATATTTTTCCATTTTCACTATCAAGATGTGTGTTCAACACCGAGAGAAAGTTATCTCTCATTGATAGTGCAAAAGCAAGCTTGCCTGTTTACATTAACTGTTTCTTTAATATTTTATTTTCAATAGTAAAAAAAATCACTTTGACTCTATTAGAGAAACAAGGACTAGTGTTTCATGGCAGTAAACACACACACAAACTGAATCCAAAGGTGGTTAGAGAATGTAAGAGGAATCTGTTTCCTTATTGTATGCTCAGGTTGTTCCAAGGCTGTGAAAATTCCTTGCATCTGTACACGCACAAGCAGACAGACGCACACACAAACCCCCTTGCACATGTGCTCATATCTAAACTCTGTAGTGCTACCACTGTATCACCCCACAATTATCACTAATTATAAAGGTAAATTTCTAGTATTGACTGGAAGCAAGGTGTGCTTCTATGTACCTTAACATTCCTGAAAGGGATGGGGATGTTAAGGGATGAACAATTTATAATGTGCTACAAAACTTGCCACTTGTGTTAACACTGGGACGCAAACCAGGCACCTGAGCTCCCAGAGCACAGTACATCTGTCCCACAAACACATCTCTTTGTCATAACACCCACTACTTTCTGAAGGGGATGAGTTGCTGGGAAGATTAGGCCTATTCAGATCCCTTCTACAGGGACCACATCCAGTTTTAGTAGAAAGAAGTAGTTTTCAAAAAAACTTTGGCTCTATACCATGCTAATGAAAAAACACTAGAACTTTAATTCTGCTCTGACCTTTCATAACTGACTGGCCGCTTCTTAGGAAACCATGCTATGCATTTCTGTAGCAGATGTCATAAGCAGTATTATCACTGATACAATAGTATTTCTAGGGAGATCATGAAAGCATAAGTGAGTAAAAGAGAGGATCTCTTAAGGTTCGTCTCTTTTTCCAGTCCAAAATGGAAGACTTTTGAAGCATGCTGAATTTAAATGTTATTCTTTGAGAAAATTTGGTTGTCTCAGATAAAAGAATTCTTAAATCAATTTAAAACACAATGGGGAGAAAAAGTACCAACCACACAAACAAAACACTCACAAAAAAATCTGCTCTTGTATGCTGTTAGTCATTAATCTTGTTTAACTCTTAAGCTGCACCCATTTTGCCCTAGCAACATGACTAAACTCAGATGGCCAGAGTCTTCTGTAACTGCAGAGAATGTACAGTGAATGTAACACTGGCCACCCAAGTACTACCCTTTTCATCTCACTTTCTCTGTTAGCACTGCCCCACAGATACTGATTTAATTAATGAAGTAAAAAATGTTATCATTATAAAAGAAAGTGTTTAAAGATACCAACACTAATATTTACTCTTTCTGTAGAGCAATGAATGACATCCTGATTTTTTTTTAATAATAGGAGATAATATCTTTTACAATAGTGTTTCTCTTTAACAGAAACCTTATACTATATCTTGTTTGTTCTGTGTAAATATATATTTCAGCAGCTTACTTTTTGTAAGTTATGCTTGCACAAAGAAAAAACTGTGTTCAAGTCTGTTGTGTCTTTGCAAGCTAATTTACACAAGAGCCACTGAAAAGCTTCCATTTGACCTGAATCTAATTCACTGGTCAGAGTACATACTTTTTTTGCCATATTTCTTCCTAAAATCATAGCTTAAAGTGACCATGATTCCTAATTAGATGAAATATAACAAGACATGTAATTACTTTCTTTGCAGCTGTTCTTACATACACATTTCCTCATCAGTGGAGACTCCATTACTTGGCATTTAAATGTGGAAGTTTTTTAATTAGCAATGAAATGCTTTTTTAACTTCACTTACTTTTAGTTGCTTTTTATATATATACCACTGTGACTTTGGTTTCTCATATCAATGTCCTTTCCTTTGAT
This sequence comes from Chiroxiphia lanceolata, assembly GCF_009829145.1. Classification (NCBI taxonomy): domain Eukaryota; kingdom Metazoa; phylum Chordata; class Aves; order Passeriformes; family Pipridae; genus Chiroxiphia; species Chiroxiphia lanceolata. Next base: position 32,684,696 of record NC_045640.1, read on the forward strand.
TTTTGAGGCCTGTGATTTTCTTCAGTGGTTTCTAAGATAAATATTCCCTCAGGAAAAGATGGTAAACACGGAAGCACAGCACAGAAAATGTCAAAAGCTATAGGCATTTCTCTGTGTGTGAAATGATCTGTTTGGTTGCCTGCTTATAATCAATAAGATGACCACATGTTCCATTTCCACACTCAGTGTGAAACAAGGCAGATCCCAGAGGACATTTTCTTCATATATAACCAAAACCTGGCATTTTAATAGAGATGATTCCTAAAGAGTAAATGTACTAGACATGAGGTCTTTTGCATTACCCACCATTCCTGATAACTTTTTTAACTTCCTTTGAAACATCAAACTTAAATATGAAACTTCCAATGATATTTGTGTGTTTTACTGCTCTCACATTTGCTTGTTTACTATCACATTAAAAGTTGAGGGAAGCATGAAAATCAAAGGCATCCATGACTTCTGTGCCAGTTTTGAGAGCACTCTAGCTCAAGCTAGAAGACAGTTTAAGAAGTCAACAAATGTCATCTTCCTCTTTATTCCTTCAGTGTCCTCCATTAGGGGAGGAAATTGATTTTCTAGTTCAGTAGCTATTCTGAAATTAAAAAAAAAACTCAAAGAAAAACCACCATCCCAGAACAAAAGTAAAATGTAAACTGAAAATTCAAAAAAGTTCTATGGCACAAGGAAAGAATTGCTTGTTTTGATACTTAGGTATGATTTTAAAATAAAAATTAATTTCATTAATAGAAAAACAACTCAAAGAGAAATTTCAAATATATATATTTTAAAATACTAATACTCAGCTTCTAAGTATCTTAGCATACAAAAGAAAAAAGGTGATGCTTACAGCAAGGACCTTAGGATTGCCAAATATGCAATTTATTTGGACCTTTTTTATCAGCTTATGTGATCTAACATATTCAACAAAGGCATTGTGGCCTATTTAGATATTTCAGTCTGCCAGCTGCTTTCTTGCAAAATACAATGGGTCGCAATATCACAGCTCAGCCCATTTCTCCAATAGAAATCGTAGTTGAAAGTATAACAGAAAATACCTAAGTGCTAATCACTGCAAGGCACTTACTAACTCACTTGGAAATGGTGCTAAGTTCTCTGGTCAGGGAGCGCAAAGATGAACTTTATTGCCACAGTGACAAGGGCTTGGCTACCATTGACTCACTTCTGTGTTGGAAGATGAGAAGGGAGCAGCAGCTGAGAGAGGAAACTACTAAAAATAGTAGAGAAGCACAGCTACTCACTGCAGCAGCTGATGCTGACAATTCCTTCTGGAAGCAAAGGTTTCTGCCATCGTCTCCTAACAGCGTAAACCAGGGCATCCTGCCACACCATCGCTGCCTCCAGAGCAGCATCAGCAGCCAGATGGGCTTTCCAGACACAGCTGCAGACCACAGTCATTTTGTTGCTGCCTCTCTTCTCAGGAAACCATGTACCATGTTTTTAGAGTTGGCTCAGTGTTCATTTCTACTCCCCCTGCTTAGGAAGTGGGAATGAGTCACTGAGGGGCAGGTAGACAGATAAAAAACATTAATTTCTTTAAATAAAGCAACTGGGTTTTTTCCAAGTATAGGGCTCATTCACCTTATAAACGCAATGCTGCTTGTAGTTTCATGACAAATGATGCCTGCCTTTGCAGCCCATGCCTGCTAAAGCTGATCACCAGGATTTCAGTTCTTCATTCCCCAGCAAACGTGCTTGGCTCCACATTTCCGTATTCATTTTTCAGTGTACATTTATATTTGTTCCCACCTGTGATGGAACCAGATTTCATTGCAAAGGACAATGGCTTCCATAAAGCGGAAATATTTCTCAGTTTGACTAGTTGTATGTTCACGCACAGGCCTTTTCCAGATGGCCTCCAATCTGCAACATCATGAACAACTTTGTCTTGCAATGTTAAGTACACTATAGCTAAGCAGGCAGTCTTCTTTCCCTGGCAATATCAGACCCAGATGCCTACTTTTCTGGCACATTTCCTTAAGTGTTTGTGCTGGTTTAAAAGTAAACCAGTGGGAAAAATGAACCTAACTCAAGAGATTACAAATCAGAGTTACAATTTACTAAGAAGATTACAATAAAAACAATGATACAGAGAAAACTGTTTTTAACCCCCAAAGATGAAGATATAACCCAGCAAGCTGGGACAAGAACAGAACAGCGTTTTTTAGCCCCTGTGTTGAGCACCACGTGGCCCCCTTGGGTGCAAAGTAAAAGGAAAGGAAAATCTGTTGGTCCCAATGATGGTGGCGGTTCTGTTGAAGTAATGGTCGCAATCCTGTCAAGAGTGGCAGTTGCAGTCCTGTTGGAGTTCTGGTCCTCCTCTCAATCCAACAAGTGGTATCAGAAGTCCAAAAACCCAAAGTTTGTATATGCTCAAGTTCAGGTGGGAATGCCCAGTACCTCCCCCAGGATGGGGAGTTTCACAATGGGTGACTTAACTCTGTGAGTCACGGGATATTTTTGGAATATTTAATGGTCTAGGTGTTGCAGCTGCCTATTATGCCAGTCCAGTATGGCCCATTAGCAATGACGACCCCTCAGGCTGGGTGTGAACCTGTTAATGCCTTTCCAGAGGGGAGTTATCACAGCTGAGTCATTGGTGCGAAAACAAAAGAACACTCCCCTGCCTTATAGGGTTTCTTTAATGCCCAGATTGTAGCATGAGGTGTTAGGTGCCCTGGGCAGCTGCTGCAAACAATCCATTTATTAACAACCCATCAGAAATTACATAGACAGTGTAGAATACACAGTTTTGGTTAAACCCACACAGTGATAAACTGGTACCTAGGACAGTGTTACGTTGTGGTACTCACTCACACTAATGATGTAGGTCAGTCACACAGAGCTGCAAACCCTAGGGCATTTAATACAGCAATTCTGGAAGGTTTTGTCTTGCCAACCTCTTATAATTAGATCATGACAATTGCATTTATGTAAAGAGTAAATCACATCCTCAGTTTTTACCACTTTATTACTAATTATTCTCTCTCTGTTTTCTTCCTGCTGCAGATATTGCATTGACTCAGCAGAGATTGTTACATCCATTCTATTTATAGGTTCATATGTTCAGACCTATGGATATCTATATTACTATGATTCATATATCATAGCATATCATGTATAGTATATCATGATGATGTCCTCAGTTTTTCGGAAGATGGGATAAAGGAGCAGGAGTAAATAATCTAAATTCAGAGTCCATAAGCAGGGAGAAAATGGACATTTCCATCTGATTATATCCTGGGACCCAAAAATGGCTGCCAAATACATCCATCCTTGCAAATATTTTCTATTTCCAGTACTGTTGAACACTTGGAGGTACCAGAAATAATTAAGGTATGGGTTGGGCACAGATCCACAGGAAGCACTTAGGGGCATGTAGACAGTTTAAACTGATTCGTATTGTCTACCAACAAAACAAGCCTCTTTCATTAAGAAGTGTGTCTTCTGAAACATTTATTATTCAGTGCACATTCTTGAATATTTAGTAATACACATAGACACAGAAAAGAGTTTAAAACAAGCAGAAAAACAAAACACCTTTCTCCTACTGCAAATAAAGCAGCTGCTTCTCCATCTGGTGCATTCTGTTTGCTTCATCATAGTCCCAACCATATTTACCTGAGACCTGACTTTACTGAGGTTCCTGAAAACTCTTACTGAGAAATTAAGCATGGAGTTATCCCTTTATCTGCCAACACAAATACAATTTCAAATTGTGACAAATAAAATATGACTTCGAACATACATATGCTTGTTAGTTTAAGAGTATATTATTCTCCATATTTTTTTCCCTGTATGGATCAAACTCTACTACTGTGATAAAAAAAAAGTCCCCTTGACTCCAAAACCATCAGAAATATGCAATGAAAATTGGCTTTGCCATTCTGATATAGTTTTGTATGTTTTATAACTCCATGCAAATGGAAATATTAGTAATGCGTCTTGAAAGTTGCAAGAAACAGTTAAAACGCTATGTAGTATTAGAGATGCTGAGACAGAGATAGGTAAGTGGTTTCAGAATCATGCTCCTGTGGCAGGCACCACAGAGAATGAGGCACCTTGGACCCTGGTGATCCACAAAAGCAGGACTCTCCTTCCCTCCTCACCCTCCAGCATAGCAACCAAAATCAGATCTGAAGCTTTAACCGCTGTAGACACCCACACGCAAAGTCTGCAAGGAGAAACTCTACCAGGAGCTCACAGTGGATACCACAAAAATCACTGTGGAGTGCTTGGGTGACTCTCCATGAAGGGGCACTGAGGCTCCCATCTGCCAGCCTGAGGGGGACTCATGAGGGGTGTGTGGCTGTCCAGGAGCTGAGGTCCGAGGTGTTGCTGGTAGGGTGCCACAGCTTGTCAAGAGCAGAGATCCTCTGCTACTCTTTCATGTGGGCAGGAGTGACACCACAATCCACAATCTGGACAGACTTGAGGAAGACTACAAAGGCCTGTGGGGCAAGCAAAAGGTATCGGTGCCCAAATTATTTTTTCTTCTATTTTACAATGATGACTATATCGATGACTACAGCCTGTTAGGGAGGGATGGGATCCACCCATCTAGAAAAGGCCAGGGAATCTTTGGCAGCAGGCTGGCCAACCTGTTGAGGTGAACTTTAAAGCAAAGGATCTGGGGGGGCACTTTGGACTCAAAGTGGTAGCATTTGCACCACTGTAATCAAATGAAGATTAAGTCAGGCCAAACAGAGAAGCAACAAATGTTCTTTAGCTGCCTCCCAAGACTTGAATCAGAAAACGAACCACCTCAACTGTATGAATACAGTGCACATGACCTGATCACAAACAGGAGGAACCGGCGCTCTGCACCCAGTCAGAAAGTTACACAATCATAGGAAAAACTGAAATGTAGTGGAATGACTCACATGGCAGGAGCATCACGATGGATAGCTTGAGGCTGTTTCGTAAAGACAGGAAGGGAATAAGAAGAGGAAGAGTTATGCTCTGTGTTAAGGAGAAATTGAAGGTACAGAAGTCGACTACAGCAATTTTGGAAGTCCTGTTGAATGCCTCTGGGTCAAGATCAGAGGGGTTGTCTCCAAATAGGATATTACAGCAGGCATCTGCTACCAACCTCCAAACCAAGATAATAAGGTCAATAAGGCCATATTTGGTTCACTTAAGCAAGCTTCAGGTCAACAGAATGTGATTCTGATGGGTGACTTCAACTACACAGACTTTTGTTAGAAGAACAATACAGCAACTCACACTGCATCCATCAAGTTCCTGGAATGTGTAGAACACTACTTCCTCATACTGATGTCAGATGTGCCAACCAGGAACGAGGCATTGCTGGACTTGCTACTCACAAACCAAGGTGTGCTGTTCCTGTGCCCCATCACGGGAATAGCACATCAAACAGGACACACTCGTACTGGGGAATATGCGGTAAACTCAACCTCTTCAATAGTATATAGTAAGGTGTAAATAGTAACACTGTGACATTTTTCTCCAAAACATTTTAAAGAAACTTAATTGTCATCTCAGTGTGAATGAATATTTGGCATGATTTTCTGATGGAATATATAGACTGGACTTGTCAGAACTGTGAACATTCAGTAGATTTGAAAAGCTGCATATTTTTTAAGTTAACACCTTTAGAAAAAATATGACTTAACAGTTAGCCACATCTCCACTGTAACATCACACTGAAATAACTAAAATCATCTTGCAGTGATTTCAGCAGTATGACCCCTAATTGTTAACTGTGGATGTGCATTTAGGCATGCATAAGTATATCTGGACATCTACATTCTTGTGTTTGAAAAAATACTTATATAAGGCCAAACCAGTCTGCTATACCACTGATGATACTGAGTTTATTTTCACATACATGCTTGGATTTGACTTACTGCAATAAGGAGGACAGGAGATACTTCACTTCATATCTGCAGGTCCACAAAAATATATTAAATTCCACTAAGGCTGAAGTGAATCCTCAAAAGGACAACTTGAAAGAGAAAACAATCAGAAACCTCAGCAGATAATTGCTGTGCAGATTCCACACAAGAAATAAAGTTAAATAGAAGAAGATAAATCCATGACTCATCCTGTAAAAATATGTATTGTTAGATTTTCTGTGGTAAAGGAGTCCCTCAGAGAATGGTTGGTATTATTATAAGAAAGAAAAGTTTAGCACTGAGCATAAATGTAGATTTGTGTTTATGCATCTTTATTATACTCTAAAATCTACAGTTATCTAATGAAGTTGGCATAAAGGATATATAGATACACTATGATATTGTGTAAACTCCGCTGTACATATTTACTGTTGGAATTTGCAGATTTTCCTCCCTCTTCCAATCTTCCTCAAACTTCCAGTGTTCAGTATCTAGCATTTCATTTTCTCATGTAAAGTGTTTGTTAGGAACATATATATACTTGCCCATAACTACACGTTGGGCTGCATCTAGTGTCCAAGAAAAGTACATAGCAGTTAACAGAAGTTAAAAGACTTATGTTTTGTGGCATTTCACTATTCTTCAGTAAGAAACAAGCTTCATATGAATCCTTCCATGTTTTCCTCTCAATAGCTATTAAAATCAACAATTAAACATTACTTTTTTTTTGACATATTTCTCTAATGTTCCTTCTTTGACTTTTGACACAAACTGACTGTGGGTGGTGAGAGGGCCAAGCAAACTGTCACCAAGGTTGGCTCAAATTTTGAATTAATATAAGAAAAAAACTTCCATGTGAGCAGTATCATAAGAGAGAAAACTGAGGCAAACTGGTGAAGATGAATACAGTATATATTTGCTTCCTAGGACACTGCTAGCCATACTTATAACATTGTATCCCCAAATTTTCTCAGAAAGTTAACACAGGAAATGTGTCTCAAAAATCCAATCAGAACTTTTTTTCTTCCCATTATCAATGTAAATAATTTTTCACCCCAGGTGGATTCTTTCTAATTACATTACCTTTGTCTTCTGCAGGTTTAAACTGACTTCATTCTGTATGCATAATATTTATATTCATACTTCCCTTTCAAAAACCAACTTATTCTGCAAGACCTGTTACAATATTTTGAGAAATAAAGAATCAGAGAAAAGTAAAATAAATATTTACTTTTCAATGCAGTGATTTTAAAGCACCTGAAGGATGGTAATCTTGTGAATGGGAAATCTGTTCTAAAAAGATCTATTTACTTTATAATTAGTAAAGGGTATATGAGAAATGTATAATGAGTAACTGTAAAATAATGCTAGTATTTATTTACTTTCATAGATAAAAATCTATGGATAGACACAGGAAGGGATGCATAATTTTTAAAAACTGAAATTTTTAGATTACTTATTTAATTTTGTCTAAAATTAAAAAGAAACTTTTCCAAGAGATGCCTAGTTTGTCAGTAGTGCCAAACAAATCAACGAGTTTAGTTATTTTATGGGTTTACTTGTAATAGACATATAATTTTTTTGATAGCAACATGAAAACATCAAAATGAACAAATGACCAGGATTCTTGGGTTAATGGAAGAAAGATCTGCTGTTTCTATCTTTGCATTAGATTTCAGACTGGGACTTCCTTCCAACCTAACTGCCTATTACTGAAAATGTTATATTTTAATTAATAATTTTTATAGTTAATATAATTACTATTAGGCATCAAAATCTAGTAATCTCCCTCTTTCTAATAAGGTTAGGTCGCCACAATATAAATTGAGCTCCAGAGTTTAGTCTTCAATTTTATGAAGTTCGAATTAGGTCCTCAAGATTTATTTGTATTTCCATAAAACTGACAGACAATATTGAGATGGGAGAAGAGTCAGAGCACAAGGCATCTTTCTCTCTGCTTGAGGATTTATTTTCTCCACTTTTGCACTGCTGACCTGTTCAAAAGGATGCCTTGTAAATCAGCATACAAAGGTGCAGAACCTTTTACAGCAGAGCCACAGTTAGGGAGGTTCAGAGACCATAGTCCTTGATTGCTTGTACTATTCATTAAGGGTGAGTGCTGCAAATACTTACCCAGGAGGTAATGGAAAGTTAGTGTGTATCATAAACAGCCCAAGTGAGCAATAATGTCTAACAGGGGTTAGCTGTTCTGTACCTGATCTTCTCTAAAGTATAATTAACTGAAAGTTTTTCGCTTGCTTGAACAGTAACAGTGCTGGGCCCTGCAGTCTCTGAATAAACCTGCTCTAAAATACTTTCTAATTTCTTTTCAATTGATGCCATCATACAAATATCAGTCTTGAACATTTCACCTGAGTGATTTTGTTCAGTTTTGCTACACTAGTCTATGCAGTCGATCTAAAATTTGACTAGCTCTTGCTCACAAGCAGTTTTTAAAGGTGGAAGAATGCCTCACTATGCAAATACAATTTAACTTTTTAGGATCACACATCAATGGAAACTAGGACTTTTTTAAGAGTTTTATGTTACTTAAGCTTGAAATCATCATAATCTTTTTCTTTTTTTGGTAACTGAAATGTGCATGTGTAAAGAAGATTCACAGAGTAATAATAAAAAGAAAATAACAACCAACAAAAGAGAGTACATGTAAATGCACCCAGTGAAAGTTTCATTCCCCAGCATAATACTTGTTATCTTCATTGAAGAGCTGCAGATCCAAAAGTAAAAATTAACATTTATCAGGGACTCCTTGTAAAATGGCTGCTTCGGGCATAAACCTGATGCAAAATACGTTCCGTAATCTAGCCTCCATGAGTTAGATCCTTAGCAGATTTTGTAAACACTAGCTGTAAACACATTTATGAGGTTCTTTATTCCCCTCTAATGCTTAAAAAATAGATTTTATTGATATATTCCACCAATAAACATTTTTTTTAATGTATGAAACTTCTGTTCAAAAGAAAATGCAAGTATTGCAAAAACTTTTTTTAAGTTGGGCAATAGCTCCCTATTTACACTGTTTCTTTTACTTAAAGCCAGGACGCTAATGCTTGTGGTTTGTACAAGTGCTTTCAACATTTCACACTTAGCAAAATGGGGTGAGAATGTAAACATTCATATCTAAATTAGTATCATGAACTTACTAGTTTGTGTATTTTGCAAGTTTGTTTGAATTTGTTGCTTTGAACTAGAGTGGCAGAATTTATACTGAAGAAACCCCTCAAAAATATTCTTTGTGAAGTGATTCCAATACAGGAAAAAAATACTCCCCTCCCTCTCACCCTTGTCTTTGATACATTACAATATTCTGTAACTTCTCTTCTTTATCCAGCTGATCTATAAGCTTGAGGGGATTGTATTTCTGAAAAGCTGAAAGAAACGTTCATACATCACCCACAGATCACAAAGTTCACATTGAATGTATATGAAATGATTAATTTCGTGCTTTACAAAACATCACAGCTTTCTTATCAACCTGTTCCACCTTCTCCATTCCAGTTTCTTCTCCCACTGAGATATCTGCACATGGTTAAAGAGACAAGGTCAAAAAGAACTAAATGGTAGACAGTCCTTTACCAAACACTTAGAAAACAATCAGTCTTATCCCCAGTTAATTCTGAAACATGGGCAGGTGGTTAGTCCTCTGAGGGGCCTGATCTGCAGCTAGTGCAAATCAGCGTCACTTCACTTGAATACAATTAGACCAACCTCACACCACCTAAGAATATGCTTTGGGATTTAGTTTAGCTAATGCCACAGCCAAAGAAAAGCAACCCTTGATTCTTAAACTCAAGGTCAACTTAGGCAAGCAGTAACTTATTGCTTGCTTTTGTTTGTTTATTATTCACAGTGTTGTTGTTGCTTTATCTTTTATTAAGAAAGGAAAGATAAGTGCATTAAGGTGTATCTTTCAACCCTAAAAACATTTTATAGGTCTGTGTAGACAACTGATGCTATCTTCAAAGGTAATAATAAGAAAATGTACTCTGTAAATTGTATTTTATCCTCATAGTTTAAGAATTTTAGTATTTTTTGTAATAGCTGCAGGGATTCATAACGCAGGTATGTGAGATTTAGGATTTCTTCATATTTTTCAAACTTTTTATTATGCATGCTATAGGCAAGCTAGAAAAGATAGGTATGCCAGTGATTAGGAATGGATATATTATTGCTACATTATAATGCACAAACAAGTTTTATGCTCTTCTGCATAGCACTAGAAGCTCGAATTTATTGAGTCACAGAATCTTATCATCACTCAGCTTTTAAAGTAAGGCAACAATCATTGATTTATATCAGGTATAAAGAAGTTCTCTCGTCACAATTCTTTCTGATACATAGGGTGCAATTCCAATAAAGTATGAGAGTATGCAAGAGGGTCATTAAGAATTATTTGCATGCATGTAAAAAAAAAAGCAAAATAAAATATGTTTGTTTTTGCTGCTAACCTCTTCAAATTGACATCTTACTAACTACTATTATCTACTAAAAATATTCCACAGATATGATTGAATAATTTTTCACTTAGTAGAGTTTTAAGGTAAAATGTAAATACGATATACCTAAATGTTACAAATACATCTGTGAGAAAGGGATGCAATCATATCTTCCCTTGTTAAATATTACAGGGTAAAGGAGTTATGACAGAGACTCCTTTGATAGCTAAAAATTCGTTCACTTGCCTGACTAGTAATAAGTAGGCATCTTATTCTATTTCCTAAAATTAGCAAACAAATGTCCAGGTAGTAAGTTAAACAAATGGGCAAAAGTTTGGTTTTTTCAGGCTGCAGATTACACATGTGGGCACTCTTGTGAGCTTTGTTTGTTCCCATTAAGAAAGCTTGCAGCTCATGGTTGCTGTGTTTACATGTATACATTCATGCTTATACTTCACATTTATTGGGGTCCTCCTACTCATGAAGAACAGTGAACAATTTCAGTGATGCTCTGGCAAATAACAACTGCAGAAAAAGCACCATAGTCTGATCCTATATTTGTAATCCCCCTTCAACACCCCAGACTAACGCACCCACCCCAAACTAACAACCAGAGCAAAACAATTGTCCATTTGAAACTGTTCAGAAGGTTAGAAAAGACCTCCAAAATCATCTAGTTCAACATTTGTCCAAAAAACACCATGCCCACTAAACCATATCACAAAGTGCCACTTCTACTTGTTTTTTGAACACTTCCAGCGATAGTGACTCCACTACCCCAGGGAGCTGTTCCAAGGCTTAACCACTCTTTCAGTAAAGAAATTTTTCCTAATATCCAAGCTGAAACCCCCTGGCTCAATTTGAGGTTGTTTCCCTTTATCCTATCACTAGTTGTCTGAGAGAAGAGGCCAATCTCCCACTGTGCCACAAACTCCATTCTATGATTCTACATTTCCTAAGAAATTTTAATTAGGATTCCTGAAGGGGAAATTAGTCACTAGCCATTGTTTTCCAGAATTTTGTTAAACTAAATGCTCACTTCTGCAAACTATTATTGATCAGGAAAGTTGAATTCGAAAAACATCTTTTTTTTTTTTGGTTCATTGAGAAGATTATGGGGAAATCACAGATTTGAAATCATGAGAAATCAGAAACAGTGACAATATTGGGAACTATGCTGAGATACTTTAGAATATACCTAGGAAGCCATAAATAAATGCTTCCTAGAAAAACAGAGAGCCTATTAAATGCATATATTCTATTTTTTAAATAAAACAGAGCAATATGTATATGATTTTGATATTACAGTTTTAAATTTTTGATATGATGCTTACTGCTATTGTTTCAAATAACCCAGCTATCAAATATGTAAATGTCATATAAAATGGACTTCAGTTAATTCCTAAGAGTGGATGAAATACTCTCTCTGGTTGCAAAAAGTACATGTGAAAAGAAATACATGCTTTGGGGATTTTTTTCTCCCAATGATTTGACTTCACATTGTGCTAGGTGCTTGCTATTATTTCTTACTTCAGTTGTCCACAGTTTTCAGGAAGGAATTAGCATCTTTGTCATTTAATGCATTGCAATTCCATAGGCATGAATGTGGAGAATTTAATGAATATTCTGATGCTCACTGGATCTTAGTGGTGAAACTTAACAGAACATAGTATGAATTAGATCAGTAAAATTGTAAATATTATGAAGGAAACTGCTTGATAGTTGCAGTACTAAGCTCTTCTAAGATATATTTTGGTCTTGTAAAACACTGTCCATACTATTTTAATTAATAAAACTGTTACCTACAGCTTCATTAAATAATATACATTTGTCTATTATTCAGGTTGAAAATTGACTGGAGTCCTATAAACAATAGAACAACTTGAATAGAATAAGAAAAAAGTCATCAGAAATGCTCAATCTGAAATTATTTTATTAGCTCTTCTATTTCTTTTCAAAGTCAGTCCATTTAGTTTATCTTGCATGAGAAACAGTATTTAAATTAACTCAGCTGTCTTTATGTGGAAGATGATGTGAGATGATTATGTGAACTCTTCGGCTTTCCAGCATACTGGCAATAACAAAGAACAGCAACATTGGTAATATCTTAGTAATGACATATGTCTTTCTGTAATCAATATCTGATCATTGCTTCATTTCCAAAGAGCCCTCTTTCTTATGATTCCTTATAGATGAGAGGTGAAGGAGTAAGAGAAGGAGAGAGATTATTATACCGAAGGAGAGAGAGAGACACTATATTATACCTCAGATTCTTGGTATTTCAGGTAAAATTGTCTTTCATTCTTTTTTGGTAGAAGTTAAATTGCCATGATGTACAGTCTTTAGTTATAAATAAGTATATGAGAAGGCTTTTATAGAACATCTTTTTAAAACTAAGACATTTGTATGCCACAATTACTGACCCAGAGTCCAGCTGAATTTTGCTGTCTTTTCTCCTATAATCTGGGAAAGTTTCAAAGGACACAATGATAAATTATAAAACTCTAAGGCTGAGTATAAATCAGAGTTACTGGGAAATGCCATGTTGATGTTACCTGACATTAAGATGAACATATGCAAAAAGATGCTGAGAATAAAAACTTTTTTCAGCACAAGGCTAACTCCATTCTTTGCTAATAGTCCTGAAATTTGACTGTCTTAGATAATATACTGCACTGGATAACTTATTATCCAGGCTATGGATTTTGCTATTGGACCTTATTTTTCTTTTACATCACTTTTATTTGGAGAAACTGTTGAAAATCAAACCCTTATCTTTACAGATGTATTCCAATGCTTCTGTAATAATGGTGTTTATTATTTTCAAACAAACCACTGACAAGATCACAGCAACAGATCTAATTTTACGTAATACATTTCTGATACTCAGAGAGAAATTGTAAAATAAATCATTATTAAAGTACATGATTTAAAACAAACACTTTGTTCCACTGTTCTGTGCACCTATTAAGACATATTTTGCAAGTTGGAACTTCTTTCAAACCAGCTTTAGCTCTGCACTGGCATCTCCACCTAAAAGATCCCGAAGTAAGGAAAAAAAACAAAATATAGAAAATACATAAATGCTTTAAATTCTGATACTGTTCAAACACATCTATGCCTGTTTTTCCTGTCTCCAGATGTTTTTATCTCCATTAAACTTGTTTCCTGCCAATGTTAAAGAAATTAATAGCATCCAGAGAATTAAGTAAAATGTATACCTTAAAGCTCAATTCAATTTCCTAAATTACACAGAATACTACCCTAGTTTTTCAAGAAATATCAGAATGTGTATTGTCATGTGGAGCAGAAGTGATAGGAGAATTATTTTGCTCCACTTTCAACACAGATTATACAAGCCTAATTGGAATAAATATTCTTCTTAAACTAAGTTCATGAAAAGATTTGTCATGGGCAGTTAAGAAAATACGTAGACAGTATGTCTCTCAGAAAATATTTGCTGAGATTACTCTAGGTTTTATTTGATTTTTCATAATTTACATATCATTTAATCCATGTTATGTTCATATGTAGTAACAGGAATCCAAGTTGTATAAAGGTTTACTTATTAGGTCATTTGTAGTTATTCTTCATGTGATGTATTCATCTGTCTGGGAGAACTTAAGATTTGTGTCTTGATCAGTAGTTGACAACCATGACATTTCTTTCACATAAGTTATGCGACTCACCCTTGGTAACAGTGTAATGATATCTAAAAATTATAACACAGTTTTTGTTTTTGCACAAAGTGCGAGTGAATATATGTTTGTGATCTTTCTTCAATTGTTTTTACAAGTTTAAGATTTTTTCCAATGGTAGAATTAGCTGTCTTGAAATATGGGAAATATATTTTAAAAACATAAGCAACTGAAAAAAAGAACCCCCAAACCACTGTTTCTTTTATGTTGATTCTGGCCTAGTAGGTTAGCGGATAAAAAGCAGGTAAGAAATTTTTTTTCTCCCTGCTAGATACATTTGCAGATTTACAGAACTGAATGCTTTTCTTTTAGAGCCAACATTTCAACTCTGTCAATACACAGAATTCTGAAAGCAATGAAAGAATTAAAAAAAGACGGAAAGGAAGCTGAATAGATGTTATTTTTGGTTAAGGATATTATAGTTTATAAAGAAAGCTCCTAAAGAAGAATGCAATGTTTATATGCACATTCCTTACAGATGACAGTCATTGAAGAAAGGCTTTGTGGATTCTGGTAGGAAAGAGAATTATATACTAACACAATACATAGGAAAGTTTTATTTTTAAGTGGTTATGAAAAAAGATGTTTGAGGAAAGTGGTAGTGAAGTAAGGATTTGTTCTTGCTCCTCCTGAAATCAGTAGATGAAATAAGCCCCTCTGATTTAATGGAGGAAAATCTAGTTCAGGAAATTTTATGTCTCTATAGTAGGAACTTAGGATACTTTTATTTTTAAACTAAATCAAATTCAATTAATTTTAAATGTTTTATGGCAGCTTTAGTAGGTCAGAAAGGTGTTTTGGTAAATATCAGATATTTGACTACTATAATTCTACTAGGGTTTACTTTGTATCAACAGTTTCATAAACCATTCTGTAATAGAAGCCTAATAAGATATAATTATTTAATATTGCAGAATAATAATCACTACTTTCTAAAGTAAATCATACTATTACAAAAAACCCCCATGTTTTCCTCCTCTATTTAATGGATTGACTTCCTGAAGAAAAAATAAAATAAAATCAGAAACTCTGAATGAATGACAGACTCATGGAAAGAACTTCCTTTGGGGTTTTCATAAAAATTTTACTTTCCAGCAGTCATATAGCCTTTCTGTCACTTTAATTAGGATGAACCAATATGAAACACTTTGTACTGTATTCCACGTTATTGCATCTTGATATACCTCCCCCAGAAGTCTGAACACAGATGTAATCTTGATTAGATCCTAATAAGCTTTAAAGAGAAAGAAGCCGATATATGGAGCTTAATCTCTTCTTATATGTTAAGAAGGACAGCCAGGGCTAAGTTTCAAAAAGACATTTTAAAAAGCCATGCAACAAATCGTAATATGGCAGAAAGTAATTTTTACAGACAAAATGAAGAGGTATACAAATACATGCAAGCACAAATCCAACTATTTTGTAGGAACAAATAACTTGTCCAGTTTTGATTGCATCTGATGTTGCAGAACAGCAGAAATAATGCATGAGCAGAATTTCTAAAAAGCACATTTCTAAGCAAAACTCAGATTCTACTTTTTCAAATCATTTGAGTATCTCTGAAGATTCATCTAAAGTTCTAAGATTCTAATTAAGTGTGTTACATTCTGAAAAGTTCCTAAGTAAATTGTCCCATTCACATTGAAATCAATAGCAATCAGTGCTGGCTCTATACAAAAGACTCAACTTTATTTGGGCAATTTTTCATTTTTAGGTGCTTGCTTGTCTATTGGAATCCAGAGGTGGATAAATTTCTCATGAAATGCATAGCAGCTCATCCAATATAGTCCACACATCTTCAGAAACACAGCTGTGATTCCTATGCAGATCTGCCTAGGCCATTTAAGCTCCACAGACACAGAAGTCTGAACGTTCATATTTGCCAAGCACCTGAAGTTCTGTTTCTCAGTACACAGAACTTTGTTCCTGATGCTTCATTGTCACGTAACAGACAGTAAAGCCAACAAGGATCCATCTTCTAGGCACTTTATATCTTCAGCTGCTCTGTCTATTTGGCATACACAAACACTTCCTATCATGCGTATATGAAACAAGGATTCATAAGAAACCTCTTTCCCCCTTGGTTTTTCTGGCACATGAGTCGAAGTACTCATCAAATAGTTTGGAGTTCTTCACCCAAGGCCTGTTTCCCTGAAGATGAAACCCTAGTTGTTTTGTACTAAAGCCCAAACCATAATCTATTTAAAGAGAAGCAGGGGAAAATCTTTTCATCATTTTGAACCTGTTTCACCAGACAAAAATATATTTAACTACTCAATTGTGATGGAGGGGGAGAGAGGTATTGCAACTATCATTATAAAATAGATCAATTGTGGGATTCAAATTTTCCTCCTCAGTTAGTTTGGGCAATAGACTTCCTTCTGATTCTCAGACACTCTGTGTGCATGCCTTGTCCTTTGGGCAGTAAAGTCCATCACAGTTGCAATTTCATTGTGAATATCAAATTGGGCAGTACAGAAGTCCAACTGTTTATCAGCAAAAATGAATAGGATTATTTGAGACATTCAGAAAACCATCAAATTCAGGAGTTCTGTAGATGACATTTTTATTTCAGTAATGAAATTAGACATTTGTAAATCCACACCACCAATCACACTTCCTTCACTTATGGTAATACAGTAGTTTGTGGACAGACATTACAAACTGAATGACTGAAGTAAATTGGGATTGAAAACCAAAGAACCTTTGTAACGAAGCCACCAGATGCCTTTTAATCAGTTTTTATTGACTTTTAATCTATAAAGAAAAGTCTAAAACTGTAGATTGTATCTACACTTATCCATGTCATGTTTCTTGGAGACACCTAGTTAGTGCCACGTATAGTAGCTCCAAACCTTAGAGCAGTGTATCTCCATTAGTACGACTGGAAAGCTGCTCAGTGGAGATGGACGTGGGGATGCTGTTTGACAGCTGGCTGAACATGAACCAGCAGTTGTGCCCAGGTGGTTAAGAAGGCCAATGGTAGCTTGGCCTGTATCAGAATAGTGTGGCCAGCAGGACTTGGGAACTGATTGTCATCCTGTACTCGGCACTAGTGAGGCCTCACCTCAAGCACTGTGTCCCATTCTTGGCCACTCAAGACAGACATTGAGGGGCTGGAGAGTGTCCAGATAAGGACAAGGAATCTGGTGAAGGGTCTAGAGAGCAAGTCATATAAGGAGCTGCTGAGGGAGCTGGAGTTGTTTAGCCTAGAGAAAAGGAGGCTCATGAGTGACCTTATCACTCTCTGAAACTCCCTGAAAGGAGGTTGTTGCAAGGTGAGGATTGGCTTCTTGTCCCAGGTAACCAGTGACAGGACAAGAGGAAACGGCCTTAAGCTGTACCAGGGGAGGTTCAGGTACACCAGGAAGAATTTGTTCACTGAAGGATTTGTCAATCATTGGAACAGGCTGCCCAGGGAAGTGGTGGAGTCACCATCCCTTGAAGTGTTCAAAAAATGACTGGATGTGGCACTTAGTACTATGGTCTAGTTGACAAGGTACAGATTGGTCAAAGGTTGGACTTAAGGATCTTTTCCAACCTTAATGATTCTATGATTCTGTTCTATGATCTCCAAGTACTTAGCGTAGCATCTTAACCTGACTATGTGTGGCACTTCATTGTGTGAAGTTAACTGAGATATCTTTGATATAGAACGGCACAATGTAGTGTAGAAATATCCTGCTGGAAATCAGCAGAAGGGGAAGTTGTCAACTGCTGGAGTTGTCACTGCTGGTGTTCTGAAGTATGTTGTACCACAGGTCTTTTCACTGTCAAGAGTCACAAAAAGTTAAGCAAAATAAATACACAATGAGTTTCAAAACAGGTAGTATTATATCATTGCATATATGGTTGATACAGGCCCAGATCCTCAGTTGTGAATATCAGTGAGGCAACATTAACTTAGAGCTACCTTGATTTTTTCCCTTTTTTTGGTTTTGGTTTGATTGGTCAGGTTTTTTTGTTCAGATTTTGGTGGGGGTTTTTGTTGGTTTTTTTTTGGATTCGGGTTTCAATTTTGCTTTTTGGTTTTTTGTTTGTTTGTTTTTGTTTTGTTTGGGGGGTTTTTTTGGGGGGGAAGTAGTCTTTCCTGTTCTTTTTCCCATAATCTATGTTTTTATTGTCTTTGGTCTGCCTATCTGCCCAACATTCTCTTTACCTATTCACTGATGCTTGGCATTACAAGTTTTTGCAGGATGTGAATTAACTTAAGATTTAAATCTTTAAAGGTAATAATCCCATTTTGCAATACCTTGTTTAGGCCTCATCTAAAATAGATGAGATATGTTAGGCTGGACAAAAGACTTAATGAGAACAGACTTTACAATATATGAAATGTTAGTGGGGGAAGTGAAGATATGAACCGAGAATGAAGTTGCTTTCATTGTTCTATTTAAATACAAATTGTATGCATAAGCTAAAATGATGAACACAGACATTAAGGAGAAGAAAAAGGGAAGGGTTCAAAGTTTGTTGAGACAGAAAGAGATGTCTGAAAGCTTGGCATACAGCACTCATTATTCATATTCTAAACATATAAAATAACTGTATTGTATCAATTCCTCCTTACATTAAATAGGAAAATGTTGAGAGATGGAAAGGACAAGCCCAGTACAAAACATTAATCAGTTACAAATTCAGCACTAAATTACATGTTGTTGCTGCTCAAAACAGAAGAATTATTTCAGTTCTTTTCTGCAGTTTCTAAAAGGCTGTATTATCACCATCAGACAAATCACATATTTTTCTTGCTACCTGGAAGATGCAACTTTATAACTGAATTAAAAAGCTACTGTGAAAAATGATCCTGAGTAGTGTCTAAAAGCATTTGTTAGGACAGTCCTTCATTCTGTGGTTGTACATGCTCAGGGCATAGTTTTTGACAGGAACAAATGGAAGATTGCATTTTGATGTCCAAATATAGCTACAAAAACAAGAGAGAAAAATTTGCAATTTTTTTCAATATGTCACGGTGCTTCATAGTGGGAAAGAGCTGCTTTTAAAATAGCAAGATGCAGATGAGGGTGCGTACTCATACAACCTACTCTCTTAGAAAGGGAAGCAGAAAAATAGCAGGGAATTTGAAAACTTAAAAATTAGCTAAGAAATGTTGAAGAAACTGTTCTTCCCCAGAAAAAGCAGCTGATGAAAAGAAGATATCTGTCATTTTACACCTGACTAGTAATTAACCAGCTCGTACTCCCTATAGCCATACTTACAGGTTAAACAGACTTACAACTCCTGGACTTCTCTGGTTTTGCTAACTTCTTCTGTAACCAGTGTTGCTATAAAGCAGACTCCAATTCTTGGATTGCCTCTTTTTTAACTAAACTTGTATTCCATTTTTAGAGAGCTCTCTGTCTGGAAATATAAAGAACATACCTGACACTTTTCCATCATGATGCACTTTATTTCTTGTAAGGAATTTCACTAGTCTTCACTTTTGGAACATAAAGAAATATACAAAGATTTATATATCTGTATAGCTCTTTGCTTAAATATATACATATATATAAAAATATATTTATATAGTAAAAGATATGCATAAACCATTTCTGGTAATCAAATATCAACTGAAGGAGGAGATACAACTAAAAGTTACAAAGCAGATCACTCTCTGCATTTATACTGAGTAACAGCATGGTTTGATAATAACAGAGAAATGGTGGAACTATACTGGAAAGCAAAGACTATAGATTAGGTGGGTGTTTCAAAGACGGGCAAGGGAATGGGTATTCATCCAAGTTTTAAAGGACCTGACCTATGCAGCTTCACACAGATCTCAGTAGTGGAAAATGTTCCCCTTCAGGATCTCTATGGCTTTTCACTCAGCTCAGATGCTGAAGGATATGAAATAGGATTAAGATGTCCTTCTCCAGTTTTCTTGTAGTTCTATGTTTTTTCTTTTATGATGTCCCCCGCCAGCTTTGGCATGAGGAAGCAGATCCTCACTCAGATGAATTGTGGAGAGACATTGTCTTTGAAGTGCTGCTACCACACAATGATCCCTTGCTTACTCACTGCAGTTTGAGGAGATCAGTGTCACAAATGTGGGAGATCTTGAGCACTGGAAAAAATGCAGATAAAAAGAATGGAAGATAGACCCAGGTGATACACAGACTTTACAAAATAACCATAAAAAAAAAATGTTTATAAAAATCCCAAATGTAAAGCCAGATTGTCCCAGAGTTTAGATGCCTGAACCTAATGAAAAAGTAGAGAAAGGTCATCTAAAATTGCTTGAAGTCAGGAAAAAAGAAAACAAAACAAATTAAATTAGTAAAAAAAAATTCTCTTATTCAAACTTTTGTAAACAAGATAAGACCAACAGACCGTAAATTCTTGATTTTATAAACATGAGCTACAAAACAAGGGTCAAATTATTGGTATGCCACTCTTATTGGAAATTAATTTTATTCTACAGTTCAGCACAATTAAATCTCTGCCTTTAAGACATCAGTGGAAAGGAATGGGGGTTATTTGCTTTTATTTTTCTCCCCCCTCAATGACATCTCTTCAGTAACAGACGGGAATTCATCCTCTGTTTTCAGTTTGTATAACATCATACTGTACTTAAATAACCTACGGGGTGAAATTCAACCTGATGTAGCTTCAGTTCCTTCAGGAAAATACAGCTATATTTTCCTTAGCAAGTTACTCTTCTGAGGTGTGATATAACATCTGAAATATAGCATTTTAAGGATCAAAGGAAATGTCACCCATGGGGTCCAGTGATGCTGAAAAATACAGAAGCTACAGCTCCTCACAGAGGAACAAAGTTTAAATAAAGATACAACAAACCCAACAATGTTGGGTCACAGTATACTGAGAAAAGTCAAGCAAACACAAATGGGTCATGTTCCACTTACGGTCCTATAAACTACACCCAGTAAACGTCCTCTGAACAACAGTAACGTAATCTACTTTTCTAAATGATCAGTGTATGTATTTTCTTTAGACAGAGGCATATAAACGGGGAATGCTTTTTCTCTTGGGAGTTTTTTTTTCTCTATCTATATAATTTCTATGCAGTATGAAAGCTCTGTTTCAAAATTAAATTCAATTAAAGAGGAGTAATTAGTCAAATTTCTAAAAGGATTATGCCATTCTACATAGGTCGCAAACACAGGCATATAGGGCAGTCATAGAAAGTAAAGATGGAAATAAAATTAAAATATAAAAAATTACAGAAGATAACTTTTGGGACTTCTTATCTTAAAACAACTGTGCAAGCAGTACATAATTGCTACAAATAGTTGGTTTTTTCACAGCAAGGGATGTATCTGATGAATGTATTGTTATTTTGCTTCTATGTTATCCAATAATCAAACCTAACCTCTGCAATTGTATCCCTTATTCAGAAGCACACTGTGTGGATCTGTAGCTTGAAATTGGTTGACATAAGCAAAATGCTGTTTGAGAGCCTGCTTGATCAGTCTTCTCATATTATTCACAATAGTCACTTAGGTCACACAGCGCTTTTTTTTTGTCTTGCTGGATAATTTGAGTTTATTTTAAACAGGAGGATAAGAATAAACAACAGGCAATAATTAAGAGCCAATGCTGTTGTACTTACTAGTTATTTTAAATGTAAAAATCAGATATGTTTGTACTAATTTGTATTTTGAAGACTTAATAATTTACGTGGCTTCCAATTACACCTTCTTACCTGAGGAGAAAGAATACATTGTCTAGCTTTGGGAAATATTTATTCCTACTTAGAATTAAAGTATAGATGGAAAGTCTTACCATTTGTAGAAGAGAAGCATGACTAACATTCATTTTTCTCTTCAGAAATCCTATACTTGGTACAATCATGTTCTGAAGATACTATGAAGTCTGTGCTGCTCAGTGACACTACTCACCCTTAAAGATCTTCCTTCTAATTATACTTTATATTAACAACTGAATGCAGACAGGTTTTCCTGCTTTCAATTATATGAAGTTAGTAATTCACTGGCTATATGCACATTAATTTACCTAGAACTTAATAGAATTTGCCTACTCAGTTTCAGTTGATACTCACATTCACAGAGCTATGATGAAACCCCATTCACATTCCATATATTCTTGCCTGGTGAAAAAATAGTAGCACATGCATGTGATTGCCTCTTTGGATCTTTTTCAAAGCTTTCTTTAGGAATCTGAATACGCCCTTCTGTGGGAAAAACTGCAGAAACAAAAAAAGGAATGAAAAACTCCTTAAGACTATCCTTCCTCCCAGAAGTTCCTCAGAACCTGATTGAGGGCTTCAGATATAAGGGATACTAAAAGAGCAGGAAGGATCAAAGTCCCCAGCATCAAAACAGCTTGGTTTCACCTTTCACTACACCTCCTACTTACAGCCATTGGTGTAGAAAGAATAAAGCACAGAGAGGGAGGAGATGCAGCTCTGGGAAAGATGTTTTAAATGGGAAATCCACCCTGGAGGGAGCCTGGCAGAAAGGTTATCTAAGTTGTACTATTTTTCTCTTTGATCCCTGCTGGGAAAATACACACCTTTCCCTTTCTCAATGTCTGCTGTCCAGAGAAATTGCAAAGTATCTGCAGCCGCAAAGGAATTGTGTGTACTATGCATACATGCACACAAACATACTCAAACACACTGAGAGCATAAATCAGCGGGCACTTACAGTGATTTATTCACTGTGAAATCATACTCTGCCAAATCAATGAGTTACTGCTGTGCAACTGAAGGTAAATGTCACTCATCATGGATGATTAATATCTATTGTGTTTGGCAGGATTTTGAAAAAGAGTAACTGGGAAAAAAAAGGATTGTATATAAGATTGTATATTATGCATGAATGGTATTGTAAACATCCCAGACTATATTGTGAAAGGTAAGATTTAGTTCTGAACCACAGCATTTTGGGCACAGTGGAACAAGAATTGGGTGGTTATATTAAAATTTTCATTTGGAAAGTGGGTTTATTTTATGCTTCCTTTTGTACCTAGATCAAAGAAGCTTGTGATGTGCCTCATGATTCTAAATAATTTTATGTCTGTCCCCAAGGTCTTCACATATCCCAAGGGAATTGGCAACATACATCAATTGCTGTATAGGTGTAAAGTATAATAAATGGATCTTGGTGTACCAGCCAGCTATTATAAATTATTGCTCTGCATGTTTTACTGATTGGTATGAGAGCATCTGTACTGACTTACAAATGATGCTCAGGGAAGTGCATACATGTTCTACCTGCTTATGAGCTGAATTACTGAAAAGCCCTTGAAAGAGTGCTTCTCACACCTTACATAACATAAATAACTATGAAGAGGTCAGATATAGTACACTTCAGCCTTTTTCCTGATGCTTGAGCTGTAGGTGTCTGTGGGTTTGCATTTGGAAGGAATCAAGAAAAAACAAACAACTGTTCATCTATTGTTATTAATAATTTACAATGAAGTAACTATCCCACATTTGTATGAGCTAAATCTATCCAATGTGCAATTGGTTAGATGTGAGGATCAAAGCTGATTGTTCCCTCTGATATATTCTTTTTATAATATATTTTTAAATGTTCTGTCTTTTTATGTCATCAAAGAATAATAGAGTGCATGTGACATGATCATAGATGTTCACACTAAGTCAATACAACACATGCAGAGGTAAAGCTAAACAAAAAATTCGTACTAATTTATTCCTTATGTAACTTACAGGAAATTCTGGTAAAGGACACCATTCAGAAGGACATACATTTATTTCTATGGACTTAACTCATGGGTTATGATTGTCAAGGACATTTAAAGGACAAAGGTGCTCAGCATAAAAATTAAATAAACAATTGGATATTCATGAAGTCTCTGTAGAGATTTTTGGGATTTGGGGTTTTTTATTGTTTTGTTTGGGGAGTTTTTTGGTTGGTTGGTTTCTTTCCTTTTTTTTTTTCCCTGCAGAATCTAAAACATCACAGCTTTATTACTTTCCCTTCTTTTTAATATCAAAGAAAGGGCACATTTGTCCAAGTGGTTCTCATTATATGCTTGGAATATGATTACAGAAAATCCTTCATGGCAGTTATTGCTTTGCAGGCCTTGGGGAGTGTTTGGAAGGGCAAACGATCCCAGGACTATATGACTTAAGAATTATCTCCTTCTACCTTAGTTGCTAATAGAAGAATATAAGAATGTTCATAATGGATCCATCTGTCCCAGTATCCTGTGGTCTAACTGTGAACAACAGGGATGTCTAGGGAAGACTATTAATATCAGGCAACAGATGAACAGGTGGGCCCAGAGAGTTATGATCAATGGCACAAAGTCCAGCTGGAGGCAAGTCAGTGTATATCTCAGAGGCTGATACTGGTGCCAGTGATCTTTAACACATTCATTAATGACCTGGTCATTCCTCAGGTGAGGAGAGGTTTAGAGCTGGGACTGCTCTGCCTGGAGAAGAGAAGGCTGAGGGGGGATCTTATCAATGTGACAACAAATATCATACGAGTGGGAAAGATAAGGCAGCCTAACTCTTCTCAGTGGTGTTCAGTGACAGGTCAAAAGACAGTGGGCACAAATTAAAACACTTGAAGTGCCCCCTGAACACAACATTTTTTTACTGTGAGAATCGTCAAACACTGTCAGGCTGCACAAAGAGGTCATGGAGTCTCCATACTTGTAGCTTTTCAAAACACAACTGCACAGAGTCCTGGATAAGGAGCTATAGCTGACCCTGCCTGAGCAGGTGGGTTAGATTAGGTGGTCTCACATGCCCTGCAACCAACCAGAGACTCTGTGTGATCCTGTGACAACAGAAATGCCTTGGGAAGAGTATTAATATAAGGTAAGCATATATTTCTCCTGAACACTCTGTCTTGGGAATTTCTTCCAGAAGTGATGTTTTGATATTTAACAGAAAAGTCATAAATTTCATATTTTCCCATTAAATTGTTCTCTGTTTCTTTCTTTCACCATTCAAACAACAATTAAATAGTTAACACTCTGAAAAGGCAATAATTTCACCCTGTCTGCAGACTCACAAGAACCATTGATTAATTTCAGTCTAATATTTTTAATATTATTTCTGCAATCTGTAAATGTCTTTAGGGTCTAATATGATTTACAGATGTGAATAGATGAGCTCAGGGGCAATCCACTATTTGCATTAACTTTTTGAACAAGGTAAATATTTAATGTACTATGACACTTTTGGACACCAATTCCTAATATCTTAGATAAGAGCATGCTAGAAGCCACATAGGGAATTGCACTTGCTTGCTGATGTAGCCTCGTTTAGTTGCTGCCTAAATTTGTGTTAAAAACACTTAATCTACTAAATCTCTTCAGGGTCTCTTATAGTGCAGCTAAACTTTATCAACCTGCAAGACTGTAAATTTTTTTCATGCAAATGTTCTCATTTCCAGACAAATTTCATGGAATCCATAAAATTACATAGTGATTAATACAGAATAAGTCTTCAGTAGCCTCATCTTGAGATACAGATGCTCAGATGGCAGATGGTGTTTGCTTTTTGCTCTTCATTCTTTACTTTTCTGAATTATGTCAGCCTTTAAGTCTTCAGTCCCCAAACCATAAACTGTCAGCATGTGCAATAGCACATCACCTTCCTAAATGATGATTGTATGCTTTCCCAAGGCATGAGATAAAAAATCTTGATTTGAAGCCATTCGCCAGGTTCACTCTTTCATAAAGAAATTATAGAAACATGCAGTTTGGTTCTGATATTGTTTCATATAAATGTTAATTATTGTTGTTCTGATTTCCTTGACTCAATTTTGATGGCTCAATATTTCACAACTAATAATTCAAAATAAGGCCCTTAGATGCTTGAATATCACTAGTACTTAGTGAGATTTTGGCATCAAAGTAATTAAAAAATGGGACCTGGGCATGTTAATAAAAGGTCTTTGTATTTCTCTTCCTTGGGTACAAAACGAATACACAAAAACTTTCCAACCACAAAGTGTTATTACAGAAAGAAACACACTGAAGTTATGGAGGAAACAGCGGTTATATGTCAATGTGAGATGGTATTTTCATGGACTTATAGCACTGAATTTGGAGATAGATCAATGGTTTATGCTAAACCATTGGCTTAGCAATGATCAATGGTTATGCTGAAATGACTTCTCTTTTACCAGAAGAATAGCTTTGATACATTTTTTTACTTTTCTTCTGCAAAGGAAATGAAACTAAGATGCCAATAACATCAAACAGTATGCTACTGAAATGCATTTATTTTATCTAATTAACACATAAATTTAAAATTTCCATTCTTAAATCTTGATGTTTACACTCAGATAAAGGAAATACCCGAATTGTAAGTTTCTTTGTCCCAGGCAACCTACTACATATTCCCTAAAAACATTCAGGAGTCTTAAGCATGCCCAGAGAGTTGATTCATCTGTATTCTGACAGCAATGAAGAAATGTGTTTCATGGCCCAGATCTAGAAAGAACAATGTCATCAGAGTGAATTAAATAAACCAGCTGGAACCGGGCTTCTCAATAAATTGAGGGTCTTGTTTTCAGGTTGGTCATATAAAAAAAATCTTATCAACCCAGATGTGATTAGAAGGACCAAATGAAAACTGCTTACACAGAGCAAAACATCAAGTCCTTAAGCCAATAGACATACACAGGCTGACCAGTCAAGCTTTACGAATAACTACTTTTCTTACGAGGCCACTGAGAATTACAGCCTGTAGGGATAGGTACAGTTTCGGAAGAATTTGTGACAGAAAGCTAGGAACTCAGTTTTCACTAGGAAGGCTTTCTGCCTAAATGGTAACTCTATCTTGAAGGCAGTTTCAATGCTTCCGACACCCCCCCGACACCCCCCCACACACACACACATAGCAAGAACAGTTCTCAGCTTCTCTCTCTCATATGTGAGAGGAGAGAGCCACATGTACAGAGGCCTTGGGAAGGCCAGGGAGAAACAGAGGTCCTGAGAAGGCGGGGCATTGCCTTTTTCCCTTGGGGTCCATTGTGCAACATCGTTAAGAAATGGTCCCTGCATTTGAAAGACATCTTTTTTAATCCTTACACTGCCTTGGCATTCTTGGGAAGAATATCTGTGTATGTTTTACCCTACACAGCCATAGAAATGAATCCTTGTCGTTGTTTCCTGCATGTTCCTTAGCATGAACAAAAAAATTTGTATTCTGCAAGCAGCTGCAAAGCTTTCCTCCCCAGCACTCTGGTGTTCTTCTTCCTCTCAGTTTCTCCCTCATCATTTCTACACCTTGATGGTAGAAACATGGAGGAAATCATGGAAGGATCCTTTTCTAGTGATTTAGGATAGAGGATCAATTGCAAATTCTAATATATTGTTGCTTTTACAACCCCTCTCATATTGCCATCTGGAAATGCAAAGCAGCACAACACATTGAAAATTATTTCAAAGGACAGCCATGTCTTTTGTGGTTTCTGGGGCAGGGCGGAAATAATCAAAGAAAGCAAGGGTTTGTTTTGTTTTGTTTTTTTTTAAATTCATTCCTGACACTTCCACTGTAAGGGGGAGCATACTTGTGTGTGTCTTTCTACTATTATGTCTGTTTCAGAATATGTACTAACTAGTAAAAGGATCATCATGGTATTAAGAAGCCAAAAAAAATATTTATTTAATAAGAGAATGAAATGCACACATAAATAAACTGTGGAGGTCTCACTGGGACTAGACCATATTACACAGACCAGCTTGAAGAAATATTTCAAGATCTTAACCAATTGGAAAAGAAAGTCAAAAAAGACCACTCATTGACTGTGTTCCTTTTAAATAATTCACAAATAGAAAATTGAAAGATGTCTTGACAAATAAGTCATGAGAAAATTTTCCTTGTGGTTATGTGTGAAAATTTTTCTGAATTTACTTTAATCAAAAAAACAGTAAGGATTTTTCTATGATTCAAGACTATGGTAAATATTTTTTGATCTTGTATTTTGTTTAGGGTCCAATTCTGCAACAGTTGCTTAGACTGGATTTTGCTTGTGGAAGGAGTTTTGTCCAGTAGTAGTTACAGAATTTCTCCTTACATTTAACGTGATATCTTTTAGAAAGAATTATTGTCTGTAGTAATCTGTGAATAGTCTGAGAAACTCAAATCCTTGATGCCCACAGCAAACAGAGGCATGGCAGTACAGGCTTCAATCTATTGCTATTATCCACTTATTTGCATTTTCAGTAAAAATGTTGGTCTTTTGATAAAGTCTCTAGAAGTATCCTTTTTCATCTTCTGAAATTTTAAGTGTGTATAACACCTTCTTCTGCATCCTAAACACACATCTACAGAGAACTAGATTAATTCACAAAAAAATTTCTTACAGCCAGTGATGAGTTATCAGAAGGTAAGTTGTCTCAGTTTAAAAAGATTACAACTTAGAAATTAAGAAACTTCAGGTGGAAGTGTGGAACAGGAAAAGAAACAGCTTTTAATCAACAAAATCTGAATAAACAACAAGTGGTGCAATCAAAAACTTTGAGAACAAGCAAAACAAAGTCCCAATTCCCCATGTGGGGGGCGAGAAACCAGCGGCAAGCCGGAGAGGAGGGGCAGGGGGGGAAGGCAGGATTGTCCCGACAGTTCAACAGCTGCTCGCAGCCAGCACTGAAAAGAAGTCCTTTTTCCCACAGGCAGTCCCGAAGGCAGAATACCTCGCTCTGAGATGGGCCGGTCTCCCTCTCTCAGTCGTTCTCCGTGAGGTGTCCCGTGGGGGGAAAAAAACCCTTCCTCTCAGGAAAACAAAAGGAGGCTGCCGAAAGCAGCCTCCTCGCTCTGTCCGGTCCGCGGACCAAACCCCCCCAAAACCCCCCGAACAACAGACTCCCAGCCGTCCCCGCAACCACCGCGCTCCCGAGAGCGCTCCCCCTCCCCCTGCTCCGCCCTGCCCAGCGCCTGCGGCTTCAGTCCGGCCCCTCCCACCCCATCCCAAAAGAAACGGATGGGGGCGAGGGGGAGCGAACTTTGGGGAAAAAATTCCAACATCTCTTTTCAAACCTGTGACATAACTACATTCAGTCTCCACTGAAATGGGCCACATTCAAGCCAGTGACCTGGCAGTGAAAAATTTATTCTCACTCCCAGGAGCATCCACAATCTCAGGTAGCCTTTTTACTCTGTAATTACTTATTTCCACTAAACTCTAAAGTGCTGTATGATGATTGGTAAGATACAGACAATTTAACTTCTATATTTGATATTTCATCAAAATGCAGAAAACCCTTTCATGTTCAGAGCTTTTATTCTTCTGTGCAGTGATGTTTGTAATTAGAACACAATTGGAGTAAATACAAAATAAGAAATACAGCCCACTGTGTGTGAAGATACTTTAGAAAAACATTTTCATCAAAACTGAAGACAGAAGTCAGTGTTGCCAAATATTAAAAAAGGACAAAATCTTTGTAACACATTTTACAAATACATTTAACTAATACAGTCAAGAAGTGCTCTGCTATATCCACTGTAATTTAATTATGTAGAATCTTTTTTTGATGAGCCTTCCTGACTGAAAACACTCATTTTCATCAGAATGAAGGCCAGAAGTAAACAAAATCATTTTAATAAGTACTTTTATTTATGCACCTAAATAGTTGCTCAGACCTTGTCACCATTCAGGCTAGGCACTTTAACAATGTATTTCACTGTTCAAATCAAGCAAGATGAGAAGACTTGGATACAGAAATTCGGTTTCACATAATGTAGTTACTGCCTGCTGCCTCCAGTAATGAAATAAGGAGATAGCCAGAATATTTCAAGTCATTGAGCAAAAAACTTACCCCCTGCCAGCTCAAACAAAGTTACTCACTGAATATACAAACTTATTCCATTGCTGTGAAAGTAGCAACAGTCTTTATTTTACTTTCATTTTGCAAAGGACTATGAGAACACCGTGGTAGTGATTTCGTGAGAAATAATCACTCAGCTCCTTTTGATTTCCTGACACACTTCAACCCTGACAGGAAAGTACAGATGCTAAGTTCTTGCATTTATTTTATACGGTTTTCTTTGGGTCATCAATTAAAATGCTACTGTAAAAATGTTTCTAGCTCAAGACTTGCATTCCTTAGAATTTTTTCATTTGAATAGTGTCTTGATAATATATTAAAAAAAGAAGGGGATAATGGGTTTTACAGCACAAAAATACTAAAAAAATAATCTGAATTCACTGCATTTGTGGGAAGAAAGTTTCAAAATCAAGGCCTCTTGAAACAGAAAGGCTTCTTATTTATATTGAGGAAACACTTGATAAGATATTTTGCTGATCATGCGTAGATATTCAGCAACAGTTTAAATGAAAGTTCAATGGAATGGCCCATTCCTAAACACTTATGTTGGTAACAGTAGTAGGAGAAAAAACTAAGCAGGGAGAAAAGTCAATAACTTGAGAGCAGAGAAAGAGTTAGCATCAAAGCCAGCCTTCTGTCATGTACTCAGATTCCTATTATAGTCATGGGATAGTAAGTACAAGAAAAGTTGTGAGACGGACAGTGTTATCAGAAATATCCTTAAAACCTGTTAAAAAGAGAAAGAGGGAAGTAGAAGGTAAAAGAGAAAATAGAAAGAAAATTCTAAGCAGGAAAAAGCAGGATTAGGTACGATTTTTCTCCAAAATTATTTCATTTGATACAATACTTTGAAAATGCCAAATGTCAAATTTAAAGCAATCTTTTTCCTCATTGCCCTGTTTTACTAGACTACTCTTGATTAACTGAAATACTTTTCCCAGTGTATACTAATTAATCAATCATTTTGCATTGGATAAAATACATATTGAAATATTCTTTATTCCAGATTTTGGGCAGCACTGTCATTTATTCAGAACATTGTAATAGGCCTGGTAGAGTATTCAACTCATCAGCCTTGAATAACATAGCTAACATTCTTTGCATAGGTCTGAAAAATTCCATCTGTGCAAGATGTATATAGATGAACGAATCAGCACAAGTATTTTATTACATGTAGATCTAACTACATTGGCTAGTTGAAAAAGTCTGCATGAAACCTACAAAAATTCCCTGATACAATGGTAAGTTTAAACATCTTAACTGAATGCCACCTCTGTAGCCACCACCCTATCTCTTCTGAAAGTGAAAATATTTCTCTTTTTCTCTATCATGAAACTCATGTATTGAACCCCACCCGGTCTGCCTCACCAATCCATTTTCTCTTTCTTCTTTCTGCTCCCTATGTAAGACCTTCTTGGTAGATACATCTTTCTATTTAGTTCGAACTAGAACAAGGGTCATCTTTTCTGAACTTAAAGAAACTGGTTAGGAGTTGAGTTTAGGTGGCGTGCAAGTTTTATTACACAGCTTCAGCTTCCAAGACACTAGCTTTATAAAGATTGTCAATATAAAATAATAGTAGAGTAGAATTTTATTTTAAGGGCAGTTAATGCCTGAAGGGATGCTTTATAACTCGCTGTAGCCAGCAAGGATGTTGCAGTTACAAACAGAAAAGGACACAATGTATTTCTTGTGACTGACACATTTATATATGCTTATGATGTAAAAATGGGATACATTGATATTGATTCTTACTTAGATCCTATCTTGATATGTGCTTTTATTTTACAGACATTGACCTTTATGTGATCCTATTTATACAAGGAAATTTTTCCACACATTCAGAATAATACAATATTGGGCTGAATAAACACTTCTACGGTGTTCATTATTTTGCTAATTTACATAGTAATAACCCTATCTGACATGCCAGAACAGTACTAAAGATGGTATAGAGTACTAGAGATAATATAGAGACTAGAGCTTAAATATGACACAACTTTATTATGGAAGATTATATGTTATATTGATCTTGGACATTCTATGAGGCTTTTAATGATTTAGCTATTTAAAATGCAGAACTTTGCAAAAAAAATAGAAGTAAAGAAGGAAGCAAATCATATTCTCTTTGTTTATAATGAGAGACAGAAGTTTAGTGTGTGCTGAAAAATAAGAGAAAAAACAGGTTGTTGAGTCTTATTCAATAACACAACACAAGAGATAATAGATTACTTTTATGCTGAATATGTATATATATATACATATGTATATATAAAAATCCTTTTCTTTGGAAATTTTATTTTGGTAACACTATTCCTTTCCACATACCAGAAAAGAAATGTCACTGCTCTATGACAAGAACTGTGATGGAAAGCCAAATCAGGTAGAGTGGGTAGACCAAGACCTTTATCTTACACCAAGCGATCAAAAAAAGGATAGCAAATTACTTTCAAATACAGGAAAAGTAGATTTTATTAGCCTTTAAAGTAGAAGACTTGACTTCATGGTGACTAGGTAAGACAGAAAACAAATAAAAAGAGTTCATAAAAGATTCTCTCTTTGCCCACTGTGCCCTTGCAGGAGAGGTTCTTGTTTCACATGCTGGATTAAGTTCAGCTGGATGAGTAGTGTTTTGTTAAGTAAAGAATTGCCCCCTAGTACTCATGAAGCCATTATTGTTTCCATGACCCCTGACAGATAATTCTGTATCCTTCTGATAAATTGTCCTTTAAGCAGAGATTCTTGTTTCCTTGCTATGACACTGTGCTTGAACTAGGCAGCTAAAAGGAAAGGGGACTTGTCATGCTGAGCGCTTTTTGTTTGTTACTTGGGTATTCAGGTACTTGCAAGATCCAACAGGTATTCGTTGAACTCAGATTCTTTTCATTGATTTAGGTTGTATTTTGATTAATAACATAGAGAAGAACACCATGAAAGCAACGGAAGAAAGGATTTTTCCACATATGTACTCTTTCTGGATCTGACAACTCAGTTGTCAGATATCATTTGGGATGGGAATGTGTAGTCAGGAGAGTCCTCTTCCACTAGATAAGATAATATTCACAAATATATTGAACTCTAGAAGCTGAATGTGTGTACACAAAATTTAATCAGAAATTAATCCTAATATTAGAAAAATGGGATAAAAATCACCAGTAAAGACAAAGAATCTTCATCTTGATGAAATCCAAGGGCTCTGAGGCCACAATAAAAGAGGATATATTTCACACACAAGAGATACTAAATCTTTATGAGCTCTACAGCATAGAGACAAGCACTGGGTTCTCAATTATTTATTTTTTAGAAGCCTAAACTAAACCGTAAATCCAGATTAATTGCAGAAAAAGGACCAGGTATAATATTCCAAACTATGGATAAAATGCTGAACCTTAGTGATGATAGAAAACATCTTCCTTTCTATCTATCAGCTTTTCAAAATTCTGAAGTCATCTAGGTTTTTAACTATTTGGATTTGCATATCCTAATCCAAACAATAACCTAAGATTAACTAATTCTGGAGGAATAAGATATACCTCTTAAACAAACATGAAGCTTATGACATTGTAGACACCAGCTCAAATAAAATCTCGAGACACACAGTACACTGAAGTCAGTTGGATTCTAGACTTATTTAGCTATATATATTTTAATGCTATAGAATTATAAGCTGTAAGTCTAAACCTAGTCTATATAAAAGGATCTATGACCAAGATAAAAGAGACATAATGACTTAGTAGAGACCTATGTCTTTCCTACTTCTTTATGACCTGAAAATTTCGAAGACATTCAGAGTATTATATTCCAACATTAATCATCCTACACTAAATTAAAACTGGTCTACCAACCAATGAACCCTGAGGCAAATCCACTGCTTTTGTAGAGACCAAACTTATTTCTGATGTTCATGAGTACCACAGTCACTGGGGCTCTCTACAATTCTCCACAGTTCTTCAAACCCTAATTCTAGATTTAGGACCACTTTTAGACTCAAAATGATCAGTACCTTAGTACAAAACAGAACACAACACTTGAATACCAGTCCTTCTTTTACTTCATTCAGCCCTATGTAATACTAATGTCACTTGAGCTCTTAAAACTTCAATTTTGTGATCTCACACCAGCTGTGGGATTAATGGAACCTGGACAACTAATTCAAACTACTCAAAACCAAAGAAGCCAAGTTATCACTATCTTTTAGCACTACATCATATAAGCACCATCTAGACTCCAACATTTTTAGTTCTGAAAGCCTTAAAAGAGCTGAACATCCAGCTCAAGAAAACAGGAGGTTTAAGTATTAGTGGAGAGCAGATTTCTTTTACTTCTTTTTGTCCTAGTAAGTGCCAAAGTCATGCTGGTTTTGGAACTGTGAGTCTGAAAATCACATTCCTAACTCTAATGTTAAGCCTTGTGCTTGACAAAACCAAAATACCAGCCTACATAGCTTTTAAAAAGGCCGTTATAGCCTAGGCCCTTTCTGAATTTTTCAAACACTTTAATTGTCCTATAATTACTGAAATCTAAACTCATGTTATAAGCATGAGGCTGTGAATCAATGCATTTCTGCCTTGAGCTCTATGGATTTGAACTTGATAGTTCCAAGCAGTCCAAGCACGGCTCAGTAGGAAGATAACAACACCTAACGGAGATGCAGATTTATCCTACCTTGCTGAGCCAGACAACACAAAAATTCCTCCAGAACTCCATCATCATTCCATCCTAGGAAATATTGAAGATAGGTGGAATGTTTCACTTTTGTTTGGGATGCACTAGCATCCATAGCATAACCATTACCCTAACTTCAATCCAAACCTTTAATCAGAATACCAGTACTGTCTGTGAGAAATATCTCTAATTAAAATTTCATAGATGGCCAAATAAAATGAAACAAAGAACTTTATTAACAGCACGCTGGGTGCATCGAATCGTGACCAGATTCAGGCACACCTGAATGGGAGGGATGAGCCTTTTTAAGGTCTCTTGATTTACATAGCTACTCCCTCGCACCTCCCATGCCAGGCCTCACTCTTTTCTTCCTTAAAAGGTGATCTTTGCCTTTTGGTGCAGTGCACTGGTTGTTCCCATCCACCTATCAGTTTGCTTCCCTGCCCCTGGCCGCATGGTCCCTTGGCAGGGAGCCTAGATTTGTCTTACTGCCTTACATGCTTTCTAATCCGCCTCCATACTATAACAGTAAGCACAACAGTAAGCAAAACAGTAAGAACAAGGAGAACAGTAAGCAAAACAGTAAGCAGCAGTAGATAACAACAAGAACAGTAAGCAAAACCGTGAACAACAAGCAATCCACCAGCTCCTGACCACAAAATGGCTCTTCAATCTCTCCAAACAAAATGACCTCCAGGTATCTCAACACGAGGTAACCATGGAAATCCCTGCTTGTAATAAAACCGCCTTATTTATTTCCCACACTGCCCATAACAGTTCTGTCTCTGTTCCAGGTGCCAGTATGGTAGAGTAGGATAAATGTCATAAAAGCAAACTTACCTTAAGTGATTTTTTTTAATTATTTATGAAGACAGATTGGTAAAGAAAAGTGTGATGTGGAAAAGTTTCTTGTTTCTGAAGTGATGTTAAAATGTTTCTCAAAAGTTGACATACACAGAGGTAATCTGTAAGATCAAAATATGAAAATATGAGGCTGCCTAGCTCACACCTGTTTAGAGAATGTATTTCTCCTCCCCGCTGTTCAAAAAAAAAATAATTTAAAAATCACTCTTCTCCGGCTATCTTTACCAATTTAAAGGCTCACAAAATACTTGCTCAGATATTTGGATGTCCTCACTCCATTAGTACCTGAGGAACTAGGACCTAGAAACATAATCTTTTAAGTAAGTTTTAATTTTTTCCTCTCTAGCATTGCTCTAGGTTTTCTTAACTATTGCATATGTGTGTATTTAACACATATCCACAAATAGCTGTAGCTCGTAGGTTTAATGATTCAGTTGCCTCAGTAAACTCCTTTTTAGGTTCACAGGGCACACAATAGATTGTCAAGTAGCTGAGATTGTTTAGCATTTCATTATAAGGAAGCTGATATATGACTATTATTTTGACATTGCTGCCTTGGAAGTCTTGAAAACCACTGTGAAAGAATACCTAATCAAATAGTCAGTGATATTTTACACAGTAATAACTCTCTAGGGTAAAAGAAAGTGAATAAAAATAATTGAAATATAAAAAGTTAAATATCCTTGCTCAAATTCTTTCAGATAAGGACATGTATGTAAAGGTAATCCTAAAGATTTTCAGGGATTTTATAAAAGTTTGGTCTAGGTAGGAAGATGTCAGCACCTCTTAAATGTGTATCTCATAGAATTTGCCCCCTTTTCCCCCTGTAAAGGGCAGAGGAGAGAAGTTAGGGGTGAGGGGAGGGAAGTGGACATTTGTGGTTCAACTCAAGTTTGTAGAGAGTAAGCAAAAACAGCCAGAAAAGCAGAATTGTTTTTTACTGCCCAAATCTGCATTTACCAGACAGGAAACAAACTAGAGTGCTAAAGGAATATCCACGCCTGACTGCAGGCCAGGGACAGGATGATCACCAGGTTTTGGGGAGTTGCACTATTTTGTTTTTCCTTCCAAAGGCTACAACTAATTGAGGTGCTGGGGAGTTCTTCCTAAGACCAGACGAAGAAAAGGAGGACGACCAGAGCAGTCTCCTTTTCTCTGTGTAAATATGATTCAAATAGAGTACAGGTTTTGTGCCAGCTTTTGTACTGTAGAGAATTTATTTCTTACTGTAAAACCAATGTCAGATCAGTTCATATTTTAACTGACGGAGAACTCTCTTGAAATTGTATCTGACCCCATTACTGAGAAGATGTATTTGCCCTCTGCCACGGAGGCTCAGTGTTTATGGGCCCTTGATTGCCTGAGTCACAGGCTGCTATTGTGTTCAAAAGTGCTTTTTTTGAAGCTGCACTTGGTGTAGCAATTGCAACTGGTTTACCCTCATAGACACCAAGCCATAATTATCCTTGCCTTTGCCATTTCTGAGCCAGTGCAATTCAAAGGGCTGGTTTTGATCTTTAAAGTTTTATGCAGCTAAGTCACAACAATTTGAAATTACCCTCTCTTTTTCTAAATGGGAGCTGAGAAATCTGTCCAAAGTACTTGAGATATCATTCCCCAAGTGCATACCTAGGGCTGGGAGCAGGAAAATTTCTCTGGAGGACACTTGACTTTGGTATTTACTTCTGATCTTAACCAGTTAACTATCAGCTCCTGTTTGTCAAATACATAGCAAACAAGTATTGAAATCTATGATGCTAGCTTTGGAGGTAGATTAGTGAGAAGAGTGTTAGTGCCATAATGCCATAATGATTATGTGGTAATATAATTTCCATTTCAATTTCTGGGAAATAATTCCAAAGTTGAAGGACTCATGCTTCTCTTAAAAGAATCTGTCTAATCCAGGTAACTTTTTTTTTGTTGTTGTTATTGACAGCTGAGCTAAGACTTGTTCATCTTAGGTAGTTTGATAAGGACAGAGATATGTCAATAGATGATAGGGAGAACCAAACATATTTTGCTACAATGGTTATAAGACTGGAAGATTTTCAGAGATGTGAATGGTGCCCTAGACACTCAAGTGTGATTACAAGTATTCTCCTTTGTACCTTTCCTGTACAGTAAAAGAATATATGGATTTCCTTTAGGATAACATATCAAAAAATACTCTTGGGAGATTAATCTTCAAATGTGAAAGTAAACAATGATTATAACAGCTTTATTGACATTATTTTGAAGAAAAAAAATAAAGGTCAGAGAAAACAAGGAATAAAAATGGAATATTCAGTTACTATCAGAACGACTCTGTCAATATTATTTGTGATGTTAGAAACCTTTTTTAGAAGGTAAACCTATACATATCAAGAAGACTCATGGATACACTTGTCTGGAACTTTTGGCTCCAACACTTTATCTGAAGTACTAATCACCATTACCCACTGTTGGAGAGTGACGGTATATCCCTTTATTCTTCATCTAAAGTATTTACTGTCAGTATAGCATGAGTATAGCAGGAGATCCAAATCAGAAGCCTCTATTTTTGTTATCTTTACCAGATACTTTTGAGAGATGCTCCTGTCCAACTTACAAGAGGTTATTGCAATTAACCAGCACTACATTTCTCCAGGCATTAAAAATTAAAGTTTAGACAAAAGTTTATGCAACCTGCTGCCCTTACCTATTGTTATTAAACCCAGCAATCAACCACAATATGGTCATGAATCTGAAAGGTAGGAAAATTCGTACTTCAAAAATATGAAATATTTGCAACTGTACAGAGCAGAAGTGTAGTTTATTTTGTTTCTAGCCCTTAACTATAATGCCCTTAAAGTGTTCCCCTTTTAGCCCTATCCAGGAATGCTGTTTTTAATGCAGTTTACTTTATGCAGCTCACTTTGAAGCAGTTTTCACAGAAGGAAAGTTCATTTGGCCCAGTGGCATTTGGATAAGGACTCAGTATAATTCCATTTGGGGTTCAGAAAGAAGATGAGATGCTAACTAAATCAATCAGTTGTGTCTGTTGTGGAAATCTATAAGGCCAGAGAATTCTGATATTAAACTTTCCAGACAGGTTTGTTCAAAGTGAACATTCCCAGGCTGAAATGGCCTGTATGCACTATTTGGAAATGTACTTAGGATTTATATACTGAAATGTTTTATCTGGTCTTCCTAACATAGAACGCTGCACGCTCATTTGGATGATAGATTTTAGTGGTGTATCTTACAGGAAATAATGATCCAATGTCTTCAGAAGTCGATTTGACTTTTGGAGGAAGGCCATGACTTTAACTTCCTTAGAGATAAATTGTTTAGTAAAAGAATATTTTACCTTCTGAGAATCTCAGAGTGCTTTAAAAAATCACTGTTATACTATCTCTCTCAGGCAAATAAGTTTTTTCTGTAGTTTTCCCAAAATTTTATAAACCTCACCATTCAGGACCTACTCAGGCCCCTGCTTTCAGCTGATCCCTGCCACTTACCAGTGCCACATCTCCTGGACTTTGTTAAGCAGGAATGATTGGTTGGGGCTTACTTTGAATGAGGGAGAACCACATTATTAGTATGTCTTGGTTGGTTATGGTTTACTATTTTTGAGAAGGAACTGCCATTTTTGTTGGGTGGGTTTTGGGGTTTTTTTTTGGCTGTGCTCTGAAAAATACGCCTCCCCCGAAGAAAAGAAGAAAGCAAGGAAAAAGAAAAATAAGAGGAAGAAAAAAATGAAGGAAAAGAAAAAAAATGAAAAAAAAAACCACAAAAAAAAAAAAGGAGAGGAGAAGAAGGGAAAACTATTCTAGTCTTAACGTAGCTGGGAGAGAGTGAAAGATTCCCGTGCTCAGCCTCCTTGGAGCCACCCAGTTCTCCCAGCGGTTGTGCCCTGCCGCCCAGGAGCCGAGAGGCGCTGCTGTGGGGCGCCCGCAGCCGTGCGGGCGGCGGGGAAGCGCCGTCCCGCCGAGCCGAGCGGCCTTGCGGCGGCGGAGCCAGCGGGGCCTCCAAGCGCCGGCGGCAGGGGAGAGTCGGCTCGGCGCGGAGCGGGGCCGGGGCAGCGGGGCTGTGCCGGGCTCCTCGACTCGCCTGCGGGCGGGCTGCCGTGGCCCCGGTGCGCGGCGAAGCCGTGGCGGCGCGGAGAGGTGCGCGCTGCTCTCGCCGCCGCGCTCGACTGCAGCGGCCAAGGGAGGGAGGAGGTGGTGCTGCTGCGAGCAGGGTCCTAGGGGGACAGACGGAGTGCGAGAGAAGACGGAGAGAGAGAGGGGGAGGGAAGGAAAGAGAGAAGGAGGGAGGGAGGCGGGGGAAGGAAAGAGGGAGGGAAGGAATCGGCGATCCGGCGCAGCGTCCCCACTCTCTCTCCGCTGCTGCAACTCCTCAACTCTGCCCGTTCTTTGCCTGGACATGTCTTAAGAAAGTTGGATCTCTCCCTCCCTTTCGCCTTCTTTGTTTCTTCCCCTTTTTGTGTGTGAGGGGTTTTTTTATTTTTATTTTTCTTCTTCTTTTCCTTCTCCCCGTTTATTTTTCCTTCCCAGCCTGGAAGTTTGGAGAGGCGGATGGGTCGGAGCCGACATGCCGCGCTGTGGCGGTGGGGCCGGGCGCCGCGCTGGCTGCGCGCCGGGGCCGCGCTGAGCGCCAGGGCCGCCGCGGGGCTCACGCTCTAGAGGCGTGTGGGCATCGGGGACTCGCGCCGTCTCCAAAGGACAAAAAGGAAAAGGGGGGAGGAAGAGTGCAGAGATGAACTGAGCTGGAGCAGACTTTGTGAGAAGAGTGCCGAGTCCAGCTGGTCTGGTGAGTTCTTTGTTTAATGAGTTTATTATCAGCAGGGTGCTGAGAGGGATGATTCCCGTGAGAGTTCTGGTGCTCTAGTTCGTTGCGTTACGGAAAACAGTCGTGTTCTTTGATTCAACCTGTAGTTCATAACTGTGTAGAGTGTGTATGTTTATGTATATATCAATATGTATATATACCCACATACCGACTGTATTCAAAGCTACGTGTACCTGGAGCTGAGAGCACCCCCAGCTATACCGCCCGTCACGGGGAGAGCGACGCTCAGGTTTCCGGACCCGAAGCCCTGCAGCCGGAACAGAGCTCATCGCCGCGGGGCTACGGGCTCGGCTCTGCTCTGCTCCGTTCGGGGGAGCCGGAGCCGGCTACCGCATCTGGGATCCGGGACCGGGAGCCGCGCCGTGCCCGGCCGCCCGTGCGCTGTGACGCGGCGCCCCCTGCCCGCCCGTCGCTGAACTGCGCTGCCGCCGCCGGGCGGCCGGTGCCCGCTACCCGGGCCGGGGGCTGCCGCGGCCGCCCGGGGAGAGAGCGCGGGCGCTACGGTTGCGGGCTAGTGACCCTGAGAGCCCGCGCTTTCCGACGGGGTCGGTTCCCTCTGACCTGCAGCCCCGGGAGAGTGAGGCTGTGGCTGCAGAGGGGCCCCTTGCGCCGCTGGTTGTATTTATTTATGTGGCTAGTAAAAGACGTGGCGGGGCTAATGCGCGGCAAATGCGCCCCCGCCGGCGTCACCTGTCTGCAACCCGACTTCGCCGTGAGCCCGTTGGGACGGGATTTCCCAGGCAAACGTTTGATCATTATTAAGTGTGATCACTTATTAATGAGCGGGGAATCAATCCTTCGAGGACTGTTTCGGTATTAATCTTTAACACGGGGCTGGCAGGTTGACAGACATCCCTTCATCACGACTCCGGCAGGGCGCTTTTCCGCCCGAGGTAGCCTGTACCCCCTCCGCGGGCTGGGGGTCGCCGCCGCGCTCCCCCGTCTGTACCGGCCCCGCACTCGCTCTCCTCGCCGCTGTTTTTCCCGACGCCAGAACAGGGCGCCGCTCTTTACAGCGGTGCCGGGGTGCCGCCACTCGCTTTTGGCTTCTGCTGAGAGACCTCCTTCCCTCCGCCCAGCCGTTTAGCGGCGGCTCGCCCAGCCCGGCCCCAGGGTCCGAGGCGGTGAGGCGTGAGTCCAATCCCGCTGGCGCGGCCCGGGGGCGGCAGCCCGGCTGCTTGAGGGAAGGGGAGCGGCCACCGAGGCGCTGCGGTCGCTGCTGGGCGCTCCTTGCTGCCATCGGTGCGGGCGGGGACCGCGGGACTGTCCCGGGCACTCGCTGCTCCTCGGACGGCAGAGGACTGCGTGATCCCGCGGGCTCTGACGGCCTCCCTCGCCATCCCCGTAAGACATCCCCGGCAGCAGCTTTCCGAAGTTTCTGAGTAGCCTCTCCGGGAGAAGATTTCGCCCCCCACGAAGCCGCCTGCGTCCCTGGACCGGCACCCGCCTCCCTGCCGCCCCGTCGGGCTGAAGCGGGGCGAGCGCGGCTGAGGTTTAGGAGTTTCCCCCAACCCCGGGCCACCAGGAGGAACAGCTTGGGCTGTGGTTCGCCCTTTCCCCGCTCTCCTTCGCGTTTGGTCCGTCCACGGCGGGGTCTGGCCGGGGTGCGGAGGCTGCTGTCGCGGAGAGCCGCAGAAACGAGTTCCGGAGGGGCGGCCGTCCAGCGCCGCGGAGGAATCTGGCGGCGGGGGGCGCCGCGGCCCGCTGGGGGCGGAGAGGCACCGGCGGGGCGCTGGTGGCCGGCGAAGGAAGGGGGGAGTGGCGCGGCGGGCACCGTGCGGGGCTGGCCCCGGTCCGCGCCCCCGCCCCGCAGGCAGCGAGCCGCGGAGAGGTGAGGCGCTGGGAAAGTTGGGAGAAGTTTTGGCCGTGGGGAAGGACGGGCGGGCAGCGCTGGCGCGGAGAGGGGCCGACCGGGCGGCACGGACCCTTCGGGAAGTTGCGGCTCGGAGGCGAGGGCGGGACGGCAGCGGGGCCGCCCGGAGGTGCTGTGCGAGCGGCCGCCCCGTGCTGCGGGGCCGGCGGGAGGCGGCTGCGGAGCGGCGCCGGCCCCCTCCCCCTGCCCCCGCCGGGCCGGAGTGGCCGCCGGGGGTCGTGGGCCCCGCCGCCTCGTTGCCCCCCCGCGGCCGGCGGTGGCCGGCCGGGCTGGAGCGGGGCCACGCTCCTCTGAGAGCCAGCAGGAGTGTAGCGGGCAGGTTGCGCTTAAGTTGGGCGGAGGAAAACGGTGCTTTCCCCTGAGGCAAGGTGTCTGCGAATGCGTCTGATGGGCCATTGCAAACTTCATACCCGGGTGAGCCGGCAGGGGCGGTTCGCGGCGAGCGAGAAGTACCTTGGGGTGAGTTTCTTCCTTTGTTCACACCACCACACCGCGTTCCTCGCCGGAATTCTCCGAAAGGTAAAGGGCAGCGCCCGCTGGGACGCGGCGTTTGGCAGCGGCTGCCCGGGAGGTCCTGGCTCGACCCTTCAGTCGGCTTCTGCTACTTTTCTTCCTCTTTAGGGCAGTTGAAACAGAACAAAGCTATGTTTGAAAGATGCGCTTTTTAGTCTCTTGTGTCAAGTATCCCCCTGTTGTAAACTTTTTTTTTTTTTTGGAAACGCATTAATGAGTTAAAAAAAGTGCTGCCTTCTAGCAGCAGGTTTTCCTGCAGTTTAAATACTTGCATACAAGTTGTTCTAGGCAGTTGCATAGGAAATATATCTTTATTATTTTACCTCTTCTGCTGTCTCTTTGTAAAAGAAAAGATTGCTGTGTATTTCCCGTTTGCTTTTCTAACCATGCGGAAATACTCAGCTATACAGTGAGTAAAATACCATACTTTAACGCTGTAAACTATTTAATTTTTAAGGTTTTGATTTGTTCTGTGTGAAATCCGAAAACCTTGCTTCCAGGAGACTGGAAGGTGAACTTTAGTAGTCACACCAGTGGTAGGATAGTCGTTTTTTTTAACTCGGCATGCTAAAGAACTTTATATGGCTAAGTTAACCCTGCTGTCAGTGCAAGTAAACAAGTGTAAATGCCTTTAAACTCTCAAAGATTTAGATTAATTTTAGATTTAGATTAATTTTTTTAAGTTTAAAAATGAATTCAAGATCAGTAAAACTATTTTTGTCATCACAAATTTTAAGGTGCCATGCTAAATTTCGATCAAACTCTCATTCACAGAGATTGGAGGTCTGCTTTTCCTTGCATAGCTAGTGAGTTCAGTGTTAGATACACTACTAAGTAACTGACTACAGATAAATAGTCGAAATTCTCTGTGTGAATCTTTGTTTC
Organism: Chiroxiphia lanceolata; assembly: GCF_009829145.1. Taxonomy (NCBI): domain Eukaryota; kingdom Metazoa; phylum Chordata; class Aves; order Passeriformes; family Pipridae; genus Chiroxiphia; species Chiroxiphia lanceolata. Next base: position 32,728,086 of record NC_045640.1, read on the forward strand.
ATTCTGGTTTCAGAATCTTTACCTGCTGTCTGAATACAGCTGCTGCATTTTCCTTTTAACAACAAAGATCTGGAAAGCATAAATCAAAGTATCTTGGGAGATTAACTCACAATGTGGGGAATACAAACATAAAACTTACTGGACTTCAGTCACAAGTTGAAATTGTTATGTTAATCTCTGCGACAATGTACATTTTTTGAATTACTTACCAGCTTTGCTAAAGTAATGTTACCATACACTCTCATCATGTGTTAATTTTCTGAATACCAAAACAGACAGACACCCTCCCTCTCAGAAATGCAAAATACACTGTTAATTCTTTTGATTGGAAAGTTAATCATGTTGGAACAGCTAAACCTGGTGATTTGTCTTTTTTTTTTTTTTTTTGGTCAGACTACATAAATAATAGCTTTTAAACAATTGAAAAAGTAGTGTAACCACAGTTAGTGCAGCTCACAGAATCACCCGATCTCTCCTAGACTGCTACAGCAGGAATTCTGTCATGATGGTTTAGTTACTGCCAAAATAACTTTTCATAATGCATTTCTGTCAAATGGCATTAGGTATGCTGATTAAAAATGACTGTTAAAGTAAATAGTTGATGTTTTGCTTAGTGGAGACAGTGTCAATAACTTTACAAATCAAAGAAGCTAATGCGTGTATGGGGTGAAACCCCCACTACATTTGTTAAAAGTTACTGAAAGATTTCAGTAAATAAGTGCAGTGGAAACAGCACTAAAGAACCTCTTTTAGTCCTCAGAATGTCATAGAGTGTCCCTAGAGTGGTGTAATAGGCCATGCTCACAGAGTCTCATTCTTATAATGAAAATTACGTAGCTTAGTCTTACAGTAGGTTCTTCTGGACTGAACTAGTAATCTTGCATGTAGAAAAACGTTAGCAAAGGGACTAAGAGTCATTGGGGTATGTGGTCTGATTTAGGTTCTTTTTCTACTTTTGTTTAATTGCTGGGGGAATAAATCTCTCATTGTATGCTCCCCATTGACACATTATGTAGAAGAGAAGCTTGGTTTGGTCTTTTTTTTTTTTTGCTTGCTTGGCATTGAAATTGCTGTTTACTAAATTCTGTATTTTATGCCTAAAACTTTCAAATCTCAAACTGTAAACTTTTAAGTCTAGATACTGTAATGTTCTTGCTAGGATAAGCAGTCTTTCAGATGACTGCTATCTTATCCAGTCATCTTAATTTGTAAGTTATCAGTTGGAGCTCTGCTAGGCCCAAGATTATATTTATTCTTATCCCTTTAATGTGAAGATACGTTGTACTTCTAAGGTGTATTAGTATTTTTTCCTAGGTACAAATATGTTAAAGTTTTGATGCGTTAATAATTATGTTAACGTTGTAACGAAGTATTAAAACTGTCTTATGTATCCCAGTGTCAAATATGCATATAAATAAAAATGGCCTACATATGTATATACATAAAAAATAGTTGAATAATAATTTCCAAATAGGAAATCAAAGTTTGTTTGAAAGTAGGTTTTCAGAATAATACAGTGTGCACTTTGTATAACTTAGAGCTATGATGTTTTGTTAATCAAACGTTTGCCTTTTGTGTTGAAAATGGAATCAGAAAATCCTAAACTGGTCATACTCCAAATTTAGGAGTTTAAAGTGTAGCCTTTGACTAAAATGTTTCTGAAATTCAGTCATTCCGGCACCCTGTAATGAGCAATCTGAGTTTATATCTAACACATTATCACTTTATCTTAACACTTTCAAACTTTCTTCTAGTTGTTAGCTGTCCTTACAACTGGCATTGTTTAATACTTTAGATATTTACCAAGACTATATCATGTTGACTTTTGGGTAATCCTAGATCAACATTGTTTAGTTTCTAGTAGCTTTGTAAATTATGACAGGATGGAAATAGTGTCACATAAGATAAATGACTAACTTGTTTTTACATACCATGGTTAACTGTTCAGTTGAGAGATGCTTTTAAACGTTGATTGTGATTCAGCAAGTCTTGGGAGTTGCTGCTGAGGAATGGATTCTCTTACTGGTTGTTGCGTCATTGTTTGTAATAAGCTGCATGTTGCCAGTTCTGAGCAGCCTCCACTTGAAGCTCTTACAGAAGAGCAGCAAAAAGTGCTCAAGGTATTATTGCCCAAAAAAATATTTACAGTCATAGTAAAACCTACACATGTGTTCAACTTTGAATATTAATGAAAAGCTTGGATACCTTAAAGAAGTCTAATGCATCTTCCTGTGGTACACCTGTGTCTAATGTGCCTGAGATGTGAGGAGCAGATGATAAAAGGTACAAATAGATACAATGTTTCACATAATAAATATACCACTTCAGACAGTTGTAGTAGTAGTAGTAATAATAATAAGTGCTAGTGTAGAAAAGAGGGAAAGATCTGATCAGATCAGCATAAGGGCTGATGATTGAGTAGACTTCGATAATAGACAACTTCAAAAATTCCAACAAGATGGAGGAAAAAAACCTGGTTTTGTTGATTGCTTAAAAATGATGTAATAATTTCTTAACATGGACAGTTAGACTTTTAGCCTAGTCTAAAGACAGCTTAAATTGCTCAGAGTTTGTGTGTGAGAGTTTGTTTGTTTTGTTTGAGGTTATTTTGGTTTTAAGCAAATATTTGTTAACTTGGCAGTATGTTAGGGGATGAAGCCCTGGAGAACCAAGTGTCTCTGTATTCCCAGGACATATCATAGCCTGGGAAGAAAAGTAGATAGGGGAGGAATAATATTGTTAACCCATTGAAGTGGTTATTGTTCCAACCTCACACTCATTTGTCCTCTAAACCTTTCCTTCATCTAGTGTTAAGACCTTGTAAATATTGGTTCCAGCTAGTGACTTGCTTTAAAAGCTTTTATGCTTTTTATTATTTGCTTATTTGCTTTTATTGTTTTATATATTTATAGGTTAAATCCTGTGACTTCATTGCTAGATCTGAAAAACAGACACACTTTTTTTTTTCTTTTTCCAAAAGGATCCTCCTTTTCATTACTCCTCTCCAATACTTTCTATAATTTGTGTGGACCTGAGTCTTAAATTGTTCTCCAAATCATTTACTTAGTAATGGCTGTGACTGAATTCCTTCTTCTGAGGTTTTGGAGTGAATGGTTGACACCAGTAGATTAATTTGCTTTAATGTTTTCTAGTGAGCAGAGGCAGTCCAAGGAATGTCAGCCAACGTGATCTTTCATGTATCTACCTGAGTAGGTAGGAAATAGGGAAAGGAGAAATTCCTCTAAGAGAAAATGTGAGTGGAGGAAGGAAACAACATAATGTGATACTATTTTAGCTTAGATGAACAGAATTAGTGTGAGGATAGGCACTGAGGAGAGGTTGACAGGCAAAGAATAGGGTAAGGGCAAACCTGGGCTAAAGTGTGGGGGACAGAAATGTCAGGAACAAAGAAAGAAAGGGTAAAGTGAGTAATTAGTATGACTTGTATAGCAGACTGACCATAGAAGAAAATGCAGAAGGAGAGAGAAGGGAAAAATATTTAGGATAAATAGGGAAAGGTGAAAAAAATGAATTTGTACTACTTAATCAAAGTAGTCAAGACAATGTTAGATTGCTTTCTATTTGCTGGAAAGAAATTTTGCCCCTAGGATCTTGTTGAAAGCTTGGGCTTATTGAGGGCTTATTGATTTGTTATCTTGAGAGACTTTGGGGAGTGAATCACAGAATATGCTGAGTTGGAAGGGATCCACAAGGATCATCAAGTCTGACTTCTGGCCCCACACAGGACCGTCCCCAAAAGTCACACCACGTGCCTGAAAGTATCATCCAAACGCCTCTTGACTAAGATGAAAAAAGTGGTTCCAGATGTTTTGTTCCTGAGGCTTCTGCCTTTCTTCCTGCAGCAATCTTGCCTGGATTTAGGTAGTGGAAGTGTTACACTGACTTTGTCAAAAGGGAAAGCCAATGAGGGTATGCCTCCCAGTCTGCCTTGCTGTTCTAGGCTCTTTCCCTGTCATTTCTGGAGTGTGTTGGAGAAACATGATTTAAATGTTCCTCTAGTTATTTTGAGAGTTTCCTGTTCTCATAGCTCTTGATACTAATTTGTTTCAGATCTGTTCTGAACAGAGGAGGATAAAGGAATATGTCTCATTCTTTATTGGCTTTGCAACTTTGTGGTGCTTGATAAAATTTTTTTTTCAGTTATAGGCACCAGTCTTACAAGGGTACTCAGAGCTGGAGAGAATACAATTTAGAATTATTCTCGGTTTACAGTTTTTATGATTCTTGGAACAGGTGCACATAGGATATCATAAAGAATTCATGGTAATTTCAAGCCAACTTTTGCAGTTTACTTCCACATAGTTGGACATCAGCAATTTTACAGTCTAAGTAAAAGGAGGGAGGAGAATTTTCTATTAGAAGTCAATGTCATGTAGGAAGTAGAGAACCAGAGTGAATGTTCACCACTCCAGATTAGTTCATATCTAGTTTGCTTGCTTATAGCTGACTGCACTGGCATATTTCTAGCATGTTGCTTCCTGGAGTTGTTTATTTGAACTTAACTCTTAACCCTTGTGTCATGTTAGTAATTCCAAGACTTTTGATCTCATGGATTCTTGGCATTTTTAGGAGTTTTAATTTATCTGCATTTCTATTACTGTAAATAATTTTGAAACTTTCTGTATATTATCTAGATGTGTAGCTTCTAGTTTTCTTTCAAGCATGAATTCTGAACTAAGCATCATTTATTTGATAAATATTTGAACAGTCATAAGTCTTACCACATCTCTTTCTTGTTTCAGGGTTTCTTTTTAATTGCTGCCATGGGAAGATACTTGACTATGCTGTTGCTGCTGATGCTGCTGGTGCAGCATTTTGAAAACTGTGAAGGAAATCAAAGGCCGCATCATGCTTCACCAATGCAATTTACCCAAGTAGAGTATAATGCCACTGTGTATGAGAATTCTGCAGCCAAGACTTATGTTGGGCATCCAGTAAAAATGGGCATTTACATTACCAATCCATTATGGGACCTAAGATACAAAATTATTTCTGGTGACAATGAGAACTTGTTCAAAGCTGAAGAATATGTTCTTGGAAACTTTTGTTTTTTGAGAATACGGACCAAGGGAGGAAACACAGCTATCCTTAACAGAGAGGTGAGAGACCATTATATGCTGACTGTTAAAGCAGTTGAAAAAAATACAAATGCTGAAACGCGCACGAAGGTCAGGATACAGGTACTGGATACAAATGACTTGCGGCCTTTGTTTTCTCCAACGTCTTACAGTGTTTCGTTGCCTGAAAACACAGCAATAAGGACCAGCATCGCAAGAGTCAGTGCAACAGATGCAGATATAGGAACAAATGGAGAGTTCTACTATAGCTTTAAAGAAAGAACAGATGTGTTTGCTATACATCCAACTAGTGGAGTGGTTGTTCTGACTGGTAGACTTGACTACTCGGACACTAAGCGTTATGAGATGGAAATTCTTGCAGTGGACCGTGGGCTGAAGCTGTATGGTAGCAGTGGCATAAGCAGTATGGCAAAGCTAACCGTTCATGTGGAGCAAGCAAACGAATACGCCCCTGTTATTACAGCTGTTACACTGACTCCATCAGAATCGGACAAAGATCCAACGTATGCAGTTGTAACCGTAGAGGACAATGATCAGGGTTCAAATGGGGAAATAGCATCATTAAATATTGTTGCAGGAGATGCACTCCAACAGTTCAAAACAGTGAGGTCTGTTCCAGGAGGTAAAGAATACAGAATAAAAGCCATTGGTCACATTGACTGGGAGAGTCACCCTTTTGGATATAACCTTACCCTTCAAGCTAAAGATAAAGGGAATCCCCCACAGTTTTCTTCTGTAAAAGTTGTTCATGTGACATCACCACAATTTAAGTCTGGTCCTGTCAGATTTGAAAAAGAGATATATAGAGCTGAAATAAGTGAATTTGCCCCTCCAAACACACCTGTGATAATGGTGAAAGCTGTGCCTAGTTACCCACACTTAAGATATGTGTTTAAAAACACACTGGGAAAAGTAAAATTCAATTTAAACACTCACACTGGTCTCATTACCACGTTAGAACCCATAAAAGCACAATATGCATCCCATTTTGAACTTGAAGTTGTGACAAGTGACAGAAGAGCTTCTGCAAAAGTATTGATTAAGGTACTAGGCATGAATAGCAATCCTCCCGAATTTACTCAGGCATCCTATAAAGCCTCCTTTGATGAAAATGTGCCAATAGGTACAAGTGTCATGAGAGTAAGTGCAAAAGACCCTGATGAGGGGGAAAATGGTTATGTGACCTATAGCATTGCAAACCTAAATCCTTTGCCATTTGTGATTAACCATTTCAGCGGGATTATTAGTACTTCAGAAGACTTGGATTATGAATTGATGCCAAGGGTTTACAGTTTAAGGATTCGAGCTTCTGACTGGGGTGTACCATATCGTCGAGAAGTTGAAGTTCCTGTTACTATTATTTTAAATAACTTGAATGACAATATACCTCTCTTTGAGAAAATAAATTGTGAGGGAGTAATCCCCAGGGATCTTAGTGTTGGAGAACAAATAACAACTGTATCTGCTATTGATGCTGATGAACTCCAGTTGGTGAGATACCAAATTGAATCTGGAAATGAACTGGATATATTTAGCCTAAATCCAAATTCTGGAGTACTTTCACTCAAACAGTCACTAATAGATGGCATAGGTGCTAAAATGTCTTTTTACAGTTTGAAAATTACAGCTACAGATGGAGAGAACTTTGCAAAACCGCTGTATATCAACATAACTGTAGCTAACAGCCGCAAAACAGTCAACTTGCAATGTGAAGAAACTGGTGTTGCCAAAATGCTTGCAGAGAAGCTCTTACAAGCAAATAAATTGCACAGTCGTGGAGAAGTTGAGGATGTTTTCTTTGATACTCACTCTGTCAACCTTCATGCACCTCAGTTTAGAAGTACTCTCCCTAGTAGCATTGAGATAAGAGAAGACCAACCTGTGGGCTCCAGCTTAATACTTATGAATGCTACTGATCTTGATACTGGCTTCAATGGAAAGCTAGTGTATGTTATTTCTGGAGGTAATGAAGACAGTAGTTTCATTGTTGATATGGAAAGAGGAGTGCTGAAAATTTTATCTCCCCTTGATCGAGAAGTAAAAAATCAATATACTCTCAATATTACTGTCTATGATCTTGGAATACCACAGAAGTCTGCCTGGGCCCTTTTAAATATAAAAATTTTGGATGCTAATGACAACCCACCGGAGTTCTTTCAAGACAGTTATTTTGTTGAAGTAAGTGAAAACAAAGAGCTAAACAGTGAAATAATTCAAATTGAAGCTACTGATAAAGATTTGGGGGCTAATGGAGAAGTGAAATATTCTCTTCTTACAGATACAGACAAGTTTACTATTAATGCTGTGACAGGAGTTGTGAAAGTTGTAGGTGTTCTGGATCGCGAGGAACAGCACGTCTATTTCTTGAAAATAGAGGCCAGGGACCAACCTACTGAAGAACCTCAATTATTTTCAACAGTTATTTTGAAAGTGTCTGTAGAAGATGTTAATGACAATCCTCCTAAGTTTATTCCTTCAAATTATCATGTTAAAATTCGAGAAGATCTTCCCGAGGGAACTATTATTACATGGCTGGAAGCCTACGATCCTGATTTAGGCCAGTCAAGTCAAGTACGATACAGTCTTTTGGACAGTGGAGATGGCACCTTTGATGTTGACAAACTAAGTGGAGCAATACGTATTGTACAAAGACTGGATTATGAAAAGACACAACTGTATAATTTGACTGTGCGGGCCAAGGACAAAGGAAAACCCATTTCGTTGTCCTCTACCTGTTACGTTGAGGTTGAGATAGTTGATGTGAATGAAAACTTGCACCCTCCACGGTTCTCCATATTTGCAGATAAAGGCTTTATAAAAGAAGATGCCCCTATTGGCTCCTCAGTAATGACCGTATCTGCTTATGATGAAGATGCAGGACGAGATGGGGAGATAAGATATTCCATCAGAGATGGATCTGGTTTAGGAGTTTTTCAAATAGATGAAGAAAAAGGTAAGGTGCCTGTTATTTTATGTGCTAAGTAAAATTGTATGCTAGGAAAGAGATACGAAAAGCAGCATTGTCACAGTTGACATATGTGTTCTTGTTAGGACAAAAAGATGTCACCAAAACTGTGTATAGTTCTGTCTGCTACTTTAGTGAAATTATACATTTGATAGGTGATTTTTCCACTGTCCTCGTTTCCATCCAGCCTACCTAAAGCTACACTTAGGTCTTAAAATGTATGCTACCTAGCAAAAGTAAGAATGCTATTGATATAAAATGAAGGTTTGCCTCATTGCGGACACTATTGTCTTGTGGATCATATGACTGCTTTTTAATCTGAAGTGACATATCTTTTGCTTCATTTACCGGAGGTATGCATGGGTGTGATATTGCCATGCATACTGGTTTTGTTAGTTATCTTTTAGAGTTGTTATAGGTGCCCAGCTAGAAGTTAGTAAGCAGTGCCTTCTTCACCGAAAGGCTTCTGCCAAAGAAAGCATAGATGCAGCCTCAAAAACACCTCATATAAGTGAAGCAGACTGAAGTGTTGGTTTAATTCAGTAATAATGCATAAATTGATGAGGAACTGCAAGAAGTTTTTCAGTGTCGTGTATTCAGAAAAACATAATTTTGTTTTCAATAAAATTCTAGTGCTGACTTTGAACATTTTGGTTGGACATCTATGTAGCTACCCATTCATTTATATCTTTGATAAAGATAGAACATTGATATTGCGCTGTTATCTAAGATTCTTGAAATAAATTGAGGAGGAATTTGGTGCAAAATTTGGCTACAGGTTACATGTAGGTAAATGATGACATATGTGATTGATGTCTTACAGAAAAAAAGACTTGTAACTGAGAATAAAAGATGGCAATCATATAGGATTCATCCAATAGCCATTCTGTGTGTTCCGTATGCTTCCCATAATTGTGAATGTGGGTAATACAGATTCAGGAAGTCACCTTACTCTTCAGGGTTTAGGTGAACAAACTGTTGTTACTGACAAGATTTTTTCTTCTTTTTCGTGTGGCTAAAAAACCAGTTCTAGAGGTTGAAATGTAGCATTGCTTCTCTTAGCTTTGCTTTTAACAAAGCTCATAGTTAAGATTGTGGAATGAATTTTCTAAAACTGGAGAATTTAATATTTTCCAGGACTTAGTCGTTTCACTTTTAGGCATCTGGTATGTGTCTAGAATATTAATTAAGTAATGAATTCCATGGTGTCCTGTTGTGTCTAACCAGCTGGGTACTAGAGCAGTTACATTTAAAACCCTTGTACATGCAGATGCTGGGTGTTACATGTAGGCCAGGCCCAATAAGGTTTCAAAGCACAGTGAATTTTATAAATGTATTGTTACCAGAGACTTAACAGCTGGTTCAACTTGGAAGGCTACCAGCAGGTGTTTTCTAAAATTCTGCAGTTGAGGATATTTCCCAGCACATAAACTAGTTCCAGAATGGTGTTAAGAATTATGTGGCAGTCTGAACCCCATGCATGATAACTTTTTTACTTGTGTTTAATTCAGTGATATAGTTATCCATTACCAGGAACCTTACTGTTTGTTCATTAACCTTAATTAAAGTTATTAGGCCATAAGTGTTACAGAATAACACTAATTCTGCTTTAATAATAAGAACAAAGTTTAAGGTAATTAATTTGCTGACTTAAAAAATCTAAGTATGACTATACTTTTATTACAACAAAAGATCTGTCTAGACTGATATGCTGTCTCCAGTAGCATAGGCAGGGCACACACATACTTCCTTCTAACACTTTCCCAGTTTCTGGTTATTTTCTGTTTGGGGAGTTTTTGAGTTGCATGAGGTTTATAACATTTAGCACATTTGTCTTTCTTGTGTAGTCTCCCCTTGAAACATAATTTTCGAGTGTAACCTTGCTACTGTGATAAGGAAAGATGATTTGTTTTGGTAAAGAATGGTAAAGGAGCATGTAAAAAAATGTTAATGGAGGCATGTGGGAAAAAATTAATTTTATTGCACTATCTCTGTGTGCATAAAATACTGTCAATAAAACTTAATGGCTATAAGGTGCTATTTTTAATGTTATCAGAACTATTTCCAACTGGGAAGATGGTAATTCATTAAGGAGAATGAATAGGATTTTAACTATATAAAGCAAAGTACTGAATTATACTCTTAAGAGGAACAGAGCATGGCTAACATAAAATAAGTATGTTAACATTTCTTTGTAGTGTTCGTGTAATTACATTAATTTAAACGCAGGATATGATTAACATACGAGTGATAGCTTCAGGTTCTGTTTCTTCAGTGACCTTTGGCTTTTGAGCTTTTCAAATCATTCCACCACTCGGAGTTCTTGAGTTTTAATATGAAGACAGGCATTAGCAAAGTTTAAATACTATGATTGTCAGTGGAGTAGAACATTTAACTGGATAGCTATTAAACCAGCACCGTTGTCTGGAACAGAAACCAACTGGTCTGCATCTGTGCCAAAAAGCCTCATACCTTTAGGCAGGGTGGCAGCACCAAGATTGTTGGGAATGCTGTCTGCTGCAATTTGACTCCTGCCTGTGCCCCAGTGTTCTTTGAAAAAGTGGTTGCTGGCACGAGCCAAAAGCAGTTTAACAGAATCAAGTTCCAATGCCCAGGAACGTTTTCTGTCTGTCTGTTTGTTGTATAGATACAGTCATAAACCACTTGATGATAGGGGAGGCATTTTTTTATCAAAACTGAAATGAATATGATTTGGTTTTAAATTAATTGTAGTTAAGCAGCCTACCAATATGGGACTTTCTTTACACTTTTTCAGTGAATGATGCATCTTGAAGTTGCTCCTTCCATATACTTTGTTAGCCTTTTTATATAAGTCATGGATATAAACCAGAATATAAAAAAACTTAGTTTCTCTCAGTTTAAAATAAAAAAAAAGAAAAAAACCACCAAGAAGTTCTTAATATTTTCCATTTTACTCCTATACAGTGTCCATGTTACATGTTGACTTAATGCTGTGTATATTCTGAGTCCCTGCAGATCCATCAGATAGGTTATAGGTCACTGAAAACTATAAACAGAAAGAAAATGTTGACCAAATCTTTTTGTAAGAAAGCTATTAAACATTAAATTAAAAACTGTAATCAGGTAGTCAGGAAAGAATATTCCAGGTGGGTTAATATGATTGATTAAATCTTAGAGTATCTTCACGTCAGCATCTAAGGTTGTTTACAGAAGTTGTGACAATGACATTTCCTGCTTGGCTTCTGTCTAGAGATGCAGTCACATTGCCATGTAGGTTTTGCAATTAAAATTCTTTATTTGGGTATTTTGACCAGTTAAAAATGAGAAGTAAATAGGAAGAAGACCTTCATAGAACAGGGTCTTCTCATAGGATTTTCTTCTTGCAAAACACAGTAGTCCTTCCCACTACTTTTGAAAAGAGAGAGATGGATTAGGAGGTTCTCTATTTCTGCAGAATACTAAATGGTTGCTGCTTTTTGCACAATAATTTTTTTTCCCTAACTAGTTCAGATACAGTCATGAGTGAAGATCAGAGCACAGACTAATCTTCCAGGTGTCTAATTAGCTTTTCAGGCAAGATTTTTTTCATCCTACCCTGAATTCTGTACTGCTGCATTACATTGTACTGAAGTTAATGATTTGCCATATAGCTATAGCAGCTAACTTGTTTCAGTGGCTGAAGCATAGAAGTGCTAGAGTAAGAATTTAAGATTATTCTGATATGGTTTGAAAAAAAAAAACAAACCAAAAAACCCCAACCCAAACTAAAAAAAACAAACAAAACAAAACAAAAAAAGCCCATAAAAACAAAAAAACACCGAAAATTAGCAATCTCAAAACAAAAAAAAGAACCTGAGCAAAAAATCCAAAATGAAAATAAAAGCCGTCACAAGGATTGTTAGGTTCTATAAATTCCAAGTTGGCGTTAAATTCTTCAGCCTGTAAATGTTAATTTGGAAGGTTAATCGTTTAAATGAGGGATTGTGTCAGTAGTTCAGTTAGCAGTTGAGAGCTAAAACCTGATTCTGGTGCTGGAGATTTGAATGATATTCTAGTCAGCAGACAGTTTTTTCTTAACCAAAGGACTTATGAAGATTATTTTGGGATTCTGGAATTGTCTGGTCAGTTGTCACACTGATACACAGACATCTGGAATAGAATTTCAGGTCAAAACCTGGAATTCAAACACAAACTGTTAAACTCACTATTTCTTTGGGAAATAATACAGGGGCTATTTGTTGGCATGTTGTATAATTCAAGCTCTTGAAAAAATTGAAGTAATGCTTTCCAAGTTTGAGAGGCATTTTTTGTGTGTATCAGGATAAAAGTGTATGTTGGGGTGGAGGTTTTTTTGTGTGTTTTAAGAAATGTTGAAAACATATCTGTTCAAGAAATTTTAGTTATCTGTGCTAAATAATAGTAAAAAATACAGCTGTTTTTATTCTGGAAACATGAAGTATTTTAGGTCAGAGATGTAGAAATATTATTCCCCTAGCTTTTTCTGTGAGAAGATAGTGAAAATAATACAGTATTTAAAAAAAAGGGGGGGGAGGGACAAGTAAAGATTACTTAGGTAGTTAAGTGCTCTGGAAAGATATTTTAATGCTGATATATGTTAAGTATTTTTTCTAGTGGTATATTTATTTTGTACTTTGCCTGGGCATTCCCTCCTTTGGGTGTTGAATTGAGAAAGGTGAGCAGCATGAGAACAACTTCACTTGACTGGGAGATAAGATCTACACATTTCAACTCTCCCACTGGCACTCTTGTGAATCCTTTGGGGAAGAGTCCTTATCAAGCTTCTCCAGTGCCACCAGAAGAAAGGTTTTGTTGAGACAATAAACAGTAAAGCCACTTACAGTACCATGTCCAACCAAACACAATAACCTGGTTTTTAAAGCATTTATCCCATGTTTTTATGACTTCTCTTCCCAACCATAATTTTCAGTGATAGTCAAGCATGCAATACGTGGAGCACAGCTGCAATACTAGCTTAGTCTGCAAGATGGGAAAGAAAACTGTATCTGTGTGGGACGCTTAAATTGAGGAGGCATATTTGTGGTTGTTAATTACAGATATTAAAAAACTTGACTAGACTATTTGTAAAATAGGATATTATTTTCTGCTTTCTAGTTAAGGGTATCCAGTGGGTTTCCGTGTGTTCCGTATGACGTTGAAAAGCAGAGTGAAGTTGACTGAGGTGATGATCTGTATGGTTTCATTCTGGTTTTATGGTGTTTTTCTTCAGTGGCATAAAGGCAGACTCATGCCATTGTGCAATAAAAAGTTAGTTATGTTTAAAAAAAAGTAACTGTGCCTAAATGGAGTAGTATTTTGAGTTTAAAAAACATTTGTGTAAAATTTCATGCAACTAAAATATATTTTCCACCAATTTGTTATGGTTTTAAAAATAAGGCATTTGGCACATAGGCTCTCTTTTAGGAGACAGTACAAATAGTTGTAACAGCAGCGTACTAATAATGACTCTTATTTTCCTAGATCTCCTGTAGTATTTGGAGAGGTTTAAAAACTTTTTTTTTTTTAAGCATTATAGACCCAGTTTAGCACAACTTGTGTCTGTTTAAAGAAATGAAGGTAGAACCAGGCACCCACTATCCATCTGACTGAGGACAAGTCCTAAATTTGCTGCTATCCACAGAAAGCAATCCAGAAAGCATTTTCCTAGGAGATAACTAACTTTTGGGTGTGAGTTATTTCACTTGATTGCTGGTACCATAGGCTGGCTGCCTGACACTGAATTTAGTCAAGTGCATGTGAGTACTCGAGTTCAGAAGAGGTTACCTGGTTAACCTGGCAGGGACCATCTGGTCTTGACTGCAGTTTGCAGCTTTGTACTCCTGTACTGAGGGCGTGATTATATTCAGTCCGAGGTCTGGAATTAATGGTGCCACTGGCTTAACCTGTGGTATGATGCTGTTACATTCATGTTTCTTTTCGGGTGCATCAAACTAAGCCTGGCATTTAGAACTAATGTTGAGTTTCAGTTTGGCAGACGTTAAAGAGGCCTGGGTTTGGACCAAGGTCCTGAGCAGCCTGGAGCTAGGGAATTATTTTTCTTTTTTAGGCTAGAAGGAAACTATGTAATTTGCATTTGTGATGGTGGTAACTTCCAAAGTGCTATTAGGTTGTTAATGTAGCTTTTAGAATGTGTCTTTTGAAAAAAGGTGAATTAGTTTTAGACAAACATCATCTTATGTTTTCTGTTGGCAGGGGGATCTTCCAAAGTAGTTTTAGAGTTTTCTTAGGTGTCCTGCTGAGTAAAGCATCACCTTAGCTGCCAAGTAGAGATGCCATTCAAAAGCTGGGGCTCCTCTCCTCTGTTGCAGGCATGCTGAAAGTAAGGGATTGTTTTGTTGTGAAAGGTGTTGATTGGGTTACAACTTGGTTTGATGAAAACGGAGCTGCCTGGGGGCTGTGTCTCTGTAGGAAATGAACTGAGCTGAGCCACATGCGGTCTGAAAGATTACCTTATAAACAGCAATCAGTTCAGGCAATGGAATACGTATTAAGGGCCTATTAACTTGCTTGGGTCTCTCTTTGACTTGAAAAGTACTTGTGAGCAGAGGAATAATAAAAGGGAAGGGTTGCCAAAAGCTTTGGAAGGTGCATCTTACTATATCACTGTTGGTACATCTGTTGAATTGGGGATTTATTTCCTACTAAGCATCTGCTGAGCTTTTGAAGTACATATTAAGGTCAAAGGAGGGGCACTTGAAATGATTGCGTAATGTTTATTCTTTTCTTTGAAGATTTTAGACTTTATTCATACAGCGTTTGGACATATTTAACAGAGGACAAACCTACATGAGTATTTGGCAAACTTCCACAATTTATTGCATGCAGTAGTTGCAGCTTTAGAACTTGGATTTAAAAATACTTTGGACTTTGCTGAAACTATGTTTTGGAGGTCCATTTTATAATCTGTGTATCATTCTTATTACATCTGTGACTTTATTATGCTGGACATCTGAACGTGACCAAAAATGAGTTTTCAATTCATCACTCTCCATGTGACTCAAGAAAAGAAAATTTCTAGCATTCTGGTGCCATCAGAGAGGAATTTTTTGGAAAACAGAACTGTCTGAAGAATCTAGGAACATGACTGCAACAGATCATTTCTTTATTCAGAAATGAGGTTTCCCCAAATTTCTTGTGTTCTATCCATGCTTCTAATAGCTACTTCTATTTAATTTTAAAGTATGTGTGGTAAAGGACAATCACTATCTTCATGGTTCTTATAAGTGGTCGTTAATAGCTTTTCAGCTCGGAGTTCTGTGTCTTTGCAGACTTGTCTGTGGTGGTATCACTGATACCAGAGTTGAATATCTACCTATATGATGGGGCAGGTTACACACAGAAAATTCAGTAATTGCATTTCTTCTACCTGTTGCCTAATCTTCTACCTAGAAGAATCCCCACTGATATGATTTGCTTCCAAAATCTACATGTTTCTTAAATCAATCATTTTGGGTGTTTATACAAAAGGCAATTTTTTGTTTTGCTGATGCAAAGAGCTTGAAACCACCTCTATACACAAGAAAGTGATTCTGCATTTTGGTTTTGAAGTTGCTGATCATAGCGCGCTTATTCGTATTTTGTACAGGACTTAAGGATGAAAAGATTATTATGTTAAAATTTGAAAATGCAAGAAGCATAATTACAGAATAGCCTTCTGATTTTAACGGTACTGGTAATGTACATGAGCATTACAGAACCACTCCAGTCATGTGGTTAAAAAAAATGAAGATATGTAACATAATGTGCTAAAAATGAATACAGAGGGAATGAATAATGTGATAAAAATGAATACAGACTTCTCATACGCGTTGCCTGTAGTCCTCGTTGTATTTATGAGGGAGAGGGAGTTTGGTAGTTCAACTTGAAAGACTTTCAGTGCAAAGAAGTTTATAATGGAATTATGGATTATGGAATTATGTATGTGATCTTTCATGTTAGTTGATACCTTGTCCCCTCCATTTCTCCAAAGCTGTGACACCCGTAGCTCTTTCCTAGGGAAAACATCTTCGTTCTACAGGGGTTTTATATTTATATTTTTTAATCCCTCTCCCCCCTTTGCCTGTAGATTTGCCATGACAGGGTATATCCTGTCTTTATGAAAATTAGAGATTGCTGTCTAATGATAAGGGTTTAATCTGCAACGAATCAGACATGTGGAAACTTCTGTCTGTGGAATTTTCTGTTTGATCTGAGAGGAGTGCCCTTGCTGTGCCCTTCCTGTAATGAAAGCAAGGTAGAGGGAATCAAAGTGATTCTAGATAAGAGTGGAATGTGTGCGTTGGTTATGCCTCTATTATATTTGCTGTTGCGATTCTGGTTGTATGTGTTATTTTATTATTCAAGAGATTAACAGCATAGTTCATCATCTTAAAAGATACCTTCTTCCTTCTGTTTTAGTTGAAAGTGCTTGGTTTTTAGTGCTTAAATTCCTGAGTTAATTACTTAGGTTTGAATGTGGACAGTCTTGCTTACAAAAACAAATATTGTCAGCAACATATTGATTGTGCTATGATAATACAACATCTTTTTGTTACTGTAAACAATTTTACAGTATTCACTGTATCTTCTTTCTGACAGAATTTCTTTGTGTACCATTGTGAGGAATGGATGAGAGTTTCTCTCCCTGTCTTTATTTCACAAACGGTTAATCATTAACAAATGTCCAGCTGCCTGTGCAAGGAATGTTAATTACTTTGGGAGGGGGGAAGGAAAGATGACTATGCCTTTGCATAAGAAGTCTGGTATGATAGTTCACTTTGAAGGTAGTTTGAATATTACAGTACCAATTTTAGCAGATTTATCAGAAATGGAAAAATGGCCTGTGCCTTTCTTTGATGTTTGATTACATGAATGTGCTTTTTACCTGTGCTCCTGGCTAGTACAGTAATATTTAGGTTGCCTGTGTTTGTCCAGAGCATTTTAATGTAAAAAAAGATGCCAGAGGAGATAGTAATTTGTTAATAAGTGGATCATGTTGTATATGGATATAGGCAAAACATAGCTCAGGAAAAAAAGGGATAAAAATCTAAGCAGTTCATAATCCCAACTATTTCACACCATTCCTGATCAGACTTCTGAGTGAGGACTTGTCTTTAAAGTACAGAAGCCCACAGATGAGGAACTGTGCTTGCAAATATTAAAAAAAAAATTATCTTTCAATTACCTTTTTGCTTGCTTAAAAATGTTCATACTGCGTGATGAAATTTTGTGGTGAAATTTTGGACTGACTTTAGTCTTTCCAGATACAGATCAGGTAGAGCAGATAAGTGTGAGAAGGTTCAAAACTGTTAGTGAAATATGAGTTGTCAAGTTGTCATTGACTCAAGTGACACATCAGTTTTGATGTGCATTGTTTAATAAAAAGGTAAGGGAGTGATGATTAGAGTGAGAGCAAGATTACTGCAGATTATGTGGATTAAATGTTTCAGTGAATATTGATCCAGCATGTGATGATAGGAGGAAATGGAGTAAGAAATACATGCCATGCCAAGTCTGTAATTCAAGAGGTGATAAAAATCCTTTGGAAACCGAGTCATTCATTCTAGTCAAACCCACGAATGGCCAGCATTTGAAAATATTTTGTTGACAACAGTTGTGCACAGATATGGAGATGTGAGAAGGTCACCTGATGCAACTCCATCTGGTCGCTGCAGATTCTGTGAATTTCTTAAAAAAGAGAAAAATCATAAATGGTTCGGGAGCAATTTGCATTTTGTGCCTAAATGGTCTACTACTTACCTACAATATAGTATTGTTCTTTCATTTACACTAAGTGTACTAGTGTAGACAGAGTTCATCTACATTTATTATGGCTCTGTAACAAATGATTGTTGTATGGAGAGTTATTTCATCACTCATTCTCCTTAGTATTGTTACGAAGGGTGCAGTTATCTTCAGCAAAAAATGTTTCTGTGGAGAATAATTAAGAGCTTTTCCAATGGAAATTCTATCAGAGACACTCTGTGGTCTGTTCATCCAAATGCTTGCAGGTTCTACTAGTAAGCAATAAATATAAAGTGAATTAAACTTACAGAGTTTTATATTTTTTAACTGTTAACTTGCATTCATTTCTGCTACCTTTAGTAATTTTCTTTTTTTCTGGAGAGTGTTGATTAAAACTGTGCAGGCAGTTATCCATTATTTATGTGACAAAGACTGAACATACTTCCCAACAAGCATCCAAGACCCTTACAAATAAATATACTTTGGCATCTGGTAAGTCATTTCCAGTTTTCTAGTTACAAGTTTCCTTTTTAGATGTTGGGTATGGATTCTTCAGTGTGCATGCAAGAATTTGCTTACAAATGGAGAATTTCTCATTTACTTGATACAATAATCATAACTAAAGAGAATGCACATAATTTTATAATACCAAAATTATTTGACTTCATGATTCCCCTATGTTGAAATTTTTACTCAAAACCAGATAAGTTCAGAAATATTTCTGTGTATGGCCTTGTGTTTAATTTGATTCATATGTAAAGGCAAATAAGGCTAATAAAAAAATTAATATGATAAGTACTGATCAGTGTAGAATCCCCTCTGGATATGCGAGTAGAAGTAAAGTCTGAATAAATAAATGAATACTTTGTAAGTTAATCTTTGTCAGAACAAGGATGAAAATGTCTTCTGATGCCACTGGATCCCAGATGCTTTAATCTCATGACTTTGTTGATTTGCTTGCATGCCCACAGGTATACCATCTCCTCTTTGTACACAAAAATCTGCTTGGGAGCAGCATTTCTGTTGACAGGAATTAAGTACCATTGTGTATATAGCTACCTGGTGTAGTAACGTGAACGGCAGTGATAACTTGATTTCCACTGTTGCTCAACGCGCTACCTGCCTTTTGATAACTATCAGTATCTTTTCTTGCTCAGAGCTGGTCTGGAAATTGTCATTGTTAACCAGCAGTTTCTGCGGCTGAAAATTGTTTGGAGACTGAAAGCTGGAAGCAAAATTGCAGCACTCCAAAGCACAAACACGAGTAAATAACACACCCGTGCTAAATGATAATTTTTTGCATGTTGGTTAGTCGCGAGCCAGTGTTGCTGTGGAATACAGCTGTAACTGCTTCTTACTGAAGGGTAGGACTGCTGTGTTGGACTTCCCACTTTTGTGGAAGTAATTCAAGGTAGGCTGCAGTTATTCAAATTGCCACCGAAAAGGGAACCTGAGAGACTTCCTGTGAATGCAGGAAAAAGATTCTTGGGGTACATGGAGCAATTTTCCTTATTTAAGATGGTTATTAAACCTTGAAACTTACAGACAAAACCTATGAACTGTAAGGTTTAAAAAGTATACTTGTTACAGAACTGTCCAGCTTTTAATAGTTTGCAGAGGTCTAAACAGCTTGATCCTTCTGGATCAACAAACCAGTTTCTGAACAATTAAATGTGTTGCTCTTGTGCATAATTGGCTTCCCATGCGTCTCATTATTTTCCTTGTAGCCTCTTCTTCTGCCTAAGGGGTTCCTAGGTTAATCTGTCAACTCCAGTTAGTTTTGAAATTCCTGGGGCCATTTGCAGAGGAATTTCCCCTTCAGGGGCTCCCCATTTCCCAGTTAAGTTGTTGGAGTGGTAATATTACCACATTCATTGTCAACAGTTACTCAGTGTTAAGAAGACTGATAGTGAAGGGATTTTGCAGAGTGAAGCCAGAGTTCCGAAGAGCATATATGTGTGTGTTTGTATATTTATGTAGGAAATGCTTATAAACTTTACCAAAGAACATAGAAATTGATCCTTTGCATTTCTTATGCAGAAGCAAGTACGCATTCATTCTAAAAATTTGATTAAATACATTTTTCTTTGTCTTTGATGTTCACAAGTAAACAAACAGTAGACCTGTAGAATTCACTCGTTACTGAATTACTTACATTTCAGTAGTAATTCTCTGTTGGTCATGAAGGTAACTGAACAGCATAACAGTATTATCCCAAAGTATTTTACTTAAACATGGTTTCTTATTTTGATTTTATAATACGTGTAATTGCATTTCCTGGGACATAGTAACCCGTTTTGTCTTTACCTGAAGACAAAAAACTGTCCTGAATAAGGGGGATGAGTGACCAGAGCAATGACTTGCATCAGATCCTGCAAACCTTGCTCATGTAACACAGTAAGAGAAGCTTTTGTGGGTACTGAGAGCCCACATGCTTAGCCGAGAACCTGCTGGCAGTTTGTTCCATTTTCACTAATATTTTATAAACCTGCTGTAATGTTGATGTAGTATTTCGGTCATGTTTTTTTTAGCAAGCTTTCTCTCAAATCATGAATGATTGCTCATGTTAACAAAGCTTGCTTTACTTACTCTCTTTTCAAAGAAACATAGATCATATGTGGTTGTATTACAATAATTTTTCATATTGACATAGGAGTTAACATTTCATTTCTCTAATGTGTACTCATCAGGGGGTTTTTATGTCTCTCCATACTGAGTTTTAGCAACATGGTACTGTTCCTCTGTATAGCAATTATATTGCCTGTCCAAAAGCTTGACATACAAGCAGCCTAGCTGACAAAAATAAGCTGGAGCGATTAAAATAACCATAAATGAGGCTGACAATGGGAGCTCTCTGCCATTGTCCCAAAAGGTTTTTTGAACTGGAAGTAATCAGTTGCATTCTAAGGTAACCCCATCAGGGATCTTCTAATTGGGAAAATTCCCCCTCGCCAACCCCTCCACTTCCTGAAAGGAAGTTAACAATGTTTGTGGACCTTAGCAGATTTATTGCTTGTAGCCTAGACTATCTAGTACTGAATCATAATTTCTGGACATAATATTTTATGTAGACAATTTTAAGAACATATTTTCAGAACTTTTTCATTTTATATATGGTCTAAATATTGTGGTTTCTATTCACTTGACTTTTTTTTTTTTTTTTACAAATGTGTAGAAAGCAATGTGGTAGCAACTGGAAGTTGAAGTGTTACTGCATCTAATTATTTGCAATTCTTTTTTTCCCCCTCATTTTTTATTCTACTTCACCCATTTAACTAAGATATGAAGAACGTGTTTTCTCAGTTTTTTAAAATACAGTCTTTGTTTGGTGTAGAGCTTTAACTATGCACGTCTTTGCTTCTAAGTCTTTGTGCTATCTCTAGAGGTTTTTTTAAGGCAGAGCTACTCTTAACTGTTGAATATTCTGTATTTCTTCAAATCTCTCTGTACCTACCTGGTGTATAAGCTGCGTGTAGCAGAGATCAATAGTGACCCTCTCTCCCTCCACTTGAACATAATTCAAATTACTGCCGTATCTTCATAGCATGGAAGTGATGCATGTCAAAGTTTGGATTTGAACACATGCTGGGATCTCTGGATGCCAAGTTTTTGTCCCCAAAAAAGTGTTTTACAGCAAATGCACTGATAACTTTCTGTGTATTTACAGAAGTGAGACAGGTTTGACTGGACACTGATAGTATCTGATTGTTTTACTAACTACTTGTGTGATTTTTCCATTGGTGTCATATACAGAAATTGTTTAAATTGAAATACGGTAGGTTTTTAAATGGAATTTGGGAAGTTTTGAAAGCTTGTGCTAATATCAGATTTCCTTAGATATTGCTGCAAAACTGGATTTGGCTATATACTTCACTACATCCAGACAGTTCAGTGAAGTTAAATTTGACAAATAAAACACATCATTATTTTATTATTATTGAGGTTTTACTTTGTTCAGTTTGGTTTCGTTTAGTTAAAATTTCAAATCTGTTTTGCTGATGATGGTTCCTATACTCTGTTAAGGGTGGTTTCTACGTGCTCTAGAAACCAGATATGGTCTGCAGCGATGTTCTTTCCCTTCCCCCTCCCAGAACTGGTCCCTGAAAAGAGGGCAAGCAATGATGGACTTGACATGTTTGCAACTGCTACAGTTTCATCAACTTGCTGATACTGATAATGATTTTACTTGAAACTTTCTAAGCCTTGACTTGTTAGAAAAGGAGCAATTTGTCCTTGAAATAGAAACAGGAGTTGCTTTCTATTTAACAGTCCCAACTAGGCATGATTTCTCAGCTGGTAGTGCAAGACACAATTTGAAATGTGTGTAGCTTTCTATTTCAAAGTACTATAAATAAAATTTAATTAAATTTCCCAGAATCTGCCTTTTGGCTTATTTTAAGTATTTTTTTTAATAGCTTTTCCTGAGTTAAATTTTTCCTGTGCATTCTCTGAACCCAAAATTGTAAAGATTAAGCTTTTCATTGCCTTTCGTATAAAGAAAAAACGTTATGTGTATATATATATATATATATATATATGTGTATATATATATGTGCATTAAAAACACTGTGTAGAAACTTACTGAATGTTAAATGTGCAAAAGCTGTAAAATATATGTGACTCGCTGTAACTATTAGAAGGAACATTTATATTGATGACATATGTTAGATGATATTACTGAAAGACTCTTGGGGTGTATATGAAAATCGTAACTCTGTAGCTGCAAGTATAATTTGTTACTGACTCTTTCAAGGCTGGTTTGTATGGGGTGTGGTTTAATTTATTTTTGTTTATTTGTTTGTTTTGTTTTTTTTCTAATATTAAAGTACAGTTAACCAGGATGCATGTAAAAGGTAAAGCCACCAAATTATTTAAAAAATAAATCAGAATGTGTTAATTTAAGATGCAGATTAGGCAAAATAGAAGAATCACTGAATGGTTAAAAAGGAAAAATGAAACTATTTCAAACTAAATTGTGCATAACTGATTCATTCATATTCCTCAGACATGTTTGCAAACAAGTCACCAGAATTCTTTGAGGTATGCAAAACACAATATCAATGGTTTGTTGCCAGGTTACAGTCTTTCTAGCTGTGCCTAATTAATGCTCCTGGAGAAGAGAGAGAGAAAAGCAGTGAACACCTCTTGTTCACGTATGATTAAGTGGCAAGCAATAGTTGCTAAAACTTTCTGCTCTCCTTCAGGGCTGTAACCAAGGATTATTTATATTCTGAAACAGTATAGTTTAGTCTGTGAATCTTGAGATATAAGAAGTCTGATATGTGAGTAGCTTGCATTGTCAGTGATAAGCTTTAAGTTGCTATGCCGCTGAAGAGCAAATCATATTTCTCTGGGTGGCTTTTTCACTTTGTTCCATAGAGTCATAATCACATAATGCTTCCTGTTCAAAGTGCACATGTCATAAAAGTCAGGCTAGCACTTTTCCAGCTCAGTTTATTTGTCAAAAATATTGCTTCTCTTAAAAAAGAGATTGTATGTGCTTTTTAAAAGTTCACACTGCCTGCCACATGTCTTTAGTATTTTAAGAGTGCAGTGCTTCTCTTGGCATTCTGACATGTTTATGGAATGGACAAGCTGACATATCGCTTCTTCAAAAGGAATCTCATTCCATTCCTTCTTTAGGAGATTGTTTCAAGGAGTTCACAGGATGGAGATTTTGGTCTTTTCCGACAATAATTTAAGTACTGAATAGTTCATTGTCTCTGTGGCAGGACATACATGAAATTTTCAGTGCTTAAGAATAGTTGGTTTGTGTAGAATTAAGTCTGGTGTGATATTGTACTGTCTTCATTTTGGTTTTTCTAAATGGTTATTACCTGACTGATCAAATAATATTAAATTTTGTTGACATTAGCATGGGATGCTACTTTAGAAGAAGAGTGGGCTTAAGGCTTAGTTAGTTGTCTTGTACACACTGGTGTTTGGTAGAGGCCTGAGTTACAGTAGCTCAACAGCCTCAGGGGAAAAGTAATTTTTTTCTTCAAAGTTCCATAGAGTTACATGTTTCAAAACCTTCAATTTATAAAATGGCATGTAGGGTTGTAACTGTACTTGGCTGCTACTTCAAGACTATAGTGATAGCTAGAAGTTATCAGAAAGTTGAGAAGTTAACAGAAACACAGATAGAAATATTTTTTTTCAATTGCTGTAAAAGTGTAAGAAATCTGAGCTATGATACCAGCCACAATTAGTACTAGAATCACAGTTTTTACTAGTACTACAGATGGGTGTAGTACTTGTAAATAGTGCACTCCAGTCTGCTGTAGTCTGTTTTATGTTGTGAATCTGGATGCCATAATTATTAATAAATTAACTCTTTTTTCCAAGTTACATTGCTCTTTCTTAGCATTTCTGACAAGAATCATAAAGTAGAGAAAAAACACCTCGAAACCCCATGCGTAACACACAGGAACACAGTGTGTTGCACTTGCCAACTGTCCTGATTTGACTGTGCCTCTAGAAGTTACTCAGGGGGAAAAGGAGGACAAAAGAGTATGAATGTGTTTGTGTTTAAGGCCTTTGGGGACTGCTGAGAAGCAGACAAGCACTGCATCTTCTCCTATGCTAGATGCTCTTTCCTGGTTTGTTGGGGTTTTTTGGGTGGTGTTTTTGGTTTTTTTAATCCTGTCAGCTCCACTATAGCCTCTGTATTCATACAACTCAGGAAAATACTTATCATGTCATGGCAGGTAGTAATCTTAGAAAAAAATCTAAGAAAAACAGAGCATATAAGAAAAGATGAATAGGAACAAGAAGTCCACCAAGGAAGTCCTCTGTGTTCATCTGTGTTTGATCTGGATAGTGCTGAAGAAATGCACTGTCACTAACTTGCACTAAGAGGCAAAGTATTGGTTAGAATAGATACTATTTAAATAAGATGAGCAGAAATAAAAATGAAGCGGAAAACACCAGCTTTGTAAATAGTCTTTGTTTTTCTGGCCTATTCTGGCTGTGCAAATGTGGAGATTTTAGTAACAACCTGAAAACTGTCTGTTCTGACCTGTTTAACATTAGAAGCCAAAGTATTATATTAAATAAGAATTTACTTAAAAAAGCAAACAACAAAACCTCTAATCAACAAGGCTGATGTGATTCTTTCCTTGTTTTAACAACAACTAAGGAAAGTTTCACAAAATGTAAAGCAGAAATTTGTCTAGAAGAACTGTAAACTTCTGGGAGCTGGCGTTCTTTGGCCCCTGTTCACATAAAAAGATAATTTCATAAATATTAAGAACTTTATGGAAAATACATGCTGCTTATCTAGAGGTAGCAGAGATTCTAGTAGTAAACTGCAGTGTGTGCTGAGCATTTCCCCCAATTTTATCTTTAATTCAAAAGGTTGTGGAGGCCTTAGTGATAGTTTACCCTGCAGAGACTTACTGTTTGTTTAGAATTCAGGACAAAGTTGCAGTCTGGATTGGTATGTTGGCAGACTTATGCCATTGAGGGACAGCAGGCCTCTGTGTTTATAACAGGCTTAATCCACTGGCTTTTAGAATTTTGATTTGAATTGGTTGTTCATCGAAGGTTATATTTGATCAAAACTTTTGTTCATGAAATTCTTAAAATACTGCCTTTCCTTCTCCCCCAATTACTTTTAAAGCAGCTGAAGAAGCTTTTTGATTTGCCGAGCTTATTAGAAGTTAGATTAATTGACTTTGTAATCAGATTTCAAGCATCATGTTCCAGACCAGGGATTTCTTTTAGTTTGTTTCAAATGTCACTCTCAGGGCAAATTCTGCTAAAGTGCATTTTCATGCTTTGCTGAGAAATGATTGCTGATTTTGATTTCCATTACAGAATCATTAATATTGTTAATTAGAGTTCTCATGGATAATCACACTTAAGGAGGATCATCCCTGGGAATTGGAAGTATTATAGTTTGAGCATTTGTTAATTAGATAGAATTGGCATATGTAAGACTGTCAGATTTGAGGTGGATTTTTGTGTTTTATTTCTGTTTTTAAGAGTGATGTTGGTTGTAGTGACTTGGGTTGTCAATTTAAATTGGAAGAAATGTTGGTTCTTGTTGACAGTGGGGTTAATGTTTTGATTTTTTCCTCATTTTCTGTATTCAAAAACCATCCTGTTCCTCCACATTAAGTTCTGTCCAAATTCTATTCTGTAGTGTTCACTTAGAAATTTTACCTTCTTTTAATGAGATTGGTAGAAAAGTCTTATTGCATCAAGAGGAAACAAAATTTCAGACGAATATTGTGAAATCAGCTCTGATGACCCCTTGCAGATGACTTAGAAACATTGCAACTTTTACATTCCCCTCTGGCGGTTAGCGACTGAATTTGAATTTCTTTTTATCCTGACTACCTGAAAGGCTTCAAGATTGCGTATCCAGTCAAGTGAAAAATGTTTTTGAAATCCTCACTTCACTGTATTTTTTGAACAATAATTTTTACAAGTCTTTGGGATTACCGTACGTGCTAAAGATTCTCAGGTATAAGATTTCTCTACTTATCTTGCCACATAAAAAGCAAATGGTTTGCAAAAGTTAAAATTACCAGATTGCTTCAGTGTTAGGGCATAGGTGGGAAATTGGATGATTAAATATTTTCTGTGAATGGGTGAAGAATTGGAGCAGAAACTGAGCTTTTATAGCATAGAAGATATAATAGAGGCATTTAAGCTGTACTCCCTGAATGTGCTTTGCGCCACTGGAAGAAAAACAAGAAAATGTTTTCTAGGAGCCAAAATATGTTGTTGAAACTGATGATATGGATCAACATTTTAATGGATCTAGATGACTGCAAGATTAAAACAAATTAACTCTTACTTAAAACTGTTCTGTTATTTCTCTTCAAATTTATAAACTCCGTGAGCGCTGAGTGCTGGCTTTCAGACAGCATGCAGTCTTACACTGCGCATACATGTAAAATAGGCCACTATAGTCAGCATTTGCAAAAGCAGAAAGTTGACACACCAAGCAATGACTGGTTCTAGACCTGTGGTTTGGTAGGAGAATGATCATTATCTTTGTTTAAAAAAAAAAAGGAATCAGTTACATTCTGAGATTATGTTCTTTAGAAGGTATAGTAGACAACTGAAGTTTACATGTATTTATATTCATTACTGTTGCATAGAAATTAAAGATGAAGTTATTAGTGTTCTCATAAGCAAAATTAGGAAAAATTTAGTGTTAAACTTGCAGAAGCAGGAGCAATTTCAACTAGACTAATGACAATAGGATGATGTTTTGTAATTACTGATGTAAGGTCAGCTTGTACAGTAGCACTAAAGGGGACAGTACTCATAAGTACTCCATACAGTAATGTGCATTTAGTTTTGATTGTGTTTTGTAACATAAATGCTGATGTAGAACCAGAAGAAATTCGAGTTTTGGTAGTCAGAGCTTCCCCCCACCCCTAGATGCATGTACTGGATTGTTATCTATTCCATTTTATTGCTGGGTGGAAACAACAGGAAGAAAGCTGAGTCATATTAATAGACCGTCCATGACTTCCCTCGCCATTCCTGCAGCTTTGAGCGATGAAGGAGAACTAGGTGTGGTGACCTCTCCTCCACCCCCCTCAGTGTGTGAGGGGTGAAGGCAAACCTTTTCTCCCTATCTTCCCATTCCCTTTTGCATAGCTTTTATAATTCAGGAATGCTATTTTGAGTCTTCATTTTTGATATTGTCTAAGTAATCCACTTACCTGTGATAGAATTGTAGAATTGTTTGGGTTGGAAGGAACCTTAATGATCATCTACTTCCACACCCCACCCATGGGCAGGGGCACCTTCTGCTACACCAGGTTGCTCAAAGAAAGCCGGACTTGAACACAGCCAGGGAAGGGCCATCCACAAATACGAGTTTCCAAACTTGCATACACATACCTGTCTACTTCCATCTATTTTAAACTGTTTTTTTAAGTACCCTTTATGCCTCTAAAAAAGGTTCATTCAAGAATTAATCTGTTGATTAGTGTTAAACAGTTTGTTAGGCAGACATTTTTGCATAGCTGACTGATCATAAAATTGTTTTCCTGGATGCTTTCTATTTCAGTTTGGAATTATAAAGAGCACATCGAGTAAAAATTTTCATCCAACAGTTCAGGACGTGTTGGGTGAGAGACATGAGAAAAATGAAAAAATAATGAGATTTTACGTTACTTTGACTAATGCATGCTTAAAGTGTGAATGACCCTGTAGAAAATCTGAGACATTCTGAAAACCAGAGCTGCCCTGTTGGATAAAGATTTGTGTTGTGTAATTTTTTCAGTGGTCAGATGATCAGACCATTCATTGGTCCGTCAGACCATTTCCTTGAACATTCCTGCAAAAGCCAATTTAAAATATACAGAAATAACATTATATATGCAGATGTAATTTAAAATTAAAAAGTAACCAGAAGATAAAGTTGCTCATGTATGCTGTATCATACTGTTAGTCACTATCCCTCCAGTCTTTTCACATATTTCTGAGATACCGTTATTTTTGGTGTAGTACTTTTTTCCCCTTTATCCCTTTTAAAGTATGTGACTTAAGAGAATGGACACTTGAGAACTGACACTCTACAAAAGCAAAATAGCTTCAGACTTCTTTTTCCTTGAGGTAGGCTTTGATAACTAAGGAGGTAGAATTTGTAAATGTTAGGTGAGCCGATTGCAGGAGGAGAGCTTCATTTCCACAAGAGTCTCTTTTTATCTTTCTTTAAAATCAGTCAGAACTATCTTAAAATTAATCTGCCACTTCTGATGCAGCTACTGTTAAGAAAGCAGGACGTGTAAAATGAAAATAGTTGCTATGTTCGGCACATAAGCCTACCCACTCTTTTCTGCATGAATCACAAGCAATAGAGCAGCATTGCTGGCAGCCTTGCTAAAAGGTAATTACAGTCTAGTCTTGTGTTTGGTAGGACATGAAGGTTTTACAGAATTTTCCAAGGCATGCATGGAATCCACCCAGACTTAAGATGAACTACTTGTATACCACATCCAGCATTTAGGTTTAGAAGTGAGGCCACAGTAAGTAACAAATTTATTTACTCTTAAGCAAGTCTCTTGGCTGAACTAGAAAGGTGCAAGCTGTGCAAGGCTGTGTGTCCATTTTTAAGGGCAAATTTATGCAGAAACTGTGCAGGTAACCACAGCACAAATCCAGTGACTACTGGATAGGATTTGTTTGTTTGTTTGTTTTAATAGTAAAACTGCCATCAAACAAAATACGGATACTGAGGCAGAGAGACTGAAAATGTAAAATATCAATATTAACCAGAGCTTAGTTGCTGCTGATGTTGTTCTGCAAAAAATAAAAATGGAAATTACAAAGCTGCTAGTTTGCTTTCAGGAAAACTTTTATAGACTGCAGGTAATGCGTGTATATTTTGAAAATGCTTTACCCCTCCTTTTTATTCCAGTTCTGTAGCCTTTGATATTATATTAAACCAATTTCCACACTGACATCTGGTGGTAGTTCTGTAATGCTATGTTGCTTGAAATGCTATATATGAGTATTTTGCAGGTCTAAGCATTAGATTCTATTCCCTCCAGCCCTTGTAAAATTATCTTATTGACATCTTAAAATTTTAAACTATCCTTATCAGATCTTTATGCAGCTTCCCACAAGGCAAAAAAGTAATGAATAAATGAGTAATTGCTTAATATTTTGCTCAGCCAGTATAATGCATTAAAAAAACATGTCTGTAGTGTGTGAAGAACACAATACTTAGTTAATTTCTCTCCTGAAGAACTCCTATGGAAACACAGTGGCATAGTTTTGTTGAGGTCCTATTTTACTGATGGGGAGTATACCTATATATATAGATAGATATCTGTGTGAAGTAAATGAGCTCAGAAGAAGTGCCACATCATGCATAGTCACTTTATGTGGCTTTATCCAGAGTCCAGAACTGGCTGTCATGGTGATAGTTTGACTCATCTTGGCTACAATCCCGATTAGGCCTGTACATCAGTATAACAAACAGTAAGAGCCGTGACAAAGCCCTTCAGAATTTCCACTGAAGTGATTGCAAGGGCTTGCTCTGTTCCTCATCCTGGCATGTATCAGGTTGATTTTAAGTTCTGTTTAAAAAATATCTTAAACCAAGACAACCTGTAGAAGAGACTGGATCAGTTTTTTGTGCCATAGCTCAATGAATCCATTTAATATTCTTCCCCCCCATCATAGCAATTACACCACATTATGTACCTTTTTGATATGTGCATGTTACGGCTGTACCTGTAGAGTAAGCTGCTTATAAAAATAAAGTTGTATTTCCTCACAGTGGATAAATTCTTTAGTGAGTTTTGGTTTAGGTAATCTCCTGTACTCAGCACTGGTGAGGCCACACCTGGAGTACTGTGTCCAGTTCTGGGCCCCTCAGTTCAGGGAGGATATTGAGGTCCTGGAGCAGGTCCAGAGGAGGGCAACTAGGCTGCTGAAGGGACTCAAGCACAAGTCCTATGAAGAGAGGCTGAGGGAGCTGGGGCTGTTCAGCCTGGAGAAGAGGAGGCTCAGGGGAGACTTCATCACTCTCTACAACTACCTGAAAGGAGGTTGTAGCCAGATGGGGGTTGGTTTCTTCTCCCAGGCAACTATCAACAAGACAAGAGGGCATGGCCTTAAACTGTGCCAGGGGAGGTTTAGGTTAGATATTAGAAAGAATTTCTTTACAGAGAGGGTGATCAGACATTGGAATGGGCTGCCCAGGGAAGTGGTGGATTCTCGTCCCTGGAGGTTTTTAAGATGAGACTGGATGTGGCACTTAATGCCATGGTCTAGCAACTGCAGCGGTGTTGCATCAAGGGTTGGACTTGATGATCTCAGAGGTCCCTTCCAACCCAGTTGATTCTGTGATTCTGTAGGCTCAGCAGACAGATTTTTTATTAGGTTTGTGAATTGTGTAGCTGTTCCTTAATTTGTAGTTAATTTTATGTGTGTAAGATTGAGCAGATTTTTGCTCTTTTTTGCTGCTTTCCGTTGCCAAAGTAATGGCAGCCATTGGTTAGTCCTAATGCTACAAAGATTAATTTTTATTTTCTTTTCTGTGAAGTTTGAGTGAACA
Source organism: Chiroxiphia lanceolata (assembly GCF_009829145.1). Classification (NCBI taxonomy): domain Eukaryota; kingdom Metazoa; phylum Chordata; class Aves; order Passeriformes; family Pipridae; genus Chiroxiphia; species Chiroxiphia lanceolata. Next base: position 32,758,933 of record NC_045640.1, read on the forward strand.
GAAATCAGCACACTAAGAAGGTTCAGTCAAATAATTCACTTGAACACATACATAAGAATTTTTCACATTTAAGTGTTTGCTCATTAATATGTATAATGGTAAACAGTTCAAGAATTTGGCATCTAAATCAGGTAGTTTAATATGATACAAAATTTACTATATTCACTGATGAGCAAAGAGGGTCATTCAGGTCCCAAAAGGTTGTGAATTACACATTAGATTTAATCTTTTAGTCAAAATAACTTTTATGAATAATGTTAACTAGTCTGATAAATTTCAAAGGATTTTGGAAAGGAAATCAAGTAATTTATTGATTTAATATGTAATGCATAATTGCTGAGAACTGATATTTTATTTCTTTTAGCTTTGGGTTAGCCTTAGTATGTTTGTCTGTGTATATTAACACATATTTTAGAATCAATGATGGTTATTTTGAACTTGTATTCATTTTTATTTATTCATTTATTTAAATTTGTTGCTTACTCTATTTTTATACATTTCTGCATATTTATTGGGCATTTTCTACTTCTCTTTCTTCCTATTAAACAGGTATTATTGAGACTGCAGATCGCCTTGATCGTGAGACTACTTCACATTACTGGTTAACTGTTTATGCAACAGACCAAGGTGTTGTGCCTTTATCATCTTTCATTGAAATCTACATAGAAGTTGGGGATGTTAATGATAATGCTCCTCAGACCACAGAGCCAGTTTATTATCCAGAAGTCATGGAAAATTCCCCTAAAGATGTATCTGTTATTCAGATTGAAGCATTTGATCCAGATTCTAGCTCAAGTGAAAAATTAACCTACAAGATTACAAGTGGAAATCCACAAGGATTCTTCTCAATAAACCCCAAAACTGGTAAGTACAATACAGTGTTTTATTTTATGTATTAATAAATTAGTGTATTTGCATAAATACATAAATGAGATAAAATCAAGATCTTTGATTTAACATTGTAAACAAGCTTTCACAATAGTTAGAGTTAACCTGGTCTCTTGGGCTGTGCCAATATTAGTAAGTTATACAAGCATGTGGAAGAGGATTTGAGAGTGAAGCACTTGGTTCAAAGTACTTGACATCAACATCATGCTTGTTTTGTGAAGGCTTAGTTCCGAGTAGCTCCACTCTAGACTGGTCAACGTCCATTTGCTTTTGTAGTGCAGTAAATATACAGTAAAAATACATATTTTAGCTTAGTTTCATCCACATTGGTTTTAGCAGTCTCAGTCTTCAAAGCTTCATGTAGAGGTTTTTTGTCAGGCCTTTTTTTTTTTTTTTTTTGGTGGGGGGGAGGTAGTCTTAGTCTAAGCAAAATAAGCCATTTATTAGCATCAAACTCACTTGTCCCACAGTCAAAAGGGAGTACAAATATAAGAACCAAATAACCTTTTAGTACCTGAACTGTGAATACTGAAATGTGTGTAGCGGAGAGATACAGGAAACAAATAAAATAATTAGTCTGTAGCGGAGAGATACAGGAAACAAATAAAATAATCAGTCTTAACTGAAGCTACACAGCAATTTTGAAAACATTGTAAGAGTTACCTACAATCCCTTGCTTCTGAATGAGTGTAGAAAAAGTAATACATATACTGGATGGTTTTCCCACAGATCTTTTTTAACAGTAAGGAAGAGTTTTGTTTTATTTGAATAATAGTTTGCTGGTTTGAGCACAGCTTAGCTTTTCATATGTTGTGTTTAGGTATTATTTCACAGAAAAAATTATGAGAGATGCTTCTGATTCACTCAACCAGATTTTTTTTTCTTGCAATTCAGAGATTTTTAGATTAGAGGTGCTGTAAAGGTGTAGAGAGTGACTTTAATCTGTAATAAACCCAGTAAGTAAAAGGGAGCCATATTAATTTAAGTCTTGCTCATTCATGGAGGGAACTTAGGGGGATTCAAAGGAGCAAAAATGGAGTGACATTGAAGCCTGGGTTGACATTATGGCCGTCATTCTGTTTCGTAGTTATGTCAGCTCAGGGTATGAAAGACTTATGTGCTCTATCAGCTGTAATTGCTGTGTCAGCAAAGCTCTGAGGGCAAACACAGGTATGTTATTTGGGTTATTTCTGACAATAACTTCTTTGTCAGCATGTGCTGCATCTGCTTGTGAAGGTACTGCCAAGAGAGACATATGAAATGGCTATAGCAACAGAAGATCTTTAGCATAGTTAAAGCCTGAATCTAAATACTGAATTGACAGAGTGTTGGTTTTATTAAAAAGGCAGCCGGAGAAGTAAAACGATAAAAATTCAACCGCAGTCTAAACTGTGTGCTTTATTTTTTATTTGTTTTTCTCTGTGCCTCTGTTTTCTCTCATTTTACATGATGTAAAAGGAAAAAAAAAAATATCTTTTCTGTCTACTTCCTCACCATGTCTGATTTTGAAAGGATTTTGTAAAGATTTTTTGTCTGCTACTTTGATCTTTCTTTTTGTCTCCATTGCTAATACTGATAAAAATAGGAATAAAATTGCCTTAGAGTTGCCTGGGAAGAACTAAGTGACTACAGTATTCAAATTGCAAGTGAACATAAATACTACCTACATTCATTTATTCTTTACTGTATATAATTGGCCAGCTATTTTTGGTTACTCTGTCTTTAATTTTCCTGTAGCTCGTTTTATCTTCCTCTTTTTTTCTGGTTCTTTCCTATCCCTTTCAGCTTTCTGTGTCATTATGCAGCATTTTCCAAAATGTGCTTTGGAAAAAGGCACTTGCGTGCCTCCCTTGCTGAAGTTTTGAGATAAGAAACATCTTTATTCCTATTTAATGGATGGAAGAATTAGGGCATTGGGAGATTGTGACTTGTCTTCAGACAGAGTTTGTAGTTTTCCATGTCAGTAGCTTACTGCCAATCTCATTTATGTTAGAAAAGGACCTTGAGGGAGCCCAACACACTAGAAGGTGACATGAAAAGGAACACTTAACAGAAAAGTAATAAAGATTTTCTGTCAAGAATTTCTTACCTGACTTTGTTGTAGCATGCATACCATAGAAGCGAGCAGTCCTTCTCAGCTCAGTATTAAAACCAAAAAAGGATAACTGAAAATAATGAACTAACTATATTTCAGGACACAAGCACTGAGAAGAAAAGAATCTCCCTCTGATTTATATTCAGCTGTAGAATTCCCCCCCCCCCCCCAATATAATTAAAGTCACAGGGGCAGGTATTCACCTATCATGCACCATTCATGTTACCCTTCATTGCCACCCTTCATTGGTGTCTACTACAGCTACAGTTGTAATGCTAGATAGAGATATTAAACATAGGCAGGAGGGAAAGAGAAAAGATGGGCAGGGCAGAGAAGGGAATCCTCTCTGAGTGGCTTCTGTTGTGTTCCCAGAGTGCAGTCAAGTAAGTTCAATAGATATTAAATAGCTAACTCAAGTATATTGTCTTCCCATTAAATAGGACCCGGGATTTTGTGCAGTCTAATGGGCTGTTTTTGCTGTACATGCTCAGTTTGCAACTGTCAGTCTGCAGTAGGCACTAACATAGTGGTCAAGATGAGTTTTGACTGAAGTTATCCGGTTTGTAACTTCCCAAGTCTCTTTTCTGTCTACTGGAAATAAAATACATTTAACCTGAATAGGTCTTATTTGGAGTGAAAGTGCTTTCACTAGGATTGACATGTTAAGGAGTTGAAAAAAACACTTTAAAAGACACTAGTTATCACTGTAGTTATGTATTTTATCTCCCTTGATTAATTAAAATAGGGCTCAGCTGAAGAGTACATTTGACTAGAATTGGAGAGATCAAATTCCTTCTTGTTTGCTTATGTATGTTACCATTGTTGGACCTTGTGAGGTTATTGTACTGTAAGGTGTTTGTTTGTCAAAGGAAGAGAAACCATCACGTGGCCCCAGATTTCCCTTCCAACCCCGGGGGAGATAGGGCTGGAATATGAATCAAGTCTTTCACTTTATCCCATCGTAACATTGAATGTGGCAGCAAGATTTAAAAGCATGTGTTGCTGTGCATCCCCAAAGGCAAATTGCCACTGAAATGGCATCTGAGTCAAGTAAAAGCTAGCGTTAAAATATGTGGTGAATGTTAAAAATATGTATTAGATGGTAATGTGTTATTGTCTCTTCTCCATCTCAAGGATCCATCATTTTCTTTCTCTTTATAAAATTTAAAGCAATGGTATTGTGGTCCATGGCTAGAACCTACTCATAGTAGTAATACAGATTATAAATAGCAACAACATACATTTAACGTGTGTCAAGTGAAACACTACATTCTGTTCTCCTGAAGTAGCTAATTCATTCTAGAATTTTATGGTCTCCAATCTAAGATGTGTGTGTACAATAATACTTTGTACAATCATACTGAATTTTCAGAAACTGACTGACATGGACCTTTGTAGGATATAGTTCATCTTTCACAGAAAGAAGAGATTTCTTTTCAAAGAAGAATTATTGACTGATCTCAAAAATTTTGATTCTCAGAAATACTACTTAAGCTGAAGTAGTATCTGCGTGCTTCTTACAGCAATCAGTTTCCAAGTATCACCTTCAGTAAATCTTCATTGACACTTCAAAACATCTCTTATATTTTAAATAATTATAAAATAACTTAGTTCAAGAAACACTGCTAAGTTTTTCTTTGCATGCTGTTTCACTTCTTCGAGCAGGATATATAACACAGTACATCACAGGACATTTTGTAATCTTTTCACATATAATGGACCTTTCATTAAAGTAAATGAAATACTACTTACTTTAGCTTTGGAGTTTCCACATAGTGAAAAGAAATGGCTGTACATATGAGCTGTTCAGGTAGAATTAAAACAGTTATCATATTATTTGCAGGAAAGAATTAGAACAAAGGCTGATCACACAACTTTCACGCTCAATCTAAACCCAACTGTAGACAAACATTTAAATTATGGCAACTACTTTATATGTGTATAACTTCTTGCCAAATAGATTGTAATTAAATACAGAAGTAATTGACAAAACAGAAAACTTTCAATTCATGTTAATATGTTTAGGTGGAAGGAGATGAACACAATTTGATAGCTATTCTGAACACGTCCTGGGACTCTGTGGTTAATCCCAGCACTTAACACTAGAGCTATTGCACTGAGGCTCAGAAAAGGATTGCAGATTTAGCAACACTCATGTAAAGCAAAGGTTTATAGAACAGTAAACAAGTTCTGGGTTTTGTGATTTTGAGCTCACAGTGTACAGTGCTTTTTCTGGTGCATATAATAGAAAGTAGTAGTATTTCTGTTTCTTGTAGGTGTGGTTTATTTGCTTGTGAGCTATTATGGTATTTTTCTTTTGTAATTACCTTGTAACATGATCAAAGACATTGAATCTTAATTATCAAAATACTAATAGTTGCTAGTTTCCATAGTTCATTGGATGCATTTGGATATGTTTTGTCTGAGAAAGCAATGAAATGAACAAAAAAATCGGATGCTTTAAGGAACAAGCTGTTTCACTTAAAAGTTACTGATTCAACTCCAGTCTAATTGTGGGACTGAAAAGTTTTACATATCACTGGTGTAAATTCCATGGTTGTCTTTACAAAATACAATTGAATATGGTAATGTTTAGATTAAAGTACTGAATATTTCTATTTTACATCTACAAAGTCATACTAAGTGGACAAATTTATATTTTTTCCCACCTTTTATTCTTTCATATTATATAATATCTTAATTTGCTTTTTTGCTTTTGAGAAGGAGTATTGGAAGCATGACAGTTGATAGCAGGATTGCAGTAATTCTTTGAGAAAGTGGAACAGGTACTTAGTATGGCATTTACTGGTAATAGCTGATAATACCATTGTATATAAGCGTACATTTATGAGTTTATGAATTATAATTATATAATTTCTAATCTATTTGGATTAACCATTTAGAAATGGATCTGTTAGTGTCAATTTGAGAGGCAGTTATTGTATTCCTTTTAGTAAAAACTTTTAATCAAAACATGTAATCTCTCTGAGACAGGAGAGTGGGGCACGCATTAAATATGAGCTTTTTGTTCACCCAGTAAGAACTGTAAGAGTAGTATACAAACTAGCTCCCCAATTTAAAATGTATACTTACAATTCTCCAGAATGACATTGTCAACCAAATTCTTTTCCTATCGTTATTTTCTGTGTTTTGTACATTTCTTCTATCTTTATTCTATAAATCATGGCAAAAACATCATGTGAAATTAAAGGAAAGGTATTCACATTTAACTGACCAACAATAACAACTCAACAAGTCATATAAAGTCATAAAACATGGAAATAGAACATCTTTAATTGCTGCAGAACTGGAGCCATTAGGCTGAACTCTCTCTAAGAAAAGGACAGCAATACCCCGAGACTCTGTATCAGTGTCCATATGGATGTGATAGTTTTACCATGCCATGTTTTTAAAGTATGGCTGCTACTTAAAGATACAGGCTTTGTATGATTAATATCTCAAAGATTGCTGAGTTAAGATGCCTGAAAGAAGCTTATACTGACTTACAAATGGCATTGTGAGCATTGGAATGGGAAAATCTGCACTTGCATAGTGCAGAGTTCCAACTCTCCTTATTCTTACTGAGCAAGAAAATGGAATCCTAAACAGGTATTCACGCAGGGCCAGGGAAGACCCTTGTACTCTTTTTGGATTGCCTTGCCCATATATTTGGGCTGGAAATAATTTCATCTTTTTGCCCAATTGGTATGCTCCTTTCTACTTCCCCAGGACTTCTGTTATATTTATTGTACCAATCAGATTTGGCTTGGCAAGGGAATCAGGGTTGGATAGTAAAAAACGCTTGCTCGAGAAGTCATGCCTTATTTTAGAAATTTAAAACAGTAATAGCAAGTGAGGAAGGGAGGTACTTGGTATTGCTCCATATAACAATTTTGAGTCAGCTTTGCAGAAATGCTTGTTGCATATGCTTTCTATGCTTTTAATGAAACTTGGAATGAAAATGATATGTCCTTCTGAAAACTAGGCTTGGGTTCACAACCTGGACAGGAGAGCAGCAAAATGAATTTTGAGTTGTTAATTTTCCCATACTTAGGCTTTGCAGGTGTAAGCCAGAAATAATTGCATGATCTAATTGCTTGGGGGTGCTGTAAAGATGCATTAATTCGTATATGAAGCACTTTGGTATTATTATGAGAATGCTGTGGACATTCCTTTGACAAAAGTAGTAATCCTGTGGTATAGGAGTTAGTCCATTTAGATAAGGATGTTTGAATAGGGCATTTCAGCAGAAGCTTTGAGTGATAGCCCATTTCAGTACATAACTCTGTCTTGCGCGTTTTACTCAGTAACCTTTAAAGCAGCATCTGTGTGTGTCTCTTTGTGTGCGTGTATCTGTCTGATTTGGAGACTGAAGTGAAATAGGAAATGGGCACAGCTGCAAACAACTTCCAAGGGTTTCCGATAACACTGGAGAATTACTTAGTAAGGAAATGAAGGGCCAGTGACCGCACAGTAGTATTGGCTTCATTTTAACAAAGGAAATCTTTGTTGTTTAACTACTTGTGGGTTTTAATCCCAACTGACGTAATATTTTGGAACTTGAATAAAACCAGTATTACTACATTGCAAGCTTATGTGATTTAAAGTTAAATAAAGTTCCAAATGCTGAAATTGTTCTTGTAACTTCTGTAGCTGGCAAACAATGCCAGGCTCAATTATTGTTCACTCATGTCATACAGCTCAAAGCATATGTAGCAGCTTCCATGTGCCCAGCTGTTTACCTCTCACATGCAGAGAAAGTGAAGTATTTGATTACACTGTCTCTAAAGCAGATTTTTTTTTCTTTAGCTTTACTGAAAATGTGACCAAAATTAATCCAAGTGTTTTTTAAACTCCTGCAGCCACAGAGGGCTACATGAGTAGATGAAAGTTTATATATATATACAATTGGAGAGTTTAATTCTGCAAAAAGCTACTTTTATTTTTATTTTTAAATATTGTTTAAAGCACTGAAGTGCTACTAGAGTAGTGGTTTTCAATCTGGTCTTTTTTTGTAACTGGGAAAACAAGTTGGTATCTGTGAAATTTCTTTGTATATCTTTGTATCCACTCACTACAATATTTAGGGATTTAGCATTTGAAAAGACAGAAATTTTACTATAATAGAGGCAACTATTTTAAAAGTTACTTGCAAGCATTTATGTGGAGATCACTTTTAAATTTTAGGTGGTGGAATTGGAGCTTTTTAAAATTTATTTTATTTGTTCTCTTACATCTTTTTGGAAAAAGAGAAATGGTAGGAGCTGGGAAAATAAGTGAGAAGCACAGCCATCCTTTCCTTCTGCTTTACTTGTCCCTAGAAATATATAAAAACTGCAGGTCATGCTCAGCATGATCTGTGTTGTAAACCACGAGTTTGAAGGAAAGTGAGGTTTTCTTTCAATTTTACCATATTCTGATGCAGCACTCATGAAATCATAGAAAACCTTGAGTTGAAAGAGACCTTAAAGCTCATCTGGTTCCAACCCCCCTGCCATGGGCAGGGATGCCACCCACTAGATCAGATTGCTCAGGGCCCCATTTAATGTGGCCTTGAACACTTCCAGGGATGGGGCATCCACAGCTTCTGTGGGCAGCCTGTGCCAGTGCCTCACCACCCTCTGACAGAATTTCTTCTTAATGTCTAATCTAAATCTCTCCTCTTTTAGTTTAAAACCATTTCCCTTTGTCCTGTCACTACCTGCCTGTGTAAAAAGTCGCTCTCCTCTTTTATAATCCCCCTTTAGGTACTGGAAGGCTCTACTTCCCAGAACCTTCTCCTTCTTCATGCTGAGCAATCCAACTCTCTCAACTTGTCTTCCTATAAGATGCTCCAGCTCTCTGATGATTCTTTTGGCCTTCCTCTGGACCAGCTCTAACAGGTCCATGTCTTTCTTGTGCTGATGACCATCCCCAGAGCTGAACAAAGTACTCCAGATGGGATCTCACAACAGCAGAGTAGAGGGGTAGAATCAGAATCCCTTGACCTGCTGGCCATGCTGCTTTTGATGCAGTCCAGGCTGTGGCTGACCTTTTGGGCTGCAGGTCGACAGTGTTGGCTCATGTCCAGGCTTCATCCATAAGAATACGCAAGTCTTTCTCTGCAGGGCTGCTCCCAATGAGTTCATCTCAGTCTGAGTGTGCCCCAATCCAGGTGTAGCACCTTGCACTTGGACTTGCTGAACTTTATGAGGTTCTTGTGGGTCTACCTCTTAGGTTTGTCCAGGTCCCTGTGGATGGGACCCCATCCTTCTCTTGTGTCATCTACACCGCTCAGCTTCATGTCATCTGCAAGCTTGCCGAGGGTGGAGCCAGACTCCCTCTATATCGTATGTTCTTTTGAGCTGGAGTATGTAATGTGCAAAATTATAATTCTAGCCATGGAAGAGACAGTGATCAGATACTGCTATGAGCCAAGTACCACCTTCACACATTCTTTCAAGAATATCAGTCTTTCCTTGGTAGGCTCTCGGAATAGTGTAACTTAAAGGAGTTTGTGTATATAACAACACTGTAACGTTAGTATTGATTAATTTCCTATTAAGAGAAGATTACTCAGAAGTAATGCCCTGATTCACATCTAGCTTGGCATAATTTTTTAATTTTTTTTAAATCAGTGAAAATAAAAGCTCAACCCCAGCAAAAATTTAGTTCTATATGAAGTAATATTATTTTTCTATCTGAAAAATTCACAGTGGAGTCACAGTTCAAAGGCTAACTAGAAGTGAGCTGTAAAATTGTTCTTCAGTTTTGCTGAGAGCTGAGACAAGACCTTTGACAGCACTTTACATTATCATCTCTGTTACGAGTGTTGCATGGAGTTCTTTATGTATATGGGTCAGTTACAAAAGCAGTTCACTTTAAATCAGTAGCTAGGCCTGCAGTCTATTCCAGACTTATTTTATTACATTCTGTATTGTAAATGTAGGAAATAACATGCAATTAAAGCCAAATCTCCAAATTTTTACTTAGAAACTAATATTTTAGGGTTTACATGTATAGGGAGCTTGGGGACCTCTAAAGAAAGCCTGTAATGGTGCTGGAAATATCCTTATATTCTGAGTGTCATTTGAACAACTTTCTCTGTTCTTAATTACTTCTCTCAACTGATAATGATTTAAAAAAAAAAACCACCTTTTGATTCCTCAGTGCTGACTACTATAAGCTGGAAAATGCATTTTCTTTCTTTTGTTTAGGGGGAATAAAGCCCAAACAAACAAAAGCCAAGTTTGGAAAGGAGTGTGGTATTTGTTTCTCTGTTGAAGCACTATAAATACAGTAAGATTATGTCAGGTTTGAAAAGATGTTTCAAGATGATGTGTGATTTTATGGTAATAATTCTGTCCTTAAGTATCAAAGATAGTGTATCTCAAAATGAGATTATAAAAATGAAGATCAGGTAGCTTAGAGTTAATTACTGAAGGCATTCGAACTTTGAATTGATGTGGTTTTTGAAGGCAAGAGTATTTTCACAAAGTAAACAAAGAGAAAAATTTATAGTGTTCTGTTGATAGCAAGATCAAAGTTCATTTTAGAGGAAATTTATTGTCACTTCCTGCTTTCTTTTCAATAATCGTGCTTGGGTTTTGTTTTATTTTTCATTCAAAATTATTTTAGCTACTTTTTATTATTTATTAAGTATAATTTTTTGTGATTTCATCTTATACTGCTTATGACATACACTTCCAGTTTTTATCTTTTGTATAAGAGAAACAAACTACCAAAAGAATATGATTGACAATGAAACTAGACACATCCAAAATGTTTTCAAGCACTCAGAATGCAGGATCATAGATTTAGTTTTCTAATATAGCTATTTGGGTGTTTGTGATTATTTATATAGTTATTTTCATTATTTCCCAAATTAATTCTACTCGTAAAAAAATTACTGCAGAAGTTAATGCTGCTGTCTTAGTAAATCCAAACTAAAAATAATGTACTCAGTGACTAATTAGAGTATACAAAACTACATGATTTGCTTTTGTTGGATACAGTTTTCTGTAATTATATGATCACTAAACACAGATTTTATACTTAATTTGAAATCTAGGTGAAATTGAAGCTCTACAATGTTTGTTCAATTGGATGACTTAGTATGTTAAGTATTTTTTCCTCCTTATGCTGTACATTAATAATCCTTGGTGAGTTGCTTGTCGGCTCCATTCTAAAATCACAAAAATTACTAATGATCAGCAAATTCCAGGATGCTGTTGAAATAGTTCAGGAAAGTGACTCAGCTTCAGATATGCGCCTTGCACTTTTATTGGGTAGTAGTAAGACTGAGTAGTTAAATTGCCTGGTTAAAGATAAACCTGGTGCCTGTTGGTATGAAATATTAGCCATAGGAATAAGTAATCTACTTTTTGATCCTATATACAAGGCTTACAGTCTGTCTTGGTAACAAGAAACAAACTAATAAACACTGATATTACCGTACCTCATAAATATGCTACACAAATACGCCCTTATGGACAGGGTGTTATCCCTTGTTTGATGCAATCCTGACTTGGGTAGGACTGAGATCTCAGTTATTGCTTGACTTTTCATGGAGTACCATTCAAAGGGTAAGACGTATTCATCTGGAACAAAGGTACCAACAGAGTTTTTTGTGGATGAAATCTAAAGCATATGCACCAACCATCTGAAAGACAAATTAGGAAGTGCCTAAGAAAAGATGATCTGAAGAGCAAATAGAGTGTGTAGTTCTTAAGTGTATTTTAGATCTTTCAGTCAGGAGTTTGAGGTGCCTGTACACTATGGGAATGTTCTATTCGCTTTTGCTTGAACTGCTGCATATGGGAATTGAAGGGGGAAAGACACCAAAACTGTGAAAGCGTGCACTAGTTGAGTACAGTCATGCTATACTAAAAAAAAGGGGACAATGATTTCAACACGGTGTGCTGCAGTAGGTCTCCATTTAAATTTTTCTAAAACTATCTAAAGGGTAGTGTATCTCATTTTTGTAAATTACCCTGATCATTAAGTTTGTATATGAAGTGGAAAATGACTCCTTTAGCCCCAAATGTGGATTTAAACTACCCAGAAAAGTCTGTTAATCCACAGACTATGAGCTGTGCTAGGCAGAATCAGTCTTTGTTCTACCTAAACAACTATATAGCAAAAAAAAAAAGTGAAATTCAAGAGGCCAGAGAGAACAAGCAAGCCAACAACATAACCAATGGAGAGAGTATATGGATAGGAGAGTTGAAAGAGGAACCTGGGCACTCAATTTCTCTTGAAAAATAGTACCAGTTTTGCAGTCTTAAATGAAAGAACAATAATGATTGCTTTTAAGTGTTGGACTTGAGCAGAAGAGGTATTTGCAGCCATTTAATGTGCTTGTAAATTATATTGCTAGTTCTTTTGGGGACTTTATATTTACAATTATATTTCAGCACTTGAAAATTACTGGTGACAATTCTGTTGCTGGTTTTATTGAGAGTTACTAAGGTGCTTAGAACCAGGAAGAGTTACGAATGAAAAGCAAGTGAAATTGCTAAGGAACTATCTTTAGGACCATGTGAACCAAGCTGTTCAGTTCCTTTTCGATATGCTTGCTCCAGTATGATAGCTTGTTAGGACTATTTTTTTCTTTTTTAACTCAGCAGCCAGCCTTCATGGTGATCTATTACAGTGGCATGCTGTCTAGCTTACAGTCATCATCTGTACATGGCTAGTAAGACATGGAATTTATTTTTTGCCAACTGGAAGGCTGAAATCCGTTCTTTAATCCCTCCGCTGTTAATTTTCATTGACCTGTTTTTATTAACCTGTTTATTTATTTTGGTTGAGTAACCTTGTTTTGGCTTACATAGAAGACAAGATTTGAGTACAGTCTTGCCAAAAAGCTTATCTGAACACCTTTAGAAAGGAAATGTGGGCCTTTTCTGATGGTCATTGATTGTAAGGTAAGTTAGGTGTAAAACATTGTCAACTTGAAAACAACTGAAAGAAGAATGAAAACAAAATTGTCATCTTTCAGTGACAGTGATGAAACAGTCATGGATTATTATGTTACCAGCCACTCTGTCCATATTTCAGGAAGTATTGAGATATTGGAAGCAATTTAAAAAATGTCATAAGAGAATTTTCAAACAGTGAAACTTGATGCTCACTGTATTATGAGAGATGTCTAAGACATGACTTGATTACACTTAGTACTTTCATGAGGAGGAAACTGCTGATTCCAATGGACTTCTTAGCCGATCACACAAAAGAAAGGTATATTTCTCTGTCTAGAAGCAAAAGCTGTCTTGAATTGGATGTAATATACCATTTTTTAAATGAGAATGAAGGAAATCCTGCCTTGAGGTGAGACACCATGTTGATCACTTGGAGACATAATTGGTCTTCAACTTACAGAATGTGTGCTATAATTTGCTCAGTACTTTTGGGTTGTGTTATGCATTAGTTAAACTAGATTTTCATTACAGCCACATCTGAATTTAAAATCCATACTTCCTTCAGCTCTTAGACTGATTTATATATTAAGACCTTGTAAACAGATCTTAATATATAACAATATGTTAAAAAAAAACCCTTAAAAATTCATTAGTAATTTTTCAGTTTTGAGATTGCAGTGGGGGAACAAGAGCTTAAATAATAATTGACTGAGTTGCAGTAATCATGACTGATGAGAGCTTAAATGGCAATTGACTGATGCAGTCCAGAGAAACCATTTCTGCTGACTGGTTATGGTTTGCATTTAACACAGAGGACAAAAACCTCAGTGACCAAATACGGCCTCCCTTATATTTAGTTTATGTCTTGTATCTGTTGAAGTTACTGATAAAAAGTGTTGTAGTTGCTCTGAGTCAGTTTTGCTTCAAAATTGAATGGTTTGTCACAGTGACAGGTTTCTCACACATGCTGTCATTTCATTCAGCAATAAACAAATTCTCCCCATCTCATAATGAGGATTTCAAAACTGATTGTTTTACAGACTTCTTCAGAGCTTAAGTGAAATCATCTTTTACTTGCCACTCCTGTGGGGATGTGCTGTATGCAAAAGTGTGATCATGCATTTATTTGTCTAGAGGGAGGGGAACAGCAAGGAGATCTCCAAAGTGTCACAGAAAGGAGAAGGAGCTCAATCTAAAAAACTTGAAAACTTTTGTTTTTAGTAGAAAGAGTAGAGTGGTGGCTCTTTTTGCAGAGCTGACTTATATTAGGTCCAAAGATTCTCCCCAACCCTCTTAACAGAGAGTCCTAAAAACCACACTGCATAGGAATACTTGACTTTATTATCATGGCCATAGTTCAGAAAAGCTGTTCAACAATGGATGAAATCTGTTGGTGCAGCATTAAACATCTTATAATATAAAAAAAACTGGGAAGAAGGGAAAGCTGTAGTGATTACCATAACCAAACCTTTTATGATCTTAAGCTGAAGTGAAACACTTCTCTGAAGCTAAATTTGCACTTAGGAAAGTGTCTAGCAGTAAAGAGTTAAATAAAAAGAATGTCATGCATGTGTATGTGATTCTAAATCCAGAAGTGTTACATTTCCTTTGTTGGCATTACTTTCTGCTGAACATACAGGATATATATGGTGAAGACTAAGCCCTTCTGTTAGTGGTCTGAAGTGTTTTAACAGAAGTGTGGCATGCTTGGTTGAAAAGAGTGGAGGTTTTAACAGATCAAAGCTTATATATTTTGTTCTTACTGGATATTTTTCTGCTTACCTATTTGAGTTGTATTGACCAACTTCATTAATAGGAATTTTATCTGGAATTAGACTTTCTTTAACAAACTTATGTAGAGTAGTGGTATATGATAGAATTTTGTCTTGACTGCTTGCAGCAAAAGCTTATGAGTTGTTTTTTGTTTGTTTTCTTTTTTCTCCAGTGTTAATTGTCATTTACTAGCGGTGGCTCCAGTCTTAATGGCTCTTCATGAGGAAAAAGTGGATAGGGAACTGTTGAAAGGTGCAGTCTTTCTGCTCTTACATGTAATTGATGCTGCTGTGAGAGATGGATTCTTGTCAGAGGATGTAGACTATTCAGAGAAATGAATATTCAGATAATATTCAGAATATTCAGAGAAATGCAAGCATCATGAGGTATTTCCGCTAGGATTACTGTATTTTTCCAATGCTTTTTGAGATTTTCCCCATCCTCAACCCAACCATTCAACAGCCAACTCCTTTAGTGGCTATGCTAAAATCTATCCTTTTTTTTTGCGACTCTGGTGAGTCTTGAGATTAAACGCTTCAGAGGAGGGCTAGTGCTGGCTTTCTCTGGAAGTACTCAATAGAAAGTGGTACTTAGGAGAACTTTTGTTTCTTGAAGGCACTACAAGGCCCTTTGCTGGAGGAAAGCAGATGAGGCATCAACTCTGCCACTTATTCACGTCCAATTAATAGTCCTGTGCTGTTTCCAATAGAACCTGTGAAAAGAAAATGTGTGGCTTGACCAGACTTAGCCGGGAAATTAAAGCTTTGTTTAGAATATGTGACAATAAATATTTTCAATTGTCATTGTTCACAGCTCTGTAATCTCCATGTGAAGGTTAACAGAGAATTGTCACATCCTTTTTTTCTCTCTCTTCCCCCCCTTCCTAAATTCACAGTAATAATGTGACTTTTTTCCTTGCTATTTGTTTTTGGTTTGGGTTTTTTGTTTTAATTTTCATCCCTCCATTCTTTGTAACTTACCAAATGATGTATCCTAACAATAGTATACATATCTTCTATGGGCTGTAAAAGCATAAAATTATAAAGCAGGATAAGATGATACATCATTGTCTAGAATACTAGATATATAATGGATTTGATACGATGGAAAACCAAATTGCTGGAAAAACAAGGGAAGATTTGACCATAATTGAAACAACTGTTATTTGCACTATCTGTGCTTTTGGAGAACAGTTGCTTGAACATTTGACAACTTTAATATTGCCTTATGTAGGTTTTGTTCATATTATTTAGTACAGGCTGTCTATTTTGTTGGTATATGTAGACTACAGCTGTATTTTGACAGAAGCATTGAGTAGGTATGCACCTGTGGTACACAATTCTGTTTCTGTTGGCCTTTCTCTTTTAAGTGAAATTGAAATCTTTATTGCTTTTCTTACATGCTCTGCTTTTTATCAGCCGTGAGACAAAATTGAAGGCTTTTTTTATTGGAGCAGACCAATGTTGAAAACTTTATAAGTTTCTATAAAACTTTTAATTTTGCTTATATGAGGTCTTATTAATAAAAAGTTTACACTACAGTTGGAAAAAGGAATATGAAGTATACTGCCTGTGTCTTGATCTCTTATTTTATCCTTAATTGGGTAATTGCTTCCCTGTTTTTCAGTTTGACAATTAAGGATCAAGATGTCAATGCTTCCCTGTCACTGTAAAAAGCTGGGATAGTAAGATAAAATATTTCACGACGTTGCAGTGTTCTCTGTAGTTAACGTATGCTGGATTCCTGCTTCAGAGAGTATGGGATGCTAGTGGCTTAAGCCAGGCAAATACAAGTCTTGGTGTTTGGTTCATGAAAAGCCAAGTTGAATCTAGCAGGATTTAGTAGCATAGGTTCAATGCTATGTGAACAAAGCAGTGGTGTTTGTGGGGCCAAGTTGTACCTGCGAACAGATTAATGGCTTTCATGCAGCAAAGAAACTGAGTTATCTCTTGCGTCTGCATCCATGACACACCATAGCAAGCCATTCCACTCTGATTGAGAGTTGACCAAGTTGACTTTTCATTAAACTCAATAGTTAAAATTTTGAACTCACTGTTAGGAAGAATTAATTCAAATAAGATTCTTTTGTATTTAATTTTCGCTGTCTTTTTTCACCTCTGACTGTTCAACTTTTGTCATTTAAAGCAAAACCCATCACACCTTTCTAATCTTGCGTCAAGGGCATATCACATTCTTGTGACAAAATGTAACATCATGAATCAAAAACTTGTGGTCATTCTCTGCTATTGTCAACAGCAACCGTTTGACTCCTTGTCATTGCCAAATCAAGCCAACACAGACAGATTGCTCTGGTTTCCACCATTACTGCATCTCTTCAAGTCATCTTTTTTTGGTCATTATCACTAAAAATACAAATAGATGTTTCTCTTGAAGAGATTGGAAATTATTCAGCAAATATCTGTAAGCACCCTTTGAAAAAGGCATATGAACACCCTCTGAAAACAAGACTTCGTGAAGAGAATTACATGCATTACTTCTATCAGAAACATAACATGCACAGATGTGCTGGAACACTGAAATGTGTTTGTTGTCAGAGTTACAACAGTTTAGTTTTCATGGCTTTTAAGGATCGAAAACCCCTCATCCCTTCCCTTAATGAAACCGTAAATTCTGTAAAAATAGGAGACCACCTAAGAAGAAATTAAGATTGAGGATATCAGTAGCTGCTGATTAAACCTAACCTTCATTCAATTCTTTTCTTGAAGGATTTGATTAATTATTCTCTTATATTTACAGGGCTAATTACAACCACATCCAGAAAACTAGATCGAGAGCAGCAGGGAGAACACATACTGGAGGTAAATAATTTCTTTAGTTCTCTGAAAAACAGTGACTATAAGTTCATTGGTCTTTTACAGAGTTAAGTTTACCAGGCTTGATTATTATGAAGAATTTAAAGAACTGGATTTTAGAAGTAACTTCCTTCTATGTTCATTATTTTACAATGCAGGGAACTACCATAAAACTACTTATAAAAACAGTGTCTTGGGGCTTTCTCATAAGAAAAGAGTAAAGGTACAAATTGAATGCAATTTTTTGGTTTTATATCTGTAAACCAGGATTTTCTTTCAAACGGTACAAAGGCACAGTTGTTAAAGCGAGTGTGATTCCTTTTTAAATTTTCCTGTGTAATTATTGGAATAGCTATTTCAGCCTAACTTTCGCTGAATATAGGCTTCTGGAAAAGAAGTGCAGAATGTTTTTTCTAACACTGTGGATACAAACTGATCGTATGTGAGTAGCCCTATTTTCTGTGTAACATATTTGCCAATCACAGGAGTTGCAAAACATGCATTATAAAGCCAGAGTCCAAGAGCACGACATTTGTGACATAATACTTTTATTTAGCTACATTTAATTGATTGCCTTGAATTTTTGTAATAGCTTTCTGATTTTCTGTCAAACAACATGAAAAGAAGACAGCTTTAAGTCATCCAGTTTCACAATGTTGTCAAGCAGTGTAACAGCATGGTACTTCACTTGTAATGAAGAATTAATATTCACAGTGATCCTTATGTATTAAGATTTATCTGGAACCTTTATCATGCCTTTCCTCGTGGATGATAGATAAAAGGAGTTGGCTGCAACTGGAGTTGGCAAAACTAACATTAAAGCCAGAGAAGCAAGTCTAGACTTATTCAAAACTTGTGAAATCCTTAGAAAGCTGTTCTAGTAGGAATGCAATGACTGCATAGACTTGGGAGATGAATGCATTCCCTGTTAGCACAAACTATCCTTTTGCCCAATTGCAGTATACATACAGTCTTCCTGGACCATTTCTATCCCTTTGGTGCATTGCAAGCTGGATTAATGCAGCTGTTGGACCAATTTTTTTATCATTATTTTTGTTTCTATATCAACTTTGAAAAGAACTCTTTACACCTAAGTAGCAATAAGGCAGAATATCCTCTGCAGTGAGTTTGTAGTAGTAATAGTAACAAAGTTAATTGCAAATCTGATTTAGTACTAGCCACGTTATTTCTGTAAATTGTAAAGTCATTATATTATTCTCTTTTCAAATTGTCTCATTAAATCTGGTTGCATCAGTTTCCCAGAGCACTTCATGTCAGTTTTATCTTATTTCTTGACCACTGCTATGTATATTGGTTGTAAAATTGGTATATTGTGATTTTTACCTCTACACATATTATACTGACTTTTGTATTAGATTTATACAGTAAATAAAATGAGCTGTGGATTATTTTCTGACCCTGAAGCCACCTGGCACAGTATGGCTTTGATTGCTTACATCTTATCCCTGGAACAGGTTGGCCATGTTCAAGTTGCCTGTTGAGAATGGTGTCTGAATTGTGTGAATTCTCAGGCTGCAGCCAGGCAGTGTGTTTTTGTGCTACTTGTTCTGGGCCAAAACTGGTACCAGAGATCACACTCACAGTATAATGTTATGGGCAGTTGTCTGATAGCAGTCATGCTAATTTAACCTTAAGTTTGTAACCTTAAGGAAACATGTACAGAACTCAGAAAGTTTAAGATTGCAATGTCATGTAATGGTACATAGATCCTCCTGGTTTCATCATTCCTATAAAATAGCAGTTTAAGCTGGTTGCTCTTTAGTTTGGAACACGGGTTATTGCCTGTTGGTGTAATTTATAATCCTTCATTCTTTCTGCATTTTGAATTCCAACTGGTTGTTAAGTTTTAACTAAAAGTATGTGAAATATCTGATGGAAGAACTCTTGAGTACAGAGCAATACTGACAGATAGCATGGCCCAAAGTAGCAGTTTTCCCATGTGTTAGTTTTATGTTTACAACTTTGAAAATAGGTCAAAAAGAAACCTGGAAATGTGCAGAATGGTGGGCAGTATTATGAGCCAAGTGCTGAGCATCTGGCTAATTAATTGAGCATTGAAATGTTGACCAGATGGGTTGGTGGGTTTATTCCTTGTTTGCTATTGAATTTGATCCTTGACTGAAGTTCTGCTTACATAATAGTAACTAATATGCCCCGTTTTCTTATTCCCAATTTGTAACTATTTTCTGAGTGCCAATTGGCACTTTCTTATGCAGTTATTTTAGACTACCTTCAAGTTGTTTTCTCATGTCTTAGTGTTCTCTTTGTTAATGTCAGCAATGCCTTCAAAACTGATGTTGCCTTCAATTCAAAGAGATTTTTCTCAATTTGCATTTGTCTTCTGCTTGGCTCAGGGCAGTGCTAATTTTATGTTAACGGACATGTTATTACATACCCCTTTTGATTTCCTCATTTGGAATGTGCTTTGTTTTTTTGGTTGAGCTTGGTTGGGTTTTTTTGTGAACTGAAAGGTATGTACTGGTGTTCCATTACAAGCACTGAAGGGAACAGATACTCATTTATGTGGAAATCATGCCATCTGTTAGAGATGAGCATGAATATTTGCATTTCATGTGTCAAAATATTAAGATAGTAGCTGAATAAGCTTTTGTAGTGCCTTTTGTAAATATTCAACTAATAGCTTTATGCAGTTGTCTTTAAGTGAAGTTAGGGGAGAACTTTACAGTTGTCATAGGCAGTTGTAGGAAAATCTGATTTAGGAAGAGCATTGTTGGAAGGACTATGTTTGAATTGAGCACTAACTGTACCCTTTTTAATAAAAACAGGTAACAGTGACAGACAATGGTACTCCTGCAAAATCAACAATTGCACGGGTGATTGTGAAGGTCTTAGATGAGAATGACAATAAGCCTCAATTCTTGCAAAAGTTCTACAAAATCCAGCTTCCAGTGCGTGGTAAGCCAGAGCGAGAGAGAACTGCTAGGAGAGAGCCAATCTATCGAGTTATTGCTGCAGATAAAGATGAAGGCCCCAATGCAGAGATCTCCTACAGCATTGAAGATGGTGATGAACATGGCAAGTTCTTTATTGAACCGAAAACTGGAGTGGTTTCATCAAAGAAAGTTTCTGCAGCAAGGGACTACGATATCCTTTCAGTGAGTCAAAGTCTCGTATATCATGAATATGTAAAGTGTTCTTTTATCTGTTCATTTCTTATTCAGCAGCTGGCAGATGAGTGCAGTATCTGAAGGGAGAAAGCTTCAACAAATCCAGAAGCATTGTTTTGTGGGTTTCTTTGGGTTTTTGTTTTGGTTTGGTTTTTGTTAAAGGATGATTTCAGATGTTTGTATTGTTAATCAAGAAACTTCTGTTCTTTTCCAGAACTTGACAGGTAATGTATGTGATGAGGGAACATGAACAATCAGTTTGACTCACCTTCAGGAAGAAAGCAAAATAAAAGTGAATTTATGGTAACAGTTTGTGCTGCTATCAGGTGCTGCACACTTTTTCTCCATTTGCTGCCCAGATAATGAAGGGCAAGTGGCACTTTGAGAGACACTTAACCTTTTTGGATATATCTCACACAAGCAAAATATGCTTGGAGCTTATTACTACTTTCTGTTTATGTGACATAATGATTTATGTGATCCTGTGTGTCTGTTTCACAGATTAAAGCTGTAGATAATGGTCGTCCACAAAAATCTTCAACTACACGGCTTCACATAGAATGGATTCCAAAGCCCGACCCACCCACAGAGCCTATTTATTTTGAGGAGTCATTTTTTTCTTTTACGGTGATGGAAAGTGACCCAGTTGCTCACATGATTGGTGTAATAGCTGTTGAACCTCCTAGAACACCACTTTGGTTTGACATAACGGGTAAGGATGCCTTAAGGGCCTTTATTATTAGAAACAAGTGCATGGAGTCTGAGATACTGGAGGGCTCGTTGCAGCTTGGTTTTAATTGCTCATCTAAGTAATGCAAGGGTTTGGAATTTTTTAGCTGCAGATGTGGATTTTCCCCCTTATTTTGTTCTAAATCAAAATTATTTAATTTTTATCAATGACACTATAAGATTAAAATTAAGCTGCAAAATATCTGTTGTGTTGCAGTTTTGAAAATGACTTATTAATATTGTGTCACTGAAAACTAATCAAATATTAATTAATCTCACAGACTGTAGGATAGGAAAAGAAATAAAATGCTGGTTTTCTGCAAATCTGGATAGTACACTCAAAGACAGATTGTACTGTTCATGTTGATTTTTTCTCCTAGGCTGCTTCTCAGTTTGCTGTCCCTTGATTCAGTATTAAAAGGAAAGCATGCAACGTTCCTAACCCCAGCAAACTTCTTCCTGTACATATTCTTTCTACTATATCATAACTTAGCTTCTACCATTGAAAGGGGAATTCTAACTAGTGATATGACATAATATGTTGATGTCATGGTGACAAAATGAATAGGAATTTTAAAAGTTTAGATTTAGTCATTAGTCCTATGAACACCAGTAATACACAGAGTATTCACTGTATGGCTGGTAGTAAAACCAAGTTCTGTTGTGTGTTAAGTGCTTTGGAATCAAGGAGAATGGCATAGCCTTATTTCAGGAGAGATGCTGAACTGTAACAAACTGTCTCTGGTCTTAAGGTAACCCTATCAGACTGCTTTTTCCACCACATTCATAAGAGAGAGAGAAGGATCTTTTTCACCTTGGTTACAACTGAAAATTTGAGCCATGATTATGGTATTAAGTTGTTTGGGAGAGTATATTTTTAATTATTTCTTAAAAGTTTAAGTATTTTGAACGTCTGTTTTGCTGATATGTATTTCCTAAGGAATGCTGAAAACAGCATTGGTTAAAAATAAAGTTTATGAAATAGACACATGTAGCAGGAATATATAAATGCCAAATACTTGAGGGTGTCCTCAAAAAATTTTCAAGCCCATGAGAACATACACAATTCGCCCCTAAAATCATGCTTCATGTGTGAACAACCTGTGATCGTATTGATAATTATTGCTAATTCATTAAATATTTACATAGCATTTTTTTAAATAATTCTTTTAAATGTGTTCTTGGGAGGAGGGGGGCAAAGTTCCTGTCCAAATAGCTCATAATTGAATAAAAAATGTTTGCATTTAGACAAACCAGGGGCTTATGGATCTGTACAACTGTGTAGAGGTAGTAAAGAGTTCAGGATGCTTGCTTGCATTCTCATAGGGGAAAAGCTCTCTGCATTAGAGGTATTTTGGGACTGAGGTGGCTCTTTCACTTTTCTCCCAAACACATACAAGCACATAGACATGGGAGTAGAAAAGCAAGCAGAAAATATGAAAATAAGTGAGCAGGAAAGATGAGAAGGTTTTGTGTATCCAAATTAGGGTTATCCAGTCAACAGCAAACAGAAATGTCTATAGACCAAAGAGCATCCATTAAAGGAAGGGTTAAGAAAGTGACATTCCCAGAAAAAGTGAGCAGTTCATGGGAGTGAGAGTAGATAGAAGAGGCCTCAGAGGTTTTGGGAGTTTCAGTTTAGTACAGCAGTGGTGTTTTCTGGTGTCTTTTATTAGCAAAATTTGTTAATTAGGTTGGGGATGTACTTTTCTATTGTTCTTTATGTGTGTCAACTGCTATGGCCTCTGAACAGTGTGTACGTCTGAATGGAATTCTGATGATAGCACTGTTTTGATTTGCTCCTTCTAAGCATGCAGCACACTTTGGACATATACATATTTTTTATTGTATGCTTAATGCAGAAAATAGATGATCTTTTCCTGCTCTTTTTAGAAAGACATATACAGAAAACTTCAAGGGGAAAGAGCAGAACTTGTCTGAGTGTTGCAAAATAAACCCTTTTATTTTGACTGTGTTCTTAGTAAAAGTGTACTGGAAAGTCTGATATGTGATTATGTTGTGAAGTTATCAGCTGCTCTTACAGGTGGTCACTTTACTGCCCTCTTTTACTGTTTCTAATAGCATGAATGAATTTGATTGACAGCTTTCCTTTGTGTTCTGTGCTTGCTTTCCATGCTTTCTTTCTTTTTGGCTGAGCCAGGAGACAAGCTTGCTAGTGAAGTATTTTACATCTTTCAGATGGCTTGTGACCTGAACTGTACAGCAGAAGGTATCTGCTGAGATCACATAATTTATTACCAGATTATGAGATCTGAAATGAAAGCGTACATTTATAAACTATTTATTTTATTAACCCTTCGGAAATCAAAGTGCTCACGGTTGCATTTGTGACAGGTTCGTTTTTGTTTTGTTTTGTCATCATTATGTTTATACAGCATCAATTCTGAGCATCCAGTTTTGGCTTTGGCCAAAACTGTTGCTGTTACACGTTCAGTGTACCAGGTGCAGAAGTTTGGGTTGAGTTCTGCTTCAGCGGATCACCAGATATCACCACTACTACAAAAGTTAGGCAAGGCCTTTGTGATTTTTTTGATAAGGAAGGAAAAAAACTTGATTAGAGACCCTGTCTTTTTGTCAGGAAAAGTGGTTAAGCAGACTCATACTCATTCGCTCTATTCTTCCCTTAAAATGTAGATGACTTCATTGAGACATCCGAGAAAATGGTTTTGCCTACCAATTATAAAAGGAAAAGCTGACATATTGCACAAAGCCCATTAAAAAGATGATGTACACCTGTTAAGAAAAGAAAAAGCTGCTGCCTTTCATGCTGTCCAGTTTCTGTCTATTTGAGTGATTCAGAAACTGCAGCTGGGCCAGTAAGAGGAGCTGTCTTTCAGTTAAACTTGAAAAATTACATAATGTTGGTCATGATCAAATATCTCAAATCCGGTGAAGCAGAATCCAGCCCATCTTTCCTAAACTGGTATGTTTGTCATACAGTGGAACCTTCTAAAGGTGAAGTCCTTTTTACATGTGAATGGGGGCTCATTTCAGTATTTCCTGTTTTTTTCTTGGATTAAGTACAAATTTGCAATCTTTGAAACTTTACCCTCTCACTTCTAGCCTTGGCTTTTTATAAAAGGCATTTAGTGATCTACAAAGCTTAGCATGTAAAAACTTGTTAAAGGAAAAAAAAAAGGCACTCAGATGATATCTGAATGCTATCTGCTATCTTTGTAAAATATAATTAGAAAACCACATGCACGTAATTAGGAGAAATTGGTTCACCATATTCCACACTTGCTTGACCAAAATAAAAATTGATTCTTCCATTTTAGGCACTTCATTGAGAGGGCTAAAGCAATTGTAGTTAAATGGCAGTATTTATTATTGCTAACAATATTTAGACCTAATGGACATTGTACTCTCAGGACAGTCTGCTCTGGGTGGCATGATGATGATGATCAATTAAATGTTTAAATGACTGAGTGTAACTATTGATCTACACAGTCATTTAACTACAGCTCAAAGAGTAATCTGAATGTTTCACAAGGGAAATTAAGATAATTTGCTTCAGAGAAGGAACTTGGCCATATTTAAACATAGGGCATTTAAACATTTAACACTCATCTGAATCCTGCTTATCTCAGAATGCGTGAGATAGTGAATTCTTCAGATAGTCAACATTGAGATGAGGACTCTTCAGAGGTACCTTTTCTACCTTATCTACAGTTGTATACGAATATAGTAATTTGTACTGTGCTTCAAAAGACACAAATTTGACTTATGTCTGATTAAGAATTTTATTGTATTTTGATACAAAGTATCTTTTTCACTAATTAGCCCAATCTGCACAAAATTAACTGTCACATTTTATCCAGTAATTCTCAATTTCCTCCTATCTGGAATCATTAAATTCCCTTAAAAAAAAAAAAAAGAGTAGAGAATCCCGCAAATAAGAATTTACCTGCAGACTTTCCATGAGCCAGACAAATCAGCTTTGTCCAAAACTACTCAGTTTTAAATATGTACAAGTAGCACTATATCACATTGCCAGGAAAAAAACCCGAAGTGTTTAAAATAAATGTATGTATCAGTCTTTGTATATACAGTTTCACCTTCATTAAGCATCTGAAGACAGAACATGATCATACATGAAAATAATGAAACGATAATGCATTTTATTAATTTATCCCTCTCCTAATTTCCTGAACAAGGTGGCAACTATGACAGTCGCTTTGATGTGGATAAGGGCACTGGAACTATCATTGTCGCAAGGCCTCTTGATGCAGAACAGAAATCAAATTACAACTTGACAGTAGAGGCAACAGATGGAAACAGATCTATCAGCACTCAGGTAATGGACTTTCTAATTAAACATTTATAGAAGAAGGAATGTGTAGCTGGAGGGTGGGGAGAGTGTTGTGTTTTACCCTTTTTTTCATCCTGGACAATGACCATGGTTTATCTAAATTAGGGACTCTGTCTAAAATAGAGGTGGATTCTGATATTCATAGAGCCATGTTGTTTGGTGGTTTAGGTGGAAGGTTGTATGTTATGCTGCTGTAGTTTGAACCAACAACTTTTGAGTTATATCATGTTCTACAACTAAATAGATGAAAACAGAAACTAAGCTCTTGCATGCATAATCTTCTCTCAAGAAAAGGATTAGTACTACTTATATGAATTACTACTCCAGCTCCCCCAAAATCACTAATTTGATTACTGTACTTGAAATTTAGAGACGACCATTGTAAAGTTTTGTGGTTACAGTCCCCCTGCAAGATGTGGATGACCAGTTGTACAGCATCCAAGTAATGTTTTATGAAACTGAACTGCTCCTTCTGCATAGTGTACATATAGAAACAAGGTTTAGATGATAACATCTCTTCGTATCTTCCTTCCTAAGTACTTTATTTTAGCTTTGGTGGAGGTAGAGATTGCTGCTTTTTGGAGATTGTTTGGCAATCTCAGACAAACCATTTTTTTTAAATTACCTCTCTACTAAGGCTTTATGGTGGTGGCAATTCTTTGCAGTTGGACTACTAAGTTCACTCTAAGGTACAGAAGCCTTTTGTGGCACTACTGGAAATAACTCATAGTAAAGTAGGTTATAATGTATATCCCTTCTGTTTTTCCCATCTAGTTTCTTTCCCCAGCCCAGAACCTGAATATATTTGAAAGTAAAGTTTAGCTGAGGTTGCTGTGAATAGAGCCATTAACATAGAGGAGCTCCACTTTTCTTCCAAATAGAAGGGAAAGGATTTATTTACAAGATAAAGACTGTTGGATTGGGACAGTAATGTGTCTGTGTTACATATCCCTATCATTGACCTACCCCTCAGGAGCTCAAAGAGCAATAAGTGGGTTGCTGCTGTCTTTTCTGTAAATAGAAATCTGTCTCACAAATGCAATTTCTTGTTGTTCACCTTCTATGCAGCACATATGTTTTTCTGTTATCTTTTCTAATTTCTTAAATGTTGTCTTCCTGCTTTTAGCCAGAGGAAAAGATGTTTCTTGTCAATGTTTGGGATTTTAAACACAATCTTTATTGAGCAGACTGCATGTCTGGAGGCTCAATAGTTCAAATAGACTAAATTCGATAGGAGAAAATTGGAAGTTGAGCAGTTTCCTATGAGAACTGCCTTTTCCTTTAATGATGACAATTGTGAGTGATTCTAGACCATGAATCTTCAAACACAGCAACATGTTCCCCAGTAGGAACTTGCTGCTATCATAGCTATGATGCCGCTGCTTCTGGTGCTGATGAACACCATAAGGGGTTTGAAGAATCCTGCTGTAAATTTATTGCCTACTTGTAGTAAAAATATTGAGCAAATTCACTTCTGATTACAGAATGCTGGATAGAAGGCATGAATTACTTTGGAAAAAAAAATAGAAGAAACACAAATCCAGCTAAAAGATAATTCCTTTTGCCAGAAAAGTCAAAGAGGCAGCAAGAGGCTTTCCACACACTCTTCCCCCTCTACCAAAAATGCAGTCAAAAATGCCACTATGCAATGTGTTGGGGTAGTCTGGGGACTATTGAAGGCTTACTATGTGGTCTTGATGACTGCAGATATTCTCTCCACTGCTGATACTTATGTAGCTGAATTTATGCAGACATCCTCAGCTGTCACAGTTGAACCATAATCTGCTTTGTCTTTTAGAACAACCAAGGACTGGAAGGTCATAAAAGTACTTTAACCCTCACCCCTTCTCTTCCTCTGGGTTATGCGATTCATTCAGTTCTTCTTGGAAATGCACAGTGTAACTTTTGTCCAGTTTCTTTAAATTCATTTGTTATTTTAGCATTTTGTAAAGCTGAGTGAGCATTATGAAAATTTACCACAACACTCTTCTCCAGAAGAACTGGAGTAGTAGTCTTAAATTTGTCATCTCTGCGAAGTCTTTTTCTATGATTTTCTTTTGTATCTTTCCTTTCCTCTCTGTTAGAGTTGGCAGGATCAGAGATTGTGGTTTCTCTTACAAACAAGCACAAAGGCTTCCTTTGCATTGTCTTGCATTTGTCCTGCTTCTGGGATAAGCGCAAGTTGTGCTGTTGCTGCTGGAGTCTCACATTACTGTGGTGTACAGATTGACGAGTGCAGACTAGTTCAAACTCTGCAACTGTTGGTGCATGAACAGATTCCTGATTTTAACTGATTCTCTTATCTCCCCCATAACTCCTGGCCCACCCAAATGGGCTAATCTGTTAAGATAACCCTCAGGACTGTCATTCAAAGGATACATTTCAGATATGAAATGTTGATATGAAATCAAAGTTGAAGGTGTGATGTATGGCTGCCAGTGTGTAAATTCCCTTACTCATTGCTGAAATAATGGTGATTAAAGGTTGAGTGTTGACATGCTGTTGGATTCTTCTAAGAGCTGATTAACAGTTAAAATGGAGTGACAGGCAAAAGAAGTTCTGAATTCTGAGTGCATACATGAGGAACGACAATATGCTGCACACAGCTTTTAACTTACAAAGTAATTGCTGTAAACACTGCATATACAGTAAACAATTTAACAGACCTTGATTAACAGCAGATTAAGTCATTTTACATTTCATTTGAAAATGACATTTGCAAGAAATTGAAGAGGGGCACAAGAAATGAAAATCTTATTGTGTAAGAGCAGTGTATTGTATCTGACTTTAAACTGGAAGGCATTTGCTGGCCTCAGGCCATTAACATCTGTAGCGCATTTGACTCTTTCAGGACTTGAGTTAAATAGCTTTTGTGAAAAATCAGTAGTAGGCGGGGGGGAGGCTATTAGAATTTTGCATGCATCTAAAATGCCAAATGCATGATGCAAAACAAGGACAAACAAATTCCAGGCCTACAACACCTAGTGGTGTTAGAGATGACTAGGAAGGAATATCATTAAAAATAAAACAATAATTAAAAAAAATACAAAAATTAAATAATTAAAAAACACAACATACTTATGTACTGAAATAGAACAGGTTATTCACAAGCTGTAAGTAGCAATATATGAACTACTGAATTTGTTTGGGGGGAAAAGAGAAAGAAAGAAAAAAATCCTATTTCTAGCTATTGCCACTTGTCATTGCTGTCTATCAGGTTTTTTTCACTGAAAGTAATACTTCAGATGGTTTAAAGCCAATTGGAGCATTTTACCTATTGCTGTGCTATTTCAGAATATTAATCTTGCTTTATGCAAAATTTATATTGATATTATACTTTGGGAATGAAGTATAGAATATTCTTCATTTATTAAATATGCATTTTTGCTTGCAGTCGCCATTCTGCTCCACAGAGACATTTGAGAACTGGAATGCAGTTATATTATCTCTGGATAATAAAATTTTTTGTTTATAAATTTATTATAAACATGTCAGTGTAACTATAATGTAATTATGGGATAGGAGTAGAATTTAAACTCTATATAGAATCAGTACATAAAAAATATTAAAATGATCCAAAGGAACATTGTGTTTAAATATTGCTAACTGAGTATGTTTTGTCAATGGCACATATCTCCTCTGCAAATTACTAGTAATAAATGCATTTCTTTTCAGATTTAGGTTTCACCTGCCAAATTATTAATACATTTGAAGTCCTTCCTCAAAGTAATCCTGGGCTGTTATGTTCTCTGTATGACCAGTGTGCGTTGCTCTCAGTGAGAACTGTGAGCAGAGGGGCAGTTGTGCAACACAGCCCTTGTATATCCTTGCAAAATGAGTGAAGTTTCTTTAGTTCCAGAGCATTTTATTTCAACGATCACATTATAGTCTGTTAATATCTGGTTTTTTCTATACTGTGTATCTTAAATGAGCAACACTTTCTAAAGAGATAATATTAGCATATTTCATTTGAATTTAATCTTAGAATTTCATTGAGAAATGTCCCATAGGTGCTTTTATTATACATGTTACTATAACATAACACAAGTTATTAACGTGTTTTGTTCTCAGGCACACTAAACCGTATTTTTCTGTGTGGGTCTTTAAAATTGCACTCCCAATTATTACTTTAATTGCTTTTCATTCAATTTGAAGGCCTTAACAGTTTACATGAAAATTTTGTCCTTTTACATTTAAAAGGAAACTGCACATCTAGTACCTGTCACTTAGCCTCAGTAAAAATTCCTGACTTTGAAAGTAGGGTTTCCTTAATAATTTATTCAGTAGTTTAGACTGGAAGGAGCCGCTGGAGTTCATGTAGTTAAAAGTCCTGCTCAAAGCAGAGCAAGCTGTAAAGTTGATCAAGTTGTTCAGGGACTCATCAGAGTCTAAGTGCCTGAGATGACAGGGTGTAAGACCCTAGGCTCCAAGCTACAAGCTCACTAAAGGGCTTATACTTTAAAAATATACAAGCCTTCACAAATTTTATTAGAAGAGCCTTCAGCTCTTTTAAAACCGTAAGAGAGAGTACAAAGGAGAAAAGCTGCACGTTTTCTTGGGAGATACTTTTACTGGTAAACTTTTAGTTAATAAGGGAATTCGGCGAAAGTTTGAAGGGCAACATTCAACCAAATTGAAGCATTCAACAAAGCATTGATTTAGCACATGCTAGCCCATACAACTTAGCACAATCCAACCCATCCGGTCTCAACCTACCCAAAAGAAAGGAGATTAGGGGAAGAAGGAGTGAAGAAAGAGAGAGAAAAAGAGGGAATTATAGCTACCACCCCTAGATCCAGCATGCAACCACCTACCAGAGTCCAGAAAGATGGCAGGGTCAACACACATGGAGAGCACATGTTGCTTTTATTTGCTTTGGCCCCCCAGGGCCACACCCACAACCCCTGTGAGGGACTTCTGGTGTACCAGCCAATTTGGGACTGGGTCAGGGGCTCCAAGGTGTGGTGTTGGGCAGTGCTCCCAGGCTGCTTTTGACTGACAGTGCCCCGCAGTTGCCCAGGGAGACTCACAGAGGGTGGGGTATGGGACAGGACATTACCTCACCTGGGTGAAATTCAACCTGTCCCTTTCTCTCCACATACACACACCACTGAATTGGTCCGAACCAATAACTAATATAACAATCCAGTGTCTCACTTCTTTGGACTTGCGTTTATATTGGTGTTTAACAACTCTGCTTGAAAAATTTTTTCTTATATCTAATCGTAGTTTCTCTTATTGGAGCTTGCGAGTGTCACCTCGTGTCCTTTCACTATACCTCTCTGAGTCTTACTCTCTTTCCTGCAGCCTTCCCTTTACACAGGGAACTGAGAGCTCTTCGATCCCCATGATTTTAATGGCCTTTCAGTGGATTAGTTTCGTTTTGTCAAGATCTCTCTTGAATTGCAGGACCTAAAACTCTAGTGGATCTACATTCCCACCAGTGAGTGTCAAATAGAAGGGGGTACTTTCTTTTCCCCTGTCTGCTGCTCCCCTTATTAAAGCAGTCCAGCATGCAGTTAGACAAGTTACCCGAAGGTTACCCATCAGCTCATGTTGTGCTTGTCCACTGGAATCTGTGCAGCGGCATAAAGTAACATTAGTGAGTGAGAAATCAATCATAAAGTAACTTAAACACCTTTCACTTGAATCTAAGATTTTGGGTATATTTAAAATTATTGCATTTATATAACAAATTGCATATTTCTAGTTGTGTTTACCAGTGTGGAGAAAAACTGCATGCCTCAGCAAGTAATTTGACAAGTGATAGAAAACCTGAGCAAACCATTTGTAGTGACTGAGTCATGTTTAGCAAAAATATTTTTGTTAATCATTCATATTTAATAGTGCTGTACATTTTGAGGAGCTATCTCCTTATCTGTTCAGTACAACAGTACCTTTTTGGAGAATGTCTCCTTATGGGTCATTTTAACTGCTTCACTAGCTAATATCAGAGAGAGTTGATGCTAAATCGTGATGCTATGATCAACAGATCACTTTTCAGTTAAGCTATTTCACTGGATATGTGATTAGTCCCACAGGTACTAATGCTGGTTTCACAGTCACTACATTCCTGGCATTTAACTTAGTACTTTGCATGTTTTTTGTGGTGCTCCATTCTAGAAATACTGTTTTACTGTTTTCATTTTGTGTAGTACCAGCAGCACAGGTGGACATGTCTTCAGAGCAGAAGATTGATCTAATGCAGTTGCTCTGGAGTTACATACCCTCTCACCTCCAATTTTGACCTAAGTTTCTGTATTTCATAATCTGGGGGTAAAAATAGGCATGAATTTAAATAGAAATTTTAATTTAAATTCATAAATTTGATACTCTGTCTTTTCACTTGCTGTTTTTCTGAGTCTGAACTTAATCGCTTGGGGGTGGTAGTTTAATAAAAAAATTACTTTGAGTTCATTTTGAAAACATAATATCCATTAATGAAGTGTTGTAATTGTATATGGGCTTTAAACCTTTTATTTATAAAAAAATACTTTTATAGTTTGATTTGTATTTGGTGTCGGGTTTTTCTGCTGGTTTGTTTGTTTTTTAATTTGTTGGTCATCTTCATTTGTTGTCATTTTTCATTTTCCTGAGCCACCAGTGTTCAGTGAGCAGGTGCTTTTACTCAAATGCTTTGTAAGTGACTGTGTTGGACCCTTCTGTCTTACTTTTTCCAAGAGGCATTAAAATGTATTTTATTTATACAAAACTTAAAAATAAACCAACAAGTGTGCTTGTGTTGCTTTATTGCCCCTCTCTAATCATGACAATATAAAAAGATCACACTTTAAAGATAATATTCATTCTTGCTTTTCATTTTCCAGTTGAATTTGGTAGTAAATGTATTTAAAAACTTGTCCTAATATGCATCCTGGGTCACCTACCATTATTTTTTTCCCCCACTGAAAGTCAATATCTATTCCAGCTCTTTGTTTCCTTTCTTTAATTGATTTCTATTCCATGACAAAATCAAACTCCTTAGTCTCCATAGCAACATCTTGCAAGGGATTTTATCACTCTGCTAAATGATTTGGTTTTTTTGTACTTCTTCAGTTTTCTGAGAAATCTAGTAGATTGTGGGAGGCATTATTTTCCTGTATGGGGATAGTCTGTATTTATCCTAACAGGCTGCTTAAAACACTGAAAAACTACCTATGTTTATGAATGTTTCCCCAAATGTACTATTTTGTGGATTATGCATAGTAACCTTACACTACATCTACTAAAAAGCTTTTAAAGGCTATGGACACACGTACACGCGCATGTGTGCCCCCTTCTCCACCCTGACTGGTGGTCTGGAGGTGGAGCCCTGTATTATTAACAGCAAGTCTCACATTAGGAGTATTATCACCTCTCTCTCTTTCAAGCAGAATATGAGTGTGATTTCCATCTTGTCTTGGTGACTTGTTTCTATTTAGTATCTTATTGCAGCACCACTGCTTTGCCAGTCTCATTTTTTATTTTATTTCATGCAGTGTCATGCACCCTGTTGTTCTTGATGAATAAGACTGAGGCAAAATTGTAATCTGGAACAGGCTCTCCTCCTCCTTCATTGTTCTTTATATTTCCTGATGGTCTCGCTTACCCACAGATTGTTTGACGGTTTCAAATAAATTTAAAGCTCTTTTTATTCCTTACCTGCCTTATTCCATATCTGGCTTCTGACTCTTGAGATTCCACCTTTGCCATCTTCATTTCTATTCCCTTCTATATGCTTGTTTGTTCTTTTTTATTATCCAAGTGAAATTCTCAGTGAAAACAGTCTTTCTGGTGACATTTTCTTCAGCTATCAGAGTTGGCAAATCCCAGTTTTTGGAAGGACTTTCCTGTCTTATAATACAAAGTTATCTGAAGAATTTCACACCCCGTTGTGTTTCTTGATTCTCACTTCCATTAATCAATCTGCTTGGTGATACAGGACTTCATTACTTAGTTGCAGAAGTCTTTTTGTTGTTACTTAGAATTAAATCCTTCCAACAGTTTCCTCTACTGTTGGTAGGATTTGTAGGATATATTCAAGGACTGCCTATACCTCTCTGGAAGTTATTTAAATGTTTTCAGCCTGTATTAAAATTCACCATTAGGACAAACTTCTTGTTTTGGAGCTTAGAGTAGTAGTTGCAACCTGGGCTAATAGCCCCACATCTGAAATAAATATTTTAGGAATTTGTATGACTCCTGTTGATAATCTTAACACCTGTTTTTTCTTAGTACAAGTTTTAAGACACCAGTTTTATAAGGGTAAAGTTTCCTCTTCCTATAGCAGGAGGTATGGCTTTTCCTAATTATTTACCACCATCAGAATTCATCTCATCTAGTTTTCTACTGCATGCAGTTTGGTACCTTGTCTAAATTACATCTGTAGACTCCACCAGTTACCAATGGAAAGCAATAAGTATCTTCAAAGACAAATTTAACCCACTTATGATATCATAAATACCTGTTGATAGTCCTTAATACAAGACACCTAACCTCTGGATGGTTAAAAGCATGGCTGTATGTGCAGCACATAAAGAACTGGGATTTCACTGTGTGTTGTTGGAGCTTTGCTGTCTACTTTCCCACTCCTCTGCATTACAGTTATTCATCTGATGTTATCACTGTTAAAGGAACAGGATGGTGGCTGACTGTCTTACCCTTTTTATACAAAAATTTGATACTGTGAAAGGCAAATGGGTGTTCAGGCATCTTGTGTTGGTTGAACATTATTATTCAGACAAAGAAAGTATTGCCAGCATTGCACATAGGTGAAGCCAGCTAAACTTCTGCAGAAAAAAGCAATTTAAAGCCTCCAAGCTAATTTAACTGTACCTTCAGGGAAATTTTGTTGGTGATCAGTGAGCTATGCTGAGATTGTGCTCCGTTGCTGGAGAAGAGTAAGCAATACCTACAGTTCTTTGAAATAAGATACTTCTGTGGGAATTTCACCACTTTTCTGTTCTTGCCTAGGCTTGGAAATGTAAGGAGCTGAAAGAGGATTGTTTTTGCATGAGTGCAAGGAGGAGTATTATGCATCCACTGCCTTGAAAATACGTTGCTTAAAATTCTAAATTTACACCAAAAAAGGGATTTTTACCCACTCTAGGATCTATATTGAGAATTTTAAACTTTTTTTAATTCCAAAATTACCAAGGAATTGCTTTTTGTCTTGCTTTAGATAAAAATAATTCCCTTTAAGGTATCTAGCCTAGGACATTTCTGGTCGTAGAGTTTTCTGGTTTGACTTTGAGGAAAGTGAGGCAGATTTGGATTTAGTAAGAGTCTTCTCTATACCTCTTGGATCTTTCCTGCTCCCAGAAAAATAAAATTGTCTTGTGGTAGAATTATTTCATAATTATGGTCTGATTTTTAATGAAGTATCCTCCTTTCATCTCTGTTTACCATATATGCTTTCCCCTTCCCATTATATCATTTCAGGTGTACATTAAAGTTATAGACACAAATAATCACAGGCCTCAGTTTTCTGCTTCAAAATATGAAGTTGTTATACCTGAAGATACCATACCAGAGACAGAAATTCTGCAAGTCAGTGCCACAGACAGAGATGAGAAGAATAAACTGATTTATACGATGCAGGGCAGCACTGATCCCGTCAGTCTTAAAAAGTTTCGTCTGGACCCTGCAACTGGCTCTCTTTATACATCAGAAAAACTGGATCATGAGACCATGAACCAGCATATTCTTACAATAATGGTAAATAAGCACAAGATTTCTTCTGTTGTCAATGGCAAAGAGATACTTTTTAATGTCTTTTGTCCCCATAATTCAAACATTTATTGGTATGTTTAATTTGTATGCAGCCTTTGACTGGAACAGATTGAACCTTGAATTGTTACTCATATTTAATGAGCTACTGAAATAACAGTGCCAATTACTAGTAATATGCTAACTGTTGCAGGTTCGAGATCAAGATGTTCCTGTGAAGCGCAACTACGCCAGAATCGTCATTAATGTTAGTGATACAAATGATCACGCTCCATGGTTCACCAGCTCTGCCTATGAAGGACGGGTGTATGAGTCAGCAGCTGTTGGATCAGCAGTACTCCAGGTTACAGCATTAGATAAGGACAAAGGGAAAAATGCAGAAATTATGTACTCTATTGAATCAGGTATATTGACTTTCTTAAATGTTCAGTTTATTTTGAAACAGTGCCTGCTGATACTTTGTTTCAACGGTAGACACCTAAAAACATGGCTGTAAAAAAAAAAAAAGGGACAGTGCAGGTTTAAGTGTCATATTCTGAGAGATTTATTGAAAATACAGCCTCAGAGCATTTAAAAGAAAACTACAAATATTCATCTCAATCCCTTAGCTATTTATGTTACCCTGTAGGTGTATTTGGAACATTGTAGTAGTAGGAGAAGAAAAAGGTATCTTTTAACCCTTAAAAGGTGTGTGGTCTTTAGAAATGACAGAAGCATTAAATTCAGGTCTAAAAAATGCATTCTATTTTGCTAATGTTGTCATATTCTTTGTGACATAGGCAAAGCAAGGATTTGATGAAAAGAGTAAGAACCTGAGACAAGTGCTTTTATGTATAGTATAATATGAAAGTAAGGAGCTCAAAAATAACTTTAAAATATCCATATACTTAATCCCTAGATAATCCCAGTTTTTAAATTAATCTTTCTGGTACATGTATCAAGGAAGGGGTTGCTTTCCATGGTTCCCACTGGCTGATTTTAGGTAATGGGACTGCTATTCCGGTCAATTTGGCATTAAGACTCCTTTCAGATTGCAGGCCAGAAAAGAGCATTAGGTATGGCTACTTATTTTTAGCCTCAGAGTATCTTCCTGAACTTGTCTAGAACAATGTGATTCAAATGATGACAATTCTGAATAATATGAAAACAGGATTGACATTCTTTGAGTTCACTTACCAGAGGGAAGTGTGTTTTGGTTCAGTCCATTAAATCTGGATACAAGTTTGCCATTGCCAAGGTCCTGAGCTATGTAGACACTATGACTGGAAAAAAGTTATTTATATTTCATTACGTGTGTGTGCGGTACTACTTTAAAGGTAAAAAGTAATTTAAAATAAAAATCCCAATGACAAGCATAAGAAACTGTATATAAAAGAGAATAGGTAAATAGTTATTCAGTTACTGTTGCATGCAAAGTGATATGCACAAATGCTTTGTAAAGGGTAGGAATTGTTTACTGTAAATATTTTCCTTTTCTTCCCCAAAGTGTTGTTTTGATATGAAAACATACTTTAACATTGTATTAAAACAAAGCTCTGTTACATGTATTTAAGTGTCTCATAAGTTGCTTAAAATACATGTTTGTTTTCTGTTATTTCTAGAAATATGACTTTTTTTTTATGTTCTAAGCATATGGAAGGAGCATTCCTTAAATGCTTGTAATAGCTGCCTAGGTTTGTAATGGGATATTCTAAGAATGCCACTGTGTTTGAGAGTCTCCACTAAAAAAAAAAAAAAACACAAAAAATCCCTCTTGCCTACTCATGTGCATAACTCAGAAGTTCTTAATGAATTTTTTCTATGCTGAGAAAGCGGCTTTAGTAATGTGATTTTTTTAGGGAAGTAAAATGTTAAATCTTGTCATATTTAGTACATGAGCCAAATATTATATGCAGTTCATCTATATATTTGAAAATATGAAACAAACAAGTGTATATCAAATGGCAACTAGTTTTTCTCAGCAGATATTATTTTTCTTCTAATACTATCACAGCGAATAAGTTGGCTGTGTATCAATAGGAAGTTGAGAGATAACTATTGGTCCAATTCAAAAAGATTATTTTTGAAGTAGTGATTTAACAATATTTGCATAAACAATTAAGATTCACAAGTGTTTATTCATTAAGACCCTTCTTGTGTTTTTTTTTTTTTTTTCAAAACAGTATAGTTTTAGATTATAAAATGTAACTTTTATTCCACTGATGTTAACTTCTGAATGGAAGTTTCTTTCAGCTACAGTAGATACTTAAGTTAGCTAAACCAAAATTTTAGCATTTATTTTCAAGGCTTTGCTAACTATATTTTATGCAATATTTCCACAAGTAAACTTAGAATTACTGCTAACTCTCAATTACAGAAAACTTTCCAGAGAGGCTAACAAATGTTTATCTAAAAAACTCTATGTTCTATCTATGTCTCTTTGAGCTATAGAGCTAAATAAACAGTCATCCTTTAAATTCTGTACACCTCTTTCTTAATTGCTTTTCTCTTTCTTCACAGGGAATATTGGAAATTCCTTCCTTATTGATCCCATTTTTGGCATGATTAAAATTGCAAAGGAATTAGATCGTAGTAACCCGGAAGAATACAACCTGATGGTAAAAGCTACAGACAGAGGAGATCCTCCAATGAGTGAAGTAACCTCTGTGCACATATTTGTTACGGTTTCTGATAACGCCTCTCCAAAATTTACAACCAAAGAATATTCTACAGAAATCAGTGAAAGTGCCAGCATTGGTAGTTTTGTTGGAATGGTTACAGCATACAGTCAGTCTTCTGTAGTTTATGAAATAAAAGATGGTAATACA
The DNA here is from genome assembly GCF_009829145.1 of Chiroxiphia lanceolata. Lineage (NCBI taxonomy): Eukaryota > Metazoa > Chordata > Aves > Passeriformes > Pipridae > Chiroxiphia > Chiroxiphia lanceolata. The sequence goes on from NC_045640.1 coordinate 32,797,130, forward strand.
GATGATGCCTTTGCTATCAACCCGAACTCAGGTGTCATTGTTTCTCAGAAGATACTTGATTTTGAAACTTTGCCTTTTTACACTCTAACTGTGCAAGGAACAAACATGGCTGGCTTGTCCACTAATGCAACAGTTTTGATACATCTTCAGGATGAGAATGACAATGCACCAATTTTTATGCAAGTTGAATATACAGGACTCATCAGTGAATCAGCTTCAATTAACAGTGTAGTTCTGACTGACAAGAATATCCCATTAGTAATTCAAGCTACAGATGCTGACAAAGAATCTAATGCTTTGCTTGTTTATCAAATTGTTGAACCATCTGTCCGCAAGTATTTTGCCATTGATTCCAGCACTGGTGCCATTCGGACAGTAATGAGTCTGGACTATGAGGAGACAAATATTTTCCACTTCTCAGTGCAAGTACATGATATGGGGACACCACGTCTATATGCAGAATATGCAGCTAATGTTACTATTTATGTAATTGACATCAATGATTGCCCTCCTGTGTTTTCAAGAGAGTTATATGAGACATCCATTCTGGTTCCAACCTATAAAGGCGTGAAAGTCATCAGTGTAAATGCCACTGATGCTGATTCAGGCATTTTTTCACAATTAATTTATTCCATTATTGAAGGCAACATTGGAGAAAAATTTTCAATAAACCCCAAGACTGGAGATATAACAGTACAAAATACAACTCAGTTAAGAAGCAGATACGAATTAACAGTGAGAGCATCTGATGGCAGATTTGCAAGCACTGCATCTGTAAAAATTAATGTGAAAGAAAGCAAAGCAAGCCAGCTGAAGTTCACACAGAGTTCTTACTCTGCAAGAGTGCAGGAGAATTCCACAGAGGCAAAAACAATAGCTGTTGTTACTGCTATAGGGAATCAAATAAATGAGCCTTTGTTTTACCATATTCTAAATCCAGACAGCAGATTTAAAGTAAGCCCAACTTCAGGAGTCCTTTCAACAACAGGAATACCATTTGATCGTGAACAGCAAGAATCTTTTGATGTGGTCATAGAAGTGACAGGGGAAAATAAACCATCAGTTGTTGCACACATTGTAGTTAAAGTCACAGTGGAAGATGTAAATGATAACGCTCCATTTTTTGTCAATCTTCCGTATTATGCTGTTGTTAAAGTAGATTCTGAAGCAGGCCATGTTATTCAACGTGTCACTGCAGTAGATAAAGATACAGGCAGAAATGGAGAGGTGCATTACTATCTCAAAGAACATCATGAACATTTCCAAATTGATCCTGCTGGTGAAATCTCACTGAAGAAGAAGTTTGAACCAGACACACTAAATAAAGAGTATCTGGTCACAGTAGTGGCAAAAGATGGAGGAGAGCCTGCTTTCTCTGCTGAAGTTATAGTCCCAATTACAGTTATGAGTAAAGCTATGCCAGTGTTTGAAAAGCCTTTCTACAGTGCAGAGATACCAGAAAACATTCAGCTCCATAGTCCTGTGGTACATGTACAAGCGAACAGCCCAGAAGGACTTAAAGTGTTTTACAGCATCACAGGTGGAGATCCTTTCAGTCAGTTCACTATCAACTTCAACACTGGAGTTATAAATGTTGTTGCCCCACTTGATTTTGAGTCTCATCCAGCCTATAAACTGAGTGTTCGAGCAACAGACTCCCTAACTGGGGCACATGCTGATGTATTTGTAGACATAATACTGGAAGACATCAATGATAACCCTCCTGTGTTTACGGAGCAGTCTTACACTGCAGCACTTTCTGAAGCATCTGTTGTTGGAACATCTGTTGTAAAAGTGAGCGCTACAGACGCCGATTCTGGAAACAATAGGGGGATTTCCTATCACTTGGTTGAGGATAATAGTGAAAGTCATGACTATTTTCACATAGACAGCAGCACTGGACTCATTCTTACAGCAAGAACTTTGGACTATGAACAACTCAAACAACACAAGTTACTAATAAGGGCCATAGATGGTGGCATGCTGCCCTTGAGTACTGATGTCATTGTAACTGTTGATGTAATCGATCTCAATGATAACCCCCCTCTTTTTAACCAATTGGTTTATGAAGCTAAAATTAGTGAACTGGCTCCTCGAGGGCATTTTGTGACATGTGTGCAAGCCTCAGATGCAGATAGTTCAGATGTTGACAAGCTGGAGTACTCCATTCTGACAGGCAACGATGAGAAGAATTTTGTAATTAATAGTAAAACTGGCATTATCACCATCTCAAACCTACGCAGACAGACACTTAAGTCACATTATAATCTTAATACGTCTGTTTCTGATGGGGTCTTCAGAAGCTCAGCCCAAGTCCATATAACTGTAACCAGTGCCAATATGCACAGTCCTGTTTTCAGCCAGAATGAATATGAGGTTGAACTAGCTGAAAATGCTCCATTGCATACTTTGGTGACTGAAGTTAAAGCAACAGATGAAGATTCTGGTACACATGGCCACATCACTTACCACATTGTGAATGACTTTGCCAAAGACAGATTTTATACAAATGAGAGAGGGCAGATATTTACCTCTGAAAAGCTTGACCGTGAAACACAAGCAGAAAAAGTAATTGCCATTAGTTTAATGGCCAAAGATTCAGGAGGAAAAGTTGCTTTCTGTACTGTTAACGTAATACTTACAGATGACAATGATAATGCTCCTCAATTCCGAGCCACAGAGTATAAAGTAAATATTGGATCTGATGTTCCACGAGGTACTTCTGTCATTAAAGTCTGGGCATCTGATGCTGATGAGGGTACAAATGCAGACATCACATACGGTATTGAAGCAGAGTCTGAAAATGTAAGGGAGAATTTAGAAATCGATTCATTGTCTGGTATAATTACTACAAAAGAAAGCTTAATTGGTTTGGAAAATGAGTTTCTTACTTTCCTTGTTAGAGCAATTGATGGTGGATCCCCCCAGAGAGAGTCAGTTGTTCCTGTCTATGCTAGAATACTCCCACCAGAAGTGCCTCCTCCAAAATTTTCAGAACCATTTTATTCTTATGCAGTTTCTGAAGACATTCCAATTGGGACTGTGATAGACGTTATCAAAGCAGAGCATAATCAGACTTTAGTATATAGTCTGATTAAAGGGAACACTCCTGAAAGCAACAGAGATGACTTTTTTGTGATTGACCGACAGACCGGAGAGTTGAAACTTGAGAAGAATCTTGATCATGAAACAACTAAATGGTACCAGTTCTCAGTTCAAGCACAGTATCCAAATGAAGATTATAATGTTGTTTCCTCAGTAGAGGTAAGCATTCAGATAAAAGATGCAAATGATAACAAACCCATTTTGGAGTCCAATCCATATGAAGCATTCATCATAGAAAACGCACCAGCTGGAACAAGAGTCATACAGGTTAAAGGAACTGACTTAGATTCAGGACTCAATGGGCAGGTTACTTACAGCTTGGATCCTTCTCAAGAGGTAGACATTATAGAGTCTTTTGCCATAAACATGGAGACTGGCTGGATTACCACTCTTAAAGAACTCGATCATGAGATACGAGACAAATACAAAATCACAGTGGTTGCATCTGACCGGGGTGAAAAAATTCAACTGTCTTCTATGGCTGTAGTTGAAGTTACTGTTACAGATGTGAATGACAATCCTCCACGATTTACTGCAGAGATATATAAAGGAACAGTCAGTGAGGATGACCCTCCTGGTGGGGTAATTGCCATACTGAGTACAACTGACACTGACACAGAAGAAACCAATAGACAAGTCTTTTATTACATTACAGGTAAATCTTTTGGGGTAATGTCAGAATAATAATTTGAGTGGTCTTGGAATGATGTGCGATATAACTTAATCTTTGAAATGATTTGCAAGTGTTTGAACCCATAGAGCTGCAAAGGGAGATTGTGTGTCTTAGTACGCATATTAAAAACTTCAGTGGAAAAATTAAGTTTAGAAAGCAGGTCTTGGCTTTGTTTCATGTATGCCTTGCTTAAAATGCTTTCCTATGTTTATTGTTTGCTTATATCTCAAATTTTATTTTAAAAATGTACTTACACTTAGACTAGTGATGTAGTTAAAGAACAAATGAAAGAATTTTCACAAAATAATAGGCTATTAATTTCCAATGGAGTATTTTATTGGTTTTACTTAGCATATGTCTTAATATGATGTTTTCTATAATGCTACATGAATTTCTATATTGATTTTTATGGATTCTGTTGACCATAGTTAAATTTGTTGTATGAGCATCTACTGACAATTTTTATCTGGGAAATGAAGCTATTTCTCTTGTAAAGCCATAGAGAGTGGGTGCTTATTTGCATTTACTTTTTTTTCTTTTTGACTATACCTTAATTTTGATAACGTTACAGTAGCAACAGATATTTCTTTTCATATTTCAGGAGGTGATCCTTTGGGACAGTTTGCTATTGAAAATATACAGAATGAATGGAAGGTCTATGTCAAAAAGCCTCTGGACAGGGAAGAAAAGGATAATTATCTTCTAAATATTACAGCTACTGATGGGACCTTTGCAACAAAAGCTGTGGTGGAGGTTAAAGTCCTTGATGCTAATGATAACAGCCCTGTTTGTGAAAAGGTAGGCAGAGTCTTGCCTTCTGTGTCCAACTGTTTTCATACATAAAATCTACATTTCCTCTGAAATTGCTTCTCAGGAGACTGACAAATAGCTATTCCTTTTAAACCAATAACAAAAAGTTTAACTATTAAGGTAGAATGCCGTCAAAAAAAAGATACTTCATGGACACGTTTTTTAAATATCCAAAGACATTGATGGAATTTTGACACTCAATGGGTATTTGAAGAATATAAGGGTAATTGTAGTACATTTCTTCTGTGTTACTGCATGCTTTTCCAAAAGGAATTGTTTTAAGCTGCAACCATGATAGTTTATATGCTTTATTTTATGAAAGAAGCAAGGTCTCAAAGAAGGCTTAACATCAAGAAGGTATAACATCACTTAGTTGATACATGTGTGTATTTCCTGTGATAAGAGTTGAAAAAACTGGAAGATTATCTTGCAGTTGCATTCAGCAGCACCAAAAATCTGTAATCCATAAATATTTTCTCGTTTCAAAGTTGTCTGTCTTACCAGATTTGATAGTCTGCAAAAATGGACATGAAAAATTAGAAATGGAAAAATCCAGAAAGGTAGCCTTTGCAAGATGTGTAATTGCCTTATGAGGAAACCTAGCTTTTTGGGTTTTTTTGTTTTGTGTTTGTTTGTTTGCTTTAGCACATTTGGCCTTTTCATAGTTGAACACATATTTGATATTACCAGGTGGAAATCTTACCTTGGACTAGGAAGGACAAGTATAGAACGAACACTGTACTTCTTTTCTTAGTTGGTGTTTATGTTGGTTATATACAGACTGCCAAGTCAGGGTTTTTAGCTTTTTGTCCTTCTTTTTCCCTTTGTTAATATTGGTGTTATAAGACTCAGTACTTCTAATTTAACATACATTCATGAGACGGTTGAGCTGCAGGGGTGCTTAGTGCCTTTAAATTCTAAATCCTTTTTCCTATTTTTTTATTTTATCTAGAAGCTTTTGTGTCACTACAAGAAAGGTAGATATCAATTTCTTGCAGATTGAGACAGACCTAGAAAAGATGATCCACCAAAAGAGGAAAAAATAAAATTAAGAAAAATGTATAACTCCTATTTTGGGAATGCATTTGATTATTAGTTAATCGTTTACAAGTGTTTAGAGTTCTTAGCAATGCAGTGATGTTCAAGAGTCCCTCTAGTTGCAGTATTAAATACCTTTCTGAATAATCTAATAAATGGAAATTAATTAATTAGAAAATCATAAGTTCTTTTAATTTTCAGCTATTTCATCCTCTGGTTCATATGTAACCAAACATTCAAACAGAATATTATTTCCTCTGTCATTCCTTCTTCCCCTCACCCTTCCAAGCTCTGCTTACTGCATGTGTTTAATCTTTCAATGTAACTTTAAATCTTGCAGACTTTATACACTGATTCCGTTCCTGAGGATGCCCTTCCTGGCAAACTGATAATGCAGGTATCTGCTACAGATGCAGATATTCGTTCCAATGCAGAAATTACTTACACACTGCATGGCACAGGAGCTGAAAAATTCAGACTTACTCCAGACACAGGTAATAATACTTTATACACTATACAAGATGCCAGTCATCACCTCATTTTATAAAATGTATTACTATTACAGTAAGACATACATAAATGTCAGTACTTAAACTTTCTTCTAAGAGTTGCTTTATTGTACAACTGTTTAAAATGTGAGTTTCTACTACACAAATACTAATAACATATTGAATAGAAGTCAAACAAAAGGCAAGTATTTTAATAGATGAGAAACTAAAGAGTTAACAGGGTAATTGCCTTGAAGCCAGAAATTTCCGTGCTGAAGTGACTAGAGTAAAAGTAGGCTATAAAATTTGTTCTTTTTATATTCATCGTAGCAGTAGTAGTAATAATGGTTTATTACTGAAAATGTCTTTACCATCAATTGTTTTGGTATATTAAATGGGATGAGATATGTTAAATTTGAGGAGCAACAAATTTTCTTTTCATAGTAAACACCAAAAGCGCCTCCAGTTTTATTGGAAGCATTATATGAATAAAATTAACTTTTAACTTGCTTGATTTTGGTTTTCATGGCATTTGTGTGTTCTGGATTATAGTATAGGTCACAGCTAATGCCAAAATTCTGTGCTGTGCAGGCTGCAGGAGACAAGCAGTGGGAAGGGAGTAGTAAACAATATAGAAAAAATGAAATAAGATAAATACAAACATGTAATGGAAATAACAGAGATTAGAATACTTCAGTGACAAAATAAAGAGAAGGACCTTACTTTGTGGGTTTGGTATTTTTTTTTTACTTTAAATGTCACTTGTGTGATATGCTAGTATATTGTTACATAAATTCAGAATTGATAGGGCTAGAATACTCTTAAACAGTATTTCATAATACTTTTTTGAATTGGTTAAAAGGAGACAATGACTACACATAATGCCTCTCATTTTTTTCTGTCACTTTGGAAAGAAAGTATGTGTTAAGACTTCTACATGTTTGTCTGTAGTAGCAGGTTATGTCTGATAGTGTGAATAGCTCTGTTTATTTAGTGAATGTCAGAGGAGGAAACATCAATAGCTGTGGAAGGAATACAACTAAATAACCCAGAAAAACCAGGCATGGATTTAACCTTGCACTTTTTTAAAGACAGAGTTTTAATATTTTCATTGTCGTTGCACAAATACATATGGATTTGTGCGTGCATACACATTTTTCTCTTTTTGCACCATCAGATAGTTTTACTTTAGCTAATTTTTGTTTCAAGAGCAGCATTGGGGATAAAGAAAAAAGAGAATTTTAGTGCTTAATCTTTTCAAGTTGAAAAGCACTTACATGCTTTGGCCAAAGTGGAGCTCATTAATGCAAGACAGCTATTGACTTAGGCACTGATGAAATTACTGTAAAGAAGAAAATTGTTGTTTCGTTTTTCTGATTGTAGGGAAAAACATGTTAGAGATACTTGGAGTCTTGCAACTTAATTCAACTTACATGTGTTTTTCTGTTTATAGGTGAACTGAAAACATTAATGGCACTTGATCGTGAGCAGCAAGCAGTTTATCATCTTCTAGTGAAAGCCACAGATGGAGGAGGAAGATTCTGCCAAGCTAATATTATTCTGACTCTGGAAGATGTGAATGATAATGCCCCAGAGTTTACAACTGATACTTACTCCATTACAGTATTTGAAAACACAGAGCCTAAAACCCTTTTGACAAGAGTGCAGGCAACAGATGCAGATGCAGGTATGCATTCTTTGACCGATACTTTTGTCATGGTCTCAAAGTTATAGCAATGTTTATTTGGTCTTATCCTGAAATGTGTCAAGTGTTTCAGTAGAACTAACAGATGTTCAATACCACTCAGAATTAGACTCCTGAAAGATATATTTAGGTCTACTAAATCATGTAACACCTGACTTCCATGTGTGAGTAGCTTGGAAGACATCCCTTTTGTGCGTCTGCAAAAAAGAAGAGAGGGGAGAGAGACAAAATATATTTTTAGTGTGGTAATATATTAATATTATGATGGATTAGGTTCATCCTTTTTCTCCTGATGTAAGTAAAAGGACTATCAAGCCATGTCTGTTCATGTAAATATGCATTCATAGATTTTTCGATATGTGCTTCTCTGGCTAGCCACTGATGATCATACCATAAAGAGAACCCTGGTCAGTTGTAGCTTTCTGTGTCTGACACTGTGTTAAGATTTTTGCTGTCTCTTTGTCTTCATTGTTCAGTTACAAGTATTTAAGTGAACATGAACTGAAAACGACATTATAAAGAGTTTGTTCATAGGCTTTCTTGTAAGGAATACAACAGCATAAAATATTTTTACCAGTGTATGACTTCCATATATCATCAGTTCATTAATCAAGTGATATTAATGAATAGTTACTTCAGTCCCGTGAAACAACCGACTTGCTTTGAGCTATGATAAAGCTGGGTTGCTCATTTGGAAGGTAACAGACAGATGTTTTCACACTTTACTAGTCTTTGAGGCTTTCAGGAGGACTGAAATACTTTGTCCCAAAACCTATAATTTTCTTGTTTGTTTGTTTTATACAGAAAGGTTGCCAGAAATTATGTTCCTGGTAATTTTGGGGCATGGTTCTTAGATAAACTTACTGGTATTGAGTCTAGTTATTTGATGCAACCTAACTCCCCCATATCCTCCTCTGTTATTTCGAGCCTACTAAGCAGATGCTGTTGTTCTAAGTTATAATTAGATTTATATTAGTAATTGTTTCATAGTAGCTAGTACTGTGACTGAAGCATAACCATGCTTCATGTTTTCTCTATGACAGAAAATCAGTGCAATGAAGTGTTAGCTTAATTTTTTTTGGGGGGCTGGGGAATTATTCTGCCCTTCACAAGAGCCTTTAACTCTTGCTAAAATTTACTTTTAACATGAATGATAATATTTATCACGCATGTTTTTATTTCTATAGCTATCAGAACAATTGTTATGCTGGTATATTTTAACAGCTGCTTTGTACTTGAAAATTGTTTTCAAAATGCAGGGTTGAACCGTAAAATCCTTTATTCACTGGTGAACTCTGCAGAAGGGCAGTTCTCTATTGATGAATTCTCTGGAATCATTCATTTGGAGAAGCCTTTGGATCGGGAATTACAGGCTGTGTACGCGCTAACTTTGAAGGCTACAGATGAAGGTTTACCTAGAAGACTATCTTCAACAAGTAGTCTTATAGTTTCTGTTTTGGATATAAATGATAATCCGCCCGTATTTGAGCATAGGGAATATAGTGCAAGTGTATCAGAGGACATTTTGGTTGGAACTGAAGTTCTCCAGATTTACGCTGCAAGCAGGGACATTGAAGCCAACGCTGAAATCACATACTCGATAGTCAGTGGGAATGAACATGGAAAATTCAGCATCGATTCAACAACAGGTAACAGATTACAACTGTGAATATACTTTAGGCTAGTCAAGCATAATACCGTGTTCTGCATTAGTTCAACCAAATAGGTTATGTATAATTTGTGTGCATCATCCTAGCTGCAAAGTCGCTGCTACTGTCTTTTCACCATTTTGCCAGTATGGTTACTAGAGGAGTACCGTAAAATGTAGAATAGGAACTTGATTTTTTGCTGCTTGGATAAGATTCATTTATCTGGCAAGAGTAAGGGTTTCCTAACTGGAATACCCCCCACCCTGGGGGCAGAGGGGGTGAAAAGACATAGATCTGTAGCGATAGAAGTATAATAGTCTTTTCACAAAAGAAAATATAATCATATAATCAGAATGAATGGCCAGACTTGGTAAAAGAGCGATCAGAAATTAAATTGATTGGGAAAACTAGTCATTGGTCCACAAAGACAGTAATCTTAAAGAAGTTTGAAACAACATTAAGGAGGTTGGAATATTCTGTTCAACCATAAACCCAGCATGACAGTAGAGTTTTTAGGCTTGCATGATAGTTAGATTTAATCTCAGAAACTATTTAGGTTCTGTAGAGAATTTTTCCTTATTAATGACAATTCTTTGTTAAAAATCAATATACACCTCAGTTCTAGTTTTGTTTTCTTATACAGTTATTTTTCTACAGCTAATTTCTGGTAAAATTTGTTGGGTTTGTTTGTTTGTTTTTAATAAGATTTTTATCCAGAAGTTCTTAGTAGTTAATTGTAGTTAATAGTAGTTAATTGTATTACTGTAATTGAAATTATAATTCTTCCAACTGCTTTTTTCAGTGTGTGTGCTGGTACTATAGTATAGAAGTACTTTGCCAGATAAACTTCATATATTTGAAAGTAGGAAAAAAGTTCCAGAAAAACTCTTGCAGAAGCAAATCAATGTGTATGTTAGGGACTGCACTATCTTAACTAGTCAGTTAAAAACTCACATTACAAAATGTAAGCCAGGTGTTTTTAAAGTGTGAGTCTTTTGTGGTAATGGCAGGAACTTCTCATCTTTTTACTTATACATGTAAAGTGTGATCATTTCACTGTGTAGCTCCAGCTTTACAGTGACAAATCCAAGCCCTGAAAAAACTGAGTATTTGTCAGGCCAAAATAAAAAGTTGCAATACATAATACTACAGCAATAGCAGAGTTTGTGTGAGGCTTTCTTTGTCTTCTTCTTCCCTAGGAACTATTTTTATCATTGAGAGCTTGGATTATGAAAGTTCTCATGAGTACTACTTGACAGTGGAAGCTACAGATGGAGGCACACCTTCATTAAGTGATGTTGTAACAGTGAATATTAATGTCACAGATATCAATGACAACACTCCAGTGTTTAGCCAAGACACTTACACTGCAGTAATCAGTGAAGACGCTGTGCTCGAACAATCAGTTATTACAGTACGTATTGTTTTTTTGAAAAATACTCTGTCGTGATGGTCGTGCTTCCATCTTAAAGGAATAAGTGTTGATTTGAAGGTGGACATAAATGAACAGATGTTTGCCACTGAGTGAATTGAAAATTTACTTTGAAAAAGTTTCAGAACCAGGGACTTCAGATGCTGTGGGAAAGTAGATGATGTTTTGTGATATATTTATGTTCTCCTCATGAGAATATGACTTCATTTTCAGAAGAAATTCAGGAAATTAAGTGATGTTGGTATGTTCTATTTGGATGATATTTCTCTTAAAACCATGAAATGTGTTAGACCAAAACAGCTCATCTTCAGGATGAGTTCCCCTGAAAGATGCTAGAGTCTATTTCAACCTGTTTTAAATGAAACTGTAATGTCCCTTAGGTTATGGCAGATGATGCTGATGGATCTTCTAACAACCGCATTCACTACACAATTATAGATGGCAATCAAGGAAATCCTTTTACAATTGACCCTACCAGGGGGGAAATAAAAGTGACTAAGCTTCTAGACAGAGAAAAGGTAAATTGTTCATGCTTTTTGAGCTGTTGAGATTAATTTAACGATATAAAACAAAAGCTGAGTTTGTTATGTTTTTCTCTTTAGTGAATGTTTGAAATTTTTTTTAATTGTTTTTTAGATATCAGGATATACCTTGACAGTTCAAGCTTCAGATAACGGAAGTCCACCTAGACTTAATACAACCACAGTTAATATTGATGTTTCTGATGTAAATGATAATCCTCCAGTATTCTCAAAAGGAAACTATAGTGTTATCATCCAGGTAAATACAGATAATGAAGTAGTCAAATCAATATTATTGGACTATTGTGACTTGAAAAATGTTGCAAGATATAATAAATCTAATGCTTCAGTTCTATTTTTCTGTATTTTTAATTATTTAAAGTCACCAGTGAGACTGCTTACCAAATAAGTGTTAAGGGTTACAAAGTTCTTATTGTACAGATTATTTAGAAACTTGCATTGCAAGTTCACAGAATCACAGAGCGGGTCAGGTTGGAAGGGACCAGTGAGTCATGTGGTCCAACCTCCCTGCTCAATCAGGGCCATCTTAAAGCACACTGCAGAGAATTGCATCCAGATGTTCTTGAACATCCCCAGTGAGAGAGACTACAACCATTCTGGGTTCTTTTTCATATTCCTTGTATATGTACACATTATACATTGCATTTATGTTTATAACATTCTTAGCGTCATACAGAGATGTTAAAATACATAATTATTCCACTATTTCTTTTTAATCTTAAGAGTTACTTCTTACAAAAAGATCTTTTAGGTACCTATTACTGTGAAGCTAATGTTGTGCACCATGGCACATAGGTTAAGACTTAATTTCTGTTGGCCTTCTCTGGGATCAGAAGCGTTTAGAACAGGAGTATATTGTATAATGCTGGATACTAATCCTTTGACTAATTTCGCATCTTAGGAGGGTAGCAGTGGGCCAGATTCTCAAGTGTCTGGCCTGTACTTGTCTGATTCAAAAACTCTACTAAAGCAAAGACAGCGAGGGGCAGTGTCTGTACTTCTCGTCTTCCTGAATTCAGTAGAGAATAAATGAAAGGCAACAAAGGAGTTGTATTAAGACCTTTATCTACTGTAAATGAGCTCAATCCCTTGGGTCCTTTTGCTGTTGCTAGTGCCTGGTCTAGTACAATAGATCAGTGAGGATCAGGCAATGTTATCTGGTGCACTGTGTCATCCTAACATACCAGTTCTGTTTGAGATGATGTACATGATCTGTAAAGGTAGCTTTCTGAAATAAGACAAAGTGATTAATCTCTATCCAATATACATAGAGTAGCAAGTAAGATGTCCTGGATCTTGCTTTAAAAAACAAACTAACAACAACAACAAAAAACCAACCAACCAACCAAAAAATCCAAAATAAAAAAAAAACAACCCAAAACAACATAAACTCCTCAAAGATTTGTGTGTTTATGTGCTGTCAAAGGGATTTTCTTTTCCCCAGTTAGTCTTCCTTGAAGTAAATGTTAATTAATGTATCTCCTAAAACTGCAGATTATGTAGCCACTCTTCGTAATATTTTCCTTACTGAATTTAAAAGGACAACCTCTTGTTTTATAGTGCAGTCATATAAGCCTGTCCTAGTATGAAGGTAGCATGGAAGAAGCTGAAGGAGTTGCCCAAGAATGCTGGTGTGCATTTCCTAATGTATTGAAGATGGATATATTTGGACACAGTTAGAAATGTGCTTAGCTATTAAGAAAATCAAATTGCTTTAGATGTCCAAATGTAAATATTTGTATTTTAAAATGGTAGTCCTTGTCTGTTTTGATGAAAGGGAAAAAAAGCTTCAGCTGCAATGTCTAATAACTAAGTTGACTTATTCTTTCAGAAACAAAGAGTATGCTTGTCATTAGAAGTTTTCACAACTGTGAAAGGATAGCGTTTTGTTGTTGTTGTACTTCAAAATAATGTCTCTACTTTTTTTTGCTTTTAAAATATGTATTATATTTAAAAATCTAGTCAATACTGTATAGCACGAGTATTCTGAAGAGGTGTTAAAAGTGTTAGATAAGGTTGTATGTGTGTGTAACATATATGATAAGCCAAAGTATTCGAAGTGTCTGTGAAACCTCAGACCTCCACACGATGAAAACTTGAAGGGGTTTTATGATGCAAATTTTAAAGCCAGGATTTCATATTTTAGTTGGACTGTGGCTGTAACAGCCTCTATTATAGTCAGAACGCTAATTAGGGGCACAAGGGGTCAGAGGGAGGAGTGTGGGTTTTTTAATCCTCTCAACAAAGGCATTGGATTATTCTTAACAGGTGTTTTAGCTAAATTTGAAATCTTTGATGACTTGATAATTGGGCTACAGTAATATTAATTCAGACCAGAAGTAGAAAATGTAAAGTATCAAGGCTGAACTACCTTTAAAAATATAATACGAAGTTTAAAAATGTACTGCCTTTCTCCTTTTACTGTTTTTTATTTTTATTCTCAGAGAGTGGTAGTTTTTCTTAAACAATGTGGTCATTCTAATTTCTTGTAATACCAGTTAACTGGTTTGACAATAATTCGGGGGTATTTTTCTTTTATGAAGAAGAAATCAGCATCAGACTATATCCTCAATTTAACAAAAGCAATGTGTATTATGTATTTATAGGAAAATAAGCCTATTGGATTTAGTGTGCTGCAGCTAGTGGTGACAGACAAGGATTCTTCTCACAACGGCCCTCCGTTTCTCTTTACCATCCTGAGTGGAAATGAAGAGAACACTTTTCAGATTAACCAGCAGGGAATTCTGACCACAAGTGCTACACTGAATCGCAAAGTGAGGGATCACTATTTACTTCATGTTAAGGTAGGATGTGCCTCCTCCAGCTGTTTTGCGTTGTAAGCATTTAGTAAACTTTTCCCACTCGTTCCCAGTCCACCAGTTGTCTTTCTGTTACAAGATGCTGACATGCCAAGTAGTCATTTGAGGCATATCCCTTGAGGTAACTTCTTCAGAGACAAAGTTTGTTGGTTTAAATGGAAATCTACACAGGAAGTTTAATTAAACTAACAGTAGGAGTAAGTTGTAAGTAAAATATTAACTGGGTAAGTGGTCTTGATAAGCCCTCTGCCTCCTGGGATTCAGATGCTGGAAAAGCCAGCAGGGAACAGATCCCTACAGTCACCCACTGTTGACTGCAGAATTCCTCTCGCCACTGTCGCTTTGACCCTGGAAGCTGTGTGCTGGACTACACTCATATGACAGAAACAGGGATATTGAAAGTTGCACAGTATAACAGTACTGAAAAATTTTTCTGTAGTGCCACATTCTTTTTCCAATGGCAATTGAAAACATGGTTTTTTTAAGTTTGGAAAAGCAAGTCAGTGCACCTTTGTCGTAGCATTGAAACTTGAAGTGCGGTAGTTTGAGATCTAAGGATCTTGCAGTGGAAAACACAGCATAAAACCCAAAAAATTACCTGAAATGCTATATATACATTTACCACTGTTGTGCAAAAAGACCAGACCGTGTACAAGGTTACATTAACCTAGCAAAGTTCTCTCAAATACTTTTTGTAACCTAGTGTAAGAGAAGTTCAAACCAATTTTTTAATCTTTTTAATTCAGTTATAAGTTAAGCAGTTTTGAACAGAGGACTTAAAATTGGTAAGTTAAAAATAGCTAGTCTTAATTCTTTAACTTCATTTCCAGAATCATATTTTAATAAAAATTCTTACCTTTATTTTTACATGAAGAATTTCTTTCAATCTCCAAGTTATTCCTATACATACTATTGCAGATAATTTCTGAGTAAACATGCACTTGCAGAGTTTTAAAGCAACAGTGTATACTGAATTCTGTCCACATTGGGATAATTGTGACATATTTATACATAGTCTGTTTTCTTTGGGGAAAGAAGAAGAAATTCCCACAGATACTGTAATTTGCTGGTTGAGTCACTAAAATATGTTACCTGGAACCATCAGTATAAGAACTGATATAGTTTCATTTAAAGTTTAAGAGTTGAGATGGAAAAGGGGGCAGGTGTATCATTCCTCTGTTAGCCATTTTTTCCTTGGTAGTGATATGCCTATTCCCTCAAAGTCACCTTTTTGTTTATGGAAGAAGAACCAGCAATGTTTTTCCTATATGTCGAATTAGTGTAGAACAAGATTCATATGTTTCATTTTAAATCTTCTCTAAGCAGTAACTAATTTCTATTTATTTCACCTCTAAAACATATCCTTATAAATGCACTCACAGGCAGTTATGTCTGTTCTATGTAGGCTGTTTCACTGACTTTGTCACTTTTCATGATTTAACTGCACCTTTGGCCCTTCCTAATGTTCCTGGCTTTTCTTAAATGTGAGATGCCTATCTAAGATCTTCCTCTGGGTGGAATCATGCAATTCTTTCATTTCTAAGCTACTTCCTGGACTCTAGGCTGCTTGCAAACAGCCTGTCAGTACTTCAGCTATCTTGTCTTTAGCACAGTACTTGAAAAGTGCCTTTTTATTAGGGAATGAATAAGGGCTATTTTAATGGCATCCAGTAGCTAAAAAAGTGTCTTAAAACAAATGTACTCATTTAGAACAAAGACTTCTCAGAGACTGTAAATCATTAGAGCAGAGTGTACTAATGTGCATTTCTTGTGTACTGTACTATTCCATCTCAGTATTTTGGACTTGTCTAATCTGTTGATTTACAAGTTTCCCAACTGGATTCTGGAAGGATGTCGCCATCTTTTAATTGCCATTTGTCATTTCACACTATGCTACCTTTTTTTCAATGGAAACGCTGCTATTATTTGCTATTATCTTATGAAACGTGAGTAAGAAGGTATCTAAGACTAAAACTAGCATTTCCATGTCACAAGACTTCAGTTCCAATGATACACACAAAACCAGAGTCATGACTTTTGTGGGAAAATATTCTTCCCCTGTTCATTTAAAACAAAGATTTTTCAAAGGTTGTAGGAAGCATTTTCTCAAGTTTGCACTCTATTTAATTTCTGCACTTTCATCTTACAGATCACAAGTTAATGACTGTTTATGATTTCTTGATACCCTTTTTTCATTTTTTAGCTGACCTTCACTGCTTTCCAGTATTGACATCTATCACCTTAGTTGCTTTCTGAATGAATTGTTGAGGCAGTGATGGTCTTAAGTTACAGGCATGTAATTAATTAGAAAAAAACTCCAAACAAATGAAAAAAAACCAATAAAACCACAAACAACTCTCCCCATATGCACTCTACACACCCGGTACCTTCAGAAGACTTTACTTAATATGAGCATTACTTTACTTTTGTGGTTTTAATAGAAATAAGGTTGGGCTTTTTTTTCCCCAACGGTCAACTTACATGTGCATGCCACTCACATTTGCCTGCCCTCTCTCCAAAGGAAATAGATTATCCATTAACAAATGTCTCACAGCACTAGTGTGCGAAAACTTCAGCTCTGAGTCATGCAGTCCTTTGTGCCACACTCTGAAGTCTTTAGTTTAGAATCAAAACAGATTTTTAAATATCTGCACTGTTGAAAAATCATTTCTCCTGAGGTTCTTCTTTCCCATTTGCTGTCCATTTGTTATAATTTTGCTTGTCTGTTTGCTTTGAGCCTTTTCTTGTTTCCCTTGGGCATTTCTCCTGTAGCTAAACTGCCTGCCTTGTCTTGTTTCCAGGCAGAAATCTAGGCAGAACAAAACTTTGCCAACTTGAGTGCTCTCTCTCTCTCTCCCTCTCTTTCTCTCGTTATTTATGTTTCAGTAACTAAGAGAGCAAGTTTCTAGCCATGCCTGTCTTTTGGAGTTAACAGATGAAGACGTGCAGTTTTCTGATATATGCATTACCTTTTAGAAATGCCATGATTATGTACACAGCCACAGATAATCTTGTGCCTGGAGTTACTCCTTTTTTGCTTAAATCTGTATGAAAAATCAAAAGCAGCTTCTCTGCATAGATCTTCAAAGTGTAGTCTCTGTAAAATTATTGCAAAATCTTTTGAACAGTGCAGAATATCTTCTACATTCTGAGCCCTGTGTATCCCCACTGTACTTTCACATCTCTCCAGTTCTTCTTTACCTATTTCTTCTGTGTCGCTTTCAGTAACTGGGAAAAAGCTCTGGGGAAAAAAGGTAGATTGGAAACAAGAGCTGAGAAACAGAAAGCAAGTGAACCCAAAGGAATGCTCTTTTCTCACTTTTCTGCTCTTTTTTTGTCTCATCTTCATGAAACAACAGTGCATATTTTTGTCCAAAAGGGGTGGAGAACAGGGTGTTCAAAAAGGCTTTAAAATTGAATTCGGCTGATTCTGTTAAAGATAATTACTTTAATTGTCTGAAGCAAAAAGCACTACAGGTGGGTTTTTTCCCTCTCCATGATCAAAAATCATGAAAGACAACATAATTAGTTGTAACTTTCTGCATGTATTGTTTTCCTTTTGAAGTACTGTTTGGCATACCACATTTAGTTTGTCTTCCAGACCACCTCCTAACTGTGATGAAGCATGCTGTACATTTCTAGTGCATGACTCATTTCAAGTTTGTAGTGTTTCCATGCTTGATATAAAAAAGCTTCAAGCACCATCTGCTGTCTGAAATCAGCTACTCTACATTTCCTCTGTATTTGCTACCAGCGTTAGTAGCTTCCTGGCGTTTTCAGATAATAAGAGCACTGTAGCCTTTTAATCTTCAGAGAAGTGAAAACATGTTTGTCTGTGCCTGTTTATATAAGCTTTTTAAATTTGCAGTATTAACTTTTTTTTTAAAAAAATACAGCTGTAATATCTACAGTAGAATTTGAGATAAAGCAAAAATGTCAATCTGTCCTCATTTTTCCCTTAGGTGGCAGATAATGGAAAACCACCATTGTCATCTTTGACTTACATTGATATTAGAGTTATTGAGGAAAGCATTTACTCTCCAGCAATTCTACCTCTAGAAATCTTTATCACAGCCTTTGGGGAAGAGTATTCAGGTGGTGTCATTGGAAAAATTCATGCAACCGACCAGGATGTTTACGATACTTTGACATACAGTCTGGACCCCAAAATGGAATCCTTGTTCTCCGTCTCCAGTACTGGTGGCAAACTAATAGCACATAAAAGGTTAGATGTAGGACAGTACCTCCTAAATGTCACTGTTACAGATGGAAAATTTACAACTGCAGCTGATATTACTGTACACATCAGACAAATCACACAAGATTTACTAAATCACAGTATTGCAATACGCTTTGCAAACCTGTCCCCTGAAGAATTTATTGGTGATTACTGGCGCAATTTCCAGAGAGCATTAAGAAACATCTTGGGCGTGAGGAGAAATGACATCCAGATTGTTAGTTTACAGCCTTCTGATCCTCCTTCAAATCTTGATGTCCTCCTGAATATTGAAAAATCTGGTAGCTCTCACCACCCAATGAGAATTTTGCTCCACAAGATAAACTCTTCTGTGCCTGACCTAGAGGAGATTTTAGGTGTCCGGATAATTGATGTGTTTCATAAGCTCTGTGCAGGCCTAGATTGTCCTTTGAAATTTTGTGAAGAAAAAGTAACAGTGGATGAGAACATCATGTCAACACACAGCACAGCCAGGTTGAGTTTTGTCACTCCCCGACATCACAGAACAGCAGTTTGTCTTTGTAAAGGTAAGGAGAACCATATCCTTGAAAAGATTATTCTGGTTTTAAAAAGCTATAATCCACGGGTGGAAATTTACATTACAGGACAAGATTAAAAATGTTCCGTAATCCTTGCTGCAACATTTGTCTAATTTTTTTCAGAGTAAAGAGTAATTCTTATTTCATTACCTCATTTTAAGAGCTTACATAATATAAGCTTATAGGGGTGGATTTTTATATTTTTTTATGGCTACACCTTTGTTACCCATTTTATGATAGAAGTTAATTTTTTTTGTTGTTCCCTATTCTATATTGATGACCATTTTCAGTCTTGTGTGCACAGAGGTAAGTTCTTGAAAAGTTCCTTGAATACTTCCTTGTTTCTGCTTAGGGAAGTGACCCACACAGCTTCCAAACTTGGCTGGGAATGACAGGGTGATGTGGGAAATTAATATTTATTAAAATACGTATAAGCATACAGATTTATAGCAGAATAATCATTTGTCTTTAGCTAAGATGAAAACAACATTGCTTTTTAAAATCAAAACTTAACGTTGCTGGGTAAACTTGCACATATGAAGTAAATATTTAAAGCCCGTTCCTTTTCTGTCTCAAATACAGATGTGCTTTTCTCCTGCTCCCCCCAACTCACTCTGTCCATGTTTAATATCGACATGTTGGGTTTTATGGTGAATGATAGTAATGGTAAACCTTAAACCACAACACCAGTTTCCCACTTTTACCAATTAAATTGAGTAGTCAAGATAAGGATGAACATCAGCCACTCTATATGCCATTTGTCTAATCTGTGCCAGTCATGTCCTGTAACTGTTACTTCACTTCCACGTCTGATGGTTAGGAATATTATTTGGGTTACTTTCAGCTACTGTACTTAAGAGTCCCTTTTCTCAAAACAGTATTACCACCAACAGAAAAGAAATAATGGATTTTGTTTTACAGAAGGGAAATGCCCCGTGGTGAATAGTGTGTGTGAAGGAAACCCATGCCCTGAAGGTACCGAATGTTTAGGAGATCCAAAGGAAGGAAAATACACCTGTGTTTGCCAAGACAGCAAAGCTAGACAGTGTCCTGGTAAGGAATTAACTCTAAAAAAAACTGTATTATTTTCCAAATATAAATTTGATTCCAGTCAGGTGCTAATACATTTTATACTTTTCTGTATTGCTAAGCACCAGCTGGCTCTGCTGTGACATTTACTGGGAGCAGCTATGTAAAATACCGTCTCATGGAAACTGAGAACAAAGAGGAAATGAAGCTGACAATGAGACTTAGAACTTACTCTGCTCATGCAGTTGTTATGTATGCTCGAGGAACAGACTACAGTATCTTAGAGGTATGCTAAAATCTCCTAGTGCATATTTCCTCTTTTCTTCCTATCATCTTCTTACCATTTTTTGTGCCAGATTAAAAGATTGAGTCATAACATCTCTGTAGAATTGTTATAATTGGTAATTGCCTTGAAGGTAGGGTGTGTTATACATCTAGTTGATAAACTTTTACAGAATTTTTTAAATGAGTAAAAGGAATTTGTTTTCTTTAATGTTTTAAAAGTAAAACAAATAAAAAAAGCTTCACTAATCACCTTTTTTAAGCAACAACTTTACACTTTTTGCTTATAATACTGAAGTCCATACAGAATAAGTCACTTAAGGCACAAGATGAAAGATATTGAAGTATTGTAATTTTTTCATTATGATCTGTGACTTCTTTACTAGAGAAAAAAAAATACAAAGTGTAGGTTTTAATTAAAAGAACTATATTGAATGAATCACAGTTGCTGTGACTGTTTGGAAAACAATGTTATTAAACTGCCTTTTATGAACACCACCATCATCCTGTCTTTTCAGCAAACATAAACTTTTATAGGCATCAATATTCTATACTCTTTAGGTATGCAGACCATTTATTGATGTGATTCTCCTCTGTAGATTCACCATGGAAGACTGCAATATAAATTTGATTGTGGCAGTGGACCTGGGATTGTCTCTGTTCAGAGCATTCAGATAAATGATGGCCAGTGGCATTCAGTATCTCTTGAAGTGGACGGAAATTATGCACGACTTGTTCTGGATAGGGTGCATACTGCATCTGGTACTGCTCCTGGTACACTTAGGACTCTAAACCTAGATAATCATGTGTTTTTTGGTGGTCATATTCGTCAGCAAGGTACAAGACATGGTAGAAGTCCTCAGGTTAGCAATGGTTTCAGAGGCTGTATGGACTCTGTTGTACTTAATGGACAAGAGCTGCCCCTAAACAGCAAGCCACGAAATTATGCACACATGGAAGAATCTGTAGATGTCACTCCTGGATGCTTACTGACTACCACAGATGGTTGTTCAAGCAGCCCATGTCAGAATGGAGGCATCTGCAACGCACTGTCAAATGGAGGTAAGCTGTGCTGTATTCTTCTGCTTTTAGTTTTCAAAACTGCTTTTCAGCTTCCCTGCTTTGAAGGACAAAACAACTTTATGCATAATTCATGCTTTCCCAGAGAGCCGTAGAAAGTTGGTTGAGCAGCTAGGAAGGCTCTTGTCTCCCTGTGTTCTAAATTCAATTCCTTGGGATATGAAGTAAACAAAGTCCATCTGGCAAAGTGGGGATTTAATCTTCGGTATCATGACCTGAGGTCCGTCCTCTTAACTGCCTACTTTAGAGTCTTCCTTTAAAAATTCTGAAATAATTGTGACAACTTGAGTTTTGTGAGAGAAATGAAAGTTGTCCATCCATCATGTTCAAAATAAACCTTACTGTTAGACTTTCCTTCATCTTTCAAAAAAAAATATTTCTATTTTTTCCCATCCTCTATATCTTTGAACAGGTAGGTGGGCAGGGAGGATTTTATCTCAAATTCAGTAAAGCCATGTGCGTCTTTCAAAAAGACTGTATTTGATTTCAGGTTACTACTGCAAGTGTTTACCTTTGTTTATGGGAACTCACTGCGATGTAAGTGTCAACCCGTGTTCTTCCAACCCCTGCCTTTATGGTGGGACTTGCATCCCGGTCAGTGATGATTTTATCTGCCAGTGCCGAGGACAATACACAGGTCAAAGGTATGTTTGTATGATTTTTTTGTATCAATGAACCCCTTAGAGAACAGGCTACAAATGTAACACTGTTTCTGTTTCCTTTTTTATCTGTTTCCTACTTAAAGCTGAGATGTTGAGACCCCCTGGAGTTAGTTGAGGTTAATAATAGCTCTTATATTACAGCCTGAATCCCACACTATATACTCACTTGCAGTAAGGTAATGGTTCATTCATGCACTTTTGTTTGTTTGTTTTGGCTTTGCAGGTGCCAGCTGGGTCCATATTGCAAAGACAATCCATGTAAAAACAGTGGCAAATGTATTGACAGTTTGGATGGACCTGTTTGTGAGTGTGAAGCAGGCTTTCGTGGAGAAAGGTAGGTAGTGTTCCACATACTGAGTTTTAATAGCATTACATAACAGTTCAAACTGGTTGAAATCTCAGATGTTGCCTGATAGTGCGCAGTACTCTATATTACATATATCCAGAATTGTTGAGAACAAGGAGATTACAACAAAGACTGCTGATGTAAACCAAACATCATTGTTCTTCTCTGTTTCCGATAGGTGCCTGACTGATGTTGATGAATGCATAGAAAACCCATGTCTTAATGGTGCCCTTTGTGAGAATACTTATGGTTCATATCACTGCAACTGTAGTCATGGATTTGGAGGAAAACACTGCACAGACATTGTCCTTAATAAATACGTTTCAACATCTTGGAACATTAGCTTAGCTGAAGTGATTGGGATTATTGTTTTCATCGCAGGAATCTTCTTGTTAGTTGTGATTTTTGTTGTTTGCCGCAAAGTAGTTAGTAGAAAGAAGAAACACCAGCCAGAACCTGAAGACAAGCAACTGGGAGCTACAACAGCCTTCTTGCAAAGACCGTATTTTGATGCAAAATTGAATAAGAACATCTATTCTGACATCCCACCACAGGTTCCTGTTCGTCCCATTTCATACACTCCAAGCATTCCAAGCGACTCCAGGAACAACCTTGACAGGAATTCTTTTGAGGGGTCTGCTATCCCTGAGCACCCAGAGTTTAGTACTTTTAACCCAGATTCTGTACATGGTCACCGAAAAGCTGTAGCTGTTTGCAGTGTAGCACCAAATTTGCCACCTCCACCTCCCTCCAACTCGCCTTCAGACAGTGATTCAATACAGAAACCCAGCTGGGATTTTGACTATGATAGTAAGAAATGTTCTTATTTTTTCTTTTCTGCTAAATGCATGTGCTGGTATAATTTTAATATTAGTGCAAACACTGTCTATGTCTGTTAGGGTACGAAAACATTATGACTTTACTGGGTTATGAATTTGATCAGGCTTCATGCTCTATTAAGTTTTCTAAAAATGTGTAGATCTCAGCATTAAATTTTATTGACTCTTTAGTCTACAATCTATTAATCGTCTCACTTGAAACTTTTTTCTTTCAGCTAAAGTAGTAGATCTTGACCCCTGCCTTTCTAAAAAGCCTCTGGATGAAAAGAACTCCCATCCTTACAGTGCTAGAGAAAGCATGTCTGAGGTCCAGTCTCTCAGCTCCTTCCAGTCTGAATCGTGTGATGACAATGGTATGTAAAATGCAATCATTCTGTACTGCCACTTAAGTTCATTTGTTCTGTCTTTGCATCTATATCTCTTAGTGTCAATAAGACTTACATATATTGAATATATATTAAATAGTAGCTTATTTAATATATATCTGTATTTACTTATGTTAATACCCAGATTTCGTAATTTTTTTGAATTATTTTACCTATCTTACACTTCGTGTTAAGTATTTTACCTTAAAATTATATATAATCATTCTGTTGTTGGAATATTACAGTGAAAATGCAGCCCAGGGTGTTCAGAGCCTTGTGTTTAAAAGGTGGTAAAATTTGAGAAACTCTTTTAGGTTATCATTAGTTATCACCTTATGCAAGAATACAGTGAATTTAAACAATGGCCTCTGCACAAATATAACTTTCGCTTTGCCGTTCAGCTCTCAGTAAAAAGCTTTCTGCTGTTACAGTTTCATTTGTTTCCTTCTCTTTTTCTTGCTGCGACCTCAGCTCCCATATGGATCAGATCAGTTCTGAGTGAGAGCAGAGTTTAAGGGACTACTTGTAAGTTTGATTACTTTAGTAATGAAGGAAGCTGCACAAAAAGGAATTTTGTTATAATAGAACAGTATATTTGGCTTTCACCATGATTAAAATGAATGAACAAAAACATTTCATACAATAAATAAGCCAATATAAAAATAAAAATATAATTATTTTGATCACAACTCCAGTCCATCAAGATATAACCAACATACATATTTGTGGGTTTGATTATTATTAATTGGAAGTCTTTTATTTTCCTATTGTGATGACAGATGCTT
Organism: Chiroxiphia lanceolata; assembly: GCF_009829145.1. Classification (NCBI taxonomy): domain Eukaryota; kingdom Metazoa; phylum Chordata; class Aves; order Passeriformes; family Pipridae; genus Chiroxiphia; species Chiroxiphia lanceolata. Next base: position 32,821,555 of record NC_045640.1, read on the forward strand.
TTACAGTTGATATAAATGCATCTATGTATTCAGAAACACTTCATGCTAATTGGACAAAGCCACGGTTGTCTCATAACTTAATTCACTAAGTTAAGGAGTTTTGACTCTTATTCCAATTTCTGCTTTTGTCTCTGTGTGGTAAAAAGAACTTGAAATTCTTTTAGCTTAGGAATAAAGAACATTCTGCTTCTCAGTGAAGTAGAGTGATTTGTTATTAACAGCATAAAAAAAATCTGTGTTAATGATTGGTGAAAGTAAAATGGTATGCTTACAGTCCTCATCGTTTTATCAATAGACCTGATACCAACTTTCAACCTTTTTCCTGTGGTTTTAAGTGTTGTATTGTACACGTTGTTTTCCACTCCTCTCCATCACATATATTCTTACTCCCATTTCTTGTCATGTATTGATTACTCATTAATCATTTTAAGAGAAATAGCTGTAGCATCATAGATACTGTTGCTTCCTTCTGTTTTGGTAGATTCAGAATTTATTAGCTTCAAATTTAATTCCTGAACCATGCAAACAAATTGCATGTGCTTACTTCATCCTACCCTGTAATAAATCCTTTTCCCTACCGAAAGTATTGTGGGAAAGGGAAGACATAAAAATACATTCATTTTTGTTGTTTTTAAATAACAGTGTAACACCCTGAATTTGGTATTCCTACTGTGATATCACAGTTCACACACAACTTAAGGTCAGCAACAGAAATTTTGAGTAGATATTTTTCATATTCTCAACTTTTAATTCATTTCAGTGAAAATTTCTTTCCTTTAACTTTCATTGTGGGGGAAGGGAATGTAATTTTCATTTTTAAAGGGGAAGTCTAATGCAATACTCCTTAATTTACCCAACTGAAGCCTTTAAAAAAGTCTAGTTTGTTGCTATGTAGATGAAGTATTACGCAAACAAATATGTTTAGGCAACATTTCAGAAATTCTAATACAACTAAAGCAACTTTGCAAAGCAGCTTTGCCTATGCAAAGTTTGCTTCAGAAGTAGTTACAAGTGCTTCTGCAAGTTTAGCAAGAACAAAATTGAGATTTAGAGATGTATTTTATTTATTATATGCAACTGTTTTCTAGATAATCTTGCTCTCTAAAATAGTAATGGACTGCAATTTTCAGTGTGTTTTTTGTGTATCTGTATGCTATTTAAAGTGATATTAACTCTAGGTTTGTTTTAATTTGCTCCTTTTATACCTTTTACAAGCTTCCATAGTGACTGTAATACACCTTGTCAATGCTGTTGTTGACTCGGTGGAAAAAGAAGGTATATACATGTTTTCATATTTATTTACTGCTTTGGCAGAGTAATGCACGTTTGTCTTCTAGTAATGTACCCCTAGCAGATGTGAATTATAAATACTTAGACTTTCTGATAAGTTTTAGCAAATAATATATTTATGTTGTATATCTATTAGTATTTTCTTGTGTATACTGCAGCTGCCCTGTGAAACGGTTTCAATGTGTGATTTCTTGCAAAAAAAAGTATGGACATAAAATGATCTAGGTGCTTACTCTCTTTTGAAAATATTCACACTAAGGCTCCCAGCAGAGTTGAGACAGCATCGAAGGCAAATACATACAGTACTGTAGATGAAAAAGCAGCAGCCTTCTCTTCCTTTTCTTCTCCCACCCACATCTGTTGTTACCTTGTCCAGCTGAGCAGAATCGGAGTAGTCTGGTTCCTTACTTCTCTGGTCTTCAGATCAATCTGTCTCTTAAGCAGAAAAAGTTGATTTTTAGTGTGCAGCTGGTGTACATAGGCATGCATATCTCTGTCAGTTTAAGTAGTTTGTTACTATCCAGCCTTACAGCAGTACCTAAAAGGTATGTTTGGGTGTATGTATGTACACATGCATTTATTTGTGTGTGTGTAGTATGTATTTTGGAAGTTAGAAAGAGGCAAAGCAGACATTTTCAATGGACTTTTATTTCATTTCTGCTAAGAACTAACCATTCTGGAAAACACAAACTCTTCACAAAATAATAGTAGTAATAGAAGTACCAGTGACTCTATACAAATGCTAACTATTGACTTAATTGACATCATAATACTTTAAGTTCCAGTCATAGGCAAGTAATTCACTCCGTGACCATGAGTTTGCAGAGGTTACTTCTGAAATAACATCCACAGTGTGGATGCTTCCTATTTCTTGATACAGACTAGGAAACCTAACGTTTGTTACTAAGTCCTATTTAAAGTGAAGCCATTTTAAGAACATAAAATTGATTATAGTAGCTAAAGATTCTCTTTGGTTTGTTATCTGAAGTACATCCTACATTTAATTAATGCAGAAACACAAAAAAGTAGACAAATGCAAAGACTTCTAATTACATGAGAGTATTTCATTACAGTTTACCTATAGGCTGTAGTCCTCAGTGCTAAAAAATTGCAATGCACAGTACTTGAGAAAGGAAAAATTCCAAGACTAGAAGAGGCAAAATCTATCAGTGGAAATATTTAATAATTTATTCAGATTTTCTTTGAGATTTTAATTGGTAAAAATTAAAAATTATGGATTTTCAAGTCAAAGTTGAAAGTATTACTTGGTGGTTTAGCATCACTGTAAGATAAATAAGAAGACTTTATGCATTGTAGTCATAGAGACATTAAATATATCCTGCTCAGCTGCTTCTTAACACTTTAAAGTTTATACTTTTAATAAGCATTTCTTCTTTTAAAGTATCTTAGGTAAAGAGTTCTGCTTTTGAGCACCCTCAGGAGGGTGCCAGTTCGAGCAGTAAAGATCCTTGCTCAAGCCTTCAGCAAGGTCAAGTTCTGGGGCAGATGGTCTTTACCTTTAGTCTCCCCAGGTGTTTCTGGCCAAGAGGTATCCTGGAAGCATGAATCTCATCCTAGAATAGTTTTAGGTTGGCGTTCTCTGCACTGCTCCTCAGACTGTAGCTCAATGCAAATTAGCAATACTGAGTGCAAGAGGAAATATAGCTCTAGTCTAGCAGATTGTCACCTAGAAAGATGGGCACATCAAGATCTTGTTTATGTTAAAGAGTCTTTGCCTCAGAAGAAGAGGAAAACCAAGAGCTCCCCATTCTTGGTAAAAGTGCTTTAAATCCTAAGACCAAAGTGTGCCTATTGCATTGTGGTGGTTTGGAAAAAAAAAATTTCAAAAAGCTAGTTTCAAAAGTTTTTCTACAATTTGTTCTAATATGTGTAGAGAAGTTTTCAGACAGGCACCACTCAGTATGGGGGAAGGGAATTATATTACAATTTATTACTTACACAATAAATACTATAATACATATATGTACATATATATAACAATTTTAACTATCTCTTCTATGGTGAAACAATATATATACATAGACTTTCTCTCCTTTCCTTCAAAAAAAAGTCCAGAAAGAAAGAAGAGGTCTTCTTTTCACTTTCAGGCCACAGCTCTTCCAAATTAATTTCTGCGGTGCTTGGAAGTGTCTCTTATCTTTAAGGCAGCAGTTTTGATTTGTCGTAGCTAGAATTCTTTCTTCTAAGGGGTGTGGGGGGGTCTGCCCCCACTTCTTGCTCCTCGGCCACCTTGTCCAAGGGTATTACCGTGGATTTCAAGGGAACACCCGTGTCACCACGTCTGCAGCACAAAGTGCAAGGGGTTAAAGTTTAAAGTCTTTATCCCCTGCTCTTGCTCTGTGAAGGTTCCGGCCCCTGACGAGCTCTCAGGAGACTTCTTTGGGGATTTCCACCCCTCCTCCCCAGGGTCAAAGAGTTCTAAGGGCTTTTAGTTTAGTCCTTACCCTAGAACTGATTCCAACAGACTCTCTCTCTCTCTCTCTCTTTCCATCGGATGTCCCTGCGTCTCTTGGTCTGGTCCATGCCATATTTGCTGCTCGTCTGCTACTTTCTCTTGCTCCTGGAATTCCTTTGCACAGTATTTTGGCCAGGAGCTCATCTTGGCTCATGGCCACAGCTCTCCCTCTGTGCTACTTTTGCCGCTGCTTTTCTTTTCCCCCACTGTGATGTGGGGAAGAAGATGCAGCCCAGGGGGTCTTCCCGATTTTTCGGGGTCCCCATTGGTCAGCAGCTTCAGGGAGAGGGGGCTTCATTCAGTGGCTGTGCTGCTCCTGGCCCCCCCAGCCAGGAGCTGGGGCAAAGGCCCCCCAGCCCCCCTCTAACACATGGTGTTTCAAGGCATGGCTGCTTCTCCTTCTAGATACGCAATTAAAATTAACCTCTTCTCTTCCTGTTCTGTGAGTATGTAATTTCCACAGGGCGCACTAAGTTTTTAATTGCTCAGTATCAAAAACACCACCTCTGGGGCAGACTGTCACCAGCCCCAGGGGGAAAGGGTTTTTTTCCAAACCACCACATGGGTTTAGTTTTGCAGTCAGTTTTCCTGGAAAAATAAAGGAGTCTTCTAGTCTTCTGAGGACACTAGTGGTCAGAACCTTTTCCTGGAGATGAGGCCGAAGATGCTTTAAGAGTCTCAGATTTCAGACTGATATCTCCATTAGTCTGGGGTAGGCAAGCCTAAAAAAAGAGGAACTCCCCACTGAAGAGTCAATCTCTGTCCAAGAATAGATGTCTTCCAAGAATAGATGAAAGTATGAATTCTTAGGAAAAGATTCTGCTATTAGGATAGGCATTGCTCATTCTTACAGATTTGAATAGGGAATATAGATTCCTGAAGAGAGAAAGGTTTAAAATTCATCAGATAACACAGGACAGTTCTCTGCTGAGCATGAATTGTTGGAATTGTTGTGCAAAGGGAGGCAGGTTTCCCAGTGCTTTGTGTATGGAAGCTAGACACTAATGGGAGAGTTACTTTCTTTGCATGAGATACTTGCAAGTATGAGTCCTAATAGATGCAGCCCTGTATCGAAAAACAAAGGGTGATACCAGGGAAGAAAAAAATCAGATCAAGGCTTTGTTACCCTAATTCTACTGATATGAGGATTTCAGCAAACTACAGAGTGCAGATTTTGCCACCACACAGCCGTGTCCCAGCTGGGCTGAACACATACTCAGTAGCTGTCCTGCAGTTCAAGTCTTAAATAAGGAGTCCAGGAGGAAAAAACAAAAGCCAACTTTAGTTTTGCTAAGTAAACTGGACAAAATCAGCATGAACATTATAGTGACAGTCATTGTTTGTCATTCATATTGGTTCTACTATTTGATTCCTAACTACAGATGTTTTCTCCTTTTTCTTCTCATTCTAAAGAATCTTTTGCTGTTCCTGACCTCAGCAATTCAAGAGGTGACTTCTGCATGCAGTTCATTGATGTTCACCAAAATATTTCTTTTAATATTTGATTTTAACACAGACTTACTATCAGTTGCTTGCTATGCATTTGTCCGCAGTGATTACTCTTTACTAGATTTGCACTATATTACAATTGTGTATTATTTTCTTTGTTGGTGTTCAGATGAGAGAAATGATTGGTTTTTAATGAGATTAGGCTTACATCTAGTTTCCAGTAGACAAATACAAACTTATTCAAGGGCAGTTTGCAAGAGAGGATCAAGTTCAGTCATTTATGCATGATTAAGCTTGATTTTCCTATTTTGTTCTTGTATTTGAATGTGGAATGTCTTTACTAATAGTCAGAGATTTTTATCAGAGGTGTAACAGTTGCTATAGAGCTAACAGCATTTTGTAAAATTAACTATATAATTCACTTAAGAGGTAAAGTCACTTTTAATGGTCTGAATAGTTTACTAATTAGAAATTACTTCTTTTACGTAAAAAGGTCATGGGTTATATATACTAAATATATTCTTAAGAAAAACAGGCTGTTGTTTTCACCCTAACTAATTACTCAACAACAACTGATAAAGAATTTAGCTGCAGTAGGGAGGCTGTTGATTTTTTGCTATCCAGTGAACCATTGTGACAGCACATTCCATAGGTGACTGCAGCTTTTCCCATGTTAGGTGCAATGTCTGAGAAAATGTAAAAGTTCAAGTGTGAATGATGCACTGTCTAATGCATGGCATAATGTAAAGTTGTGTTGTGTTGAATGTTTTTTGTGGAACCAGGGAAAACTGCTCTCTGATTAACAAGTAGTGTCCTAATCACACTGGTTGCCTTGTCTTAATACATGTATTCACTGTATTCTCAGTTCAGACTGACTGGAATACAAGATAGTAATACTAGTTTTCTTTTTTCTAAATTAACTTTTCAGGTTACCACTGGGATACATCAGACTGGATGCCAAGTGTTCAGTTGCCAGGTATCCAAGAGTATCCAAATTATGAAGTGGTTGAGGAGCCAGCTCCCCTCTACACAGATCCAAATGCCATCGATACAGACTATTACCCTGGTGGTTATGACATAGAAAGTGATTTTCCGCCTCCACCTGATGACTTCCCTGCACCTGATGAGCTTCCACCGTTACCACCTGAATACAGCGACCAATTTGAGTCAATACAGCCACCCAGAGACATGCCAGCCGTAGGTAGCTCGGGTTCTTCTACGAGAAGCAGGCAGAGGTTTAACCTTAATCAGTACCTTCCCCATCACTACCCCGCAGACATGTCAGAACCTCAGACCACAACCAGTGGCATCAGTGGCAGTTACAGAGAACCTTACGCTCCTTACACATTAGGGTACAATCGAGACTTTGAAGCACCCACTGTAGACAACATGTCCATGTCTGTGTATGCTTCCACAGCTTCCTGCTCGGATGTGTCGGCATGCTGTGAAATGGAGTCTGAAGTCATGATGAGTGACTATGAGAGTGGAGATGACAGTCATTTTGAAGATGTGAAAATTCCTCCACTTGATTCCCAGCAACATACAGAAGTCTGACACACCCAACAAAAGTGCCTGGACTCTAACAAACTTTATCAAATCTAGAACAATTTTCAAGAGCTTTTTTATTTTTCTGGTTTTTTTCCCAGCCACAGTGAATGCTTTTGTTTCAGTGAGCTAAACTGGCATGGCAGCATTGGATCATGCAATTCATTTCACTAAATCAGCCTCTTTCAATTTCCTAACCTATTATAATTGGACAGTTCCAAGATTTCCATTGGCTGTGCCATTTCTGAACATCCTTTTTGTACTTCAATTGTGTATGTTTAAAAAAATCACATACCATTTCTCCATGTTAGCATGATGCATATATTTATATAGTTCTAATGCAATTAATTTTCTCCTACTTTTTGTAAATTTTATGTACAGTTTTGATTTTAATAGTTTTAACTAGATTTTGTAGATATTTTGTGAATTTGTTTTCCACTGAAACTAGTGGTGTTAGTGTGCCATTAAAAATGAGCACCCTGACTTATAATCAGGGCATCACTCTCTGTATTCCCCCAAAACACAAGGTTTGACATTTCATTCTAAAACATTCAACATATTCACACAATTTCATTTGTACATATGTTAGGTCTGATATTTTTCTGGGTCAGCTATATGGAAATGTCTTAAATGGGTTGCTGTATTTTAGAACTGTAAACATTTTTTTCCCTTCTTGGAAAGTGTGTTGGGGACCCTCTACATACCAGTTTAGAACCAAAACCACCATGACACAGTTTTTATAGTGTCTGTATATTTGTGATCCAATGGTCTTGTAAAGGTTTTTACTGAAAATTACCATTAGCCAGTCTTTCTTACTGACAATAAATTATTAATGAAATACTTTAGCTTTTCTCTGTGTATCTCTGTTATATAATATACCATTGACAAAGCATTCAGTGCAGCATTTTTTAAATCTGTATATGTTTTGTACTGTATTAAGTTACTTGCTCCAAGCAACTCGCTTTCCTCTCCTCTGAAATCAGCCTGCAGCTGTGTTAGAGATGCTCACGAGATGGCAGTGTGTGTCTGCTTAATGGTGTTTTTAAAAGTAATCGGGCCAGTCTGAATAAAGATTGATGGGTATCAACCTGCAGTAGCCTTCTCGGTAGTTTGCATTTTTCTTTAAATACATAATATCAACTATGTAAATTACTGAGTATTTTTTATGAAGTCCCAAACATTTACAAAAAATTCCAGAAGCTCTTTAAATCAGTTTCTCCCCTGCTTTATCACCTGAATAGTTATTTTCATGACTAGTTGTCCCTTGACTGTGCACCTGCATGCTGAAATGTCTGTGCCAGTGTCTGAGTTTGTTCTAAATACATTGGTTTTTTTAATGCAATTATATTTCAATTGCAGTTTCTTACATGAAGTTCACGCTAGAAATTTACCTTGAAGAAGTCAAGACGGGATATGGTTTGCCTGTATCCTGCTGCTTTTCTGACTAGAAAAGAACAAAGCCTTTAATAGAGTTCTCTGGCATAAATTTGCCCTGATGGTAAGCTAAAGTAATAATAGCTGTGTCCTCTGCCTCTTGCTTGAGGGATGCTTTTTAAGTTCAAATAGATTTCCTGGCACATTAGTACATTTTTAATATAGCCTGGAATCCTTTCAGCTCCATCTCCATTTTATCATAACATTCTGTAGCCTGAAAGGTACAGTATTGGATTCTCTCAGTCCTGAGAGCTAAGCCTCAGCCTTCCACCATCTAGCAGAACAGGGTACTGGATTTTTGGAATGCTATTTATGTACAAAATGGAACAACTCTCAGCTTGGCAGCTATATAATGGAAATGGAGGGATTATAGGACAGAGCCAAAGAGCCAGGCACAGACATTCCTCAGTGGTAACTTGCCCATATGCAGATAACAATCTCATTATTTATGTAAAAAGGCTAAAAAAACGGGTTTAAAATTGAAAACACATTCTGGCTTTGTGCTGCAATATTCATCCTGATAAGATCTCTTTGTACATCGGTTTGAGTGTTAGTATTTTCTTGTTGAATAGCTTTAGGAGAATCTTACAGAACTGTGAATAGAGGGTATCACACACCAGTAATTCAGATCACTTCTTAAGCTATGAAGGTTAAGCTTAGTGGCAGTTCTGCTCAAGATTCCTTAATACCTACTTCTCAGTAGGAATGAGCCTTAGGAAGTCAGCGAGAAGAAAATACTGCACAGATTTTCATCATTTCTCAATTGATAAGGTTTCCCAGTAAAGATGAAAGCCTGCCTTACATATACATTTTCTAAAGTTACTCATTTACAGAAGAAAAGCCTGAAAACAGATTTTTAAAATTTATCAGTGTGAAGGACAGCAATATCAATACTTAAATGTACTTTTATTCATAGTACTGTGAACTGAAGGTTAACATAGATCATGCTGAAAAAGACAATGTCTCATTACTGTATAATGAAATTCCAAGTCAGCATAAGGAAACATTTTGTTGAAAGTATCAGAATATTTTTATTTTTTTTTTTCATCTTCACAAGAACTGTGCTGCTAGGCAACATGCAACACCCAGGTTATACTCCACAGCAGAAGACAAAGCGGCATCATAACAGTTGCTTACAGAAATAGCAGGTGTTTTCAACTCCAGAACAGCTTTGCTGGTGAGTAAAGCAAGACTATGTTAGACAAATGTGCCCTTTGTAGGGAGATTTTTGGACCTTTGTAGGTCCAGTAAGTGCGATTAAACCTGTTTTCCCACACAGACCTACAGCAATACACCAAACCAAGCTGGTGACATTTTAAACCCGATTAAAACTGATACAGCAGAGCATTGCTGTTTGACTCAATAGTAATCCAAGACATTCAAAAGCAGTGGCGAGGTGATTTAATTTATAAGTCAAACATTTTAACATAGGGAATTTCAGTGAATTTACACATCTACTATTCCAGTGTTCATCTCTCCTCGCAGCAAGAGATTTATGTTCAGATGTAGTTTCATGTGTTTCAGCTTGTGCCCATTGCTTCTTATCCTGCCATAGGGCACCACTGACAAGAGCCCATCTCTGTCCACATCCTCACATCAGGTATTTATAAACGTAATAAGTTCCCCTCTGAGGCTTCTTTTTTGCCCAGACTGAACAGTCAGTTCTCTCAGCCTCTCGTATGAAAGAGGCTCCAGTCTCTTTATCATCCTACTGGCCCTTTGCTGTAGTTAACTCTCCTGTTGAAGTCATTTTTTCTATTTTAAAATACTTGTGAGCTAGTAGAATTTAAAGTTTTATTGAACAGATTTGAGTCAAGTTCATTGCTGTTTTGCCCATTCTGTATTTTATTTGGAGTGTATGAAATGTCACTTTGCCTTGAAGCAGAGAAAAAACTGCAATTCCACCTGATTAGGAGTAATTGAGGCAGAAACAACAACAGACGATCCTATAAAATTTCATTCAGTCAATATTTAACACCCACGCCTCGGCTGAGAACTCTGGGATTGAGGTATATACACTTAGAAGAAGGAACATGACTAGGCTACCAGGTTTTGACTTCTCCTCCAAGGATATTTACTTAGAATGTTTTACCATTGTTCCCTGTTCTACCCATTGCCTCCCTGAAACAAGTACTGTCCCAAGCAACCACATCTAAGGAGAGTTCCTGCACTGCCCAAAAGATAAAAATCTGAATCCACTCAAGCCAAAGAAGGTATGAAATCAGTCGCTTAACCACAAGACACAAGATCCACTTTTTATTGGAGTAAAAGGGTAAGAAGGAATACACTACTCCCACCTTGTATCTGTCTGTAAAACTCTTGAAGGAAGACAGCTGCAGGGATTAGCCTATGTTCTGTCAGGGATCATGGCCGACACCTGTCTGCTGAAGAGACCAGTGCTGAATAAGTGCAGTTCACCAAAGTGCCTCGGACAACTCCCAGCTCAGCCTTCCCCTTGGAGAACCCATGCTAAATGTCTTGAATCACTTTCCTGTCCTCCCTCTGCCTTAAGCACAGCTTCCAGGAGGACCTGTTCTATGACACTCCCAGGCACAGAGGTGAGGCTGACAGGTCGGTAGTTCTCACGGTCCTCCCTCCTACCCTTTTCAAAGATGTCTACAATGTTTCCCTTTTTCCAGTCACCTGAGACTTCACCTGACTGCCATGACCTTGGGGGTGCTCGAGTACAAGAGGCTGGACATGAGCCAGCAATGTGCACTCACAGCCCAAAAAGCCAATTGTGTCCTGGGCTCCATCAAAAGCAGTGCAGCCAGCAGGCTGGGGGAGGCAATTCTGCTGCTCTACTCCTCTCTTCTGAGACCCCACCTGGAGTACTGCATCCAGCTCTGGCACCCTCAGCATAGGAAGGACATCATCAGCCTGTTAGAGTGAGTCCAGAGGAGGGTCACCAAGGTGATTAATTACAGGGATGCAGCACCTCTCCTATGAGGAAAAACTGAGAGAATTGGGATTGTTCAGCCCGGAAAAGAGAAGGCTTTAGGGTGACCTAATTGTGGCTTTCAGTACCTGAGAGGAGCCTACTAGACAGATGGAGAGAGACTATTTTCAAGAACATGTAGCAACAGGTCAAGGGGGAATGGCTTCAAAATGAAAGAGAGTAGGTTTAGACTGAATATTAGGAAGAAATCCTTTACTGTCAGGGTGGTGAGGCACCGGAACGGGTTGGCCAGAGAACATGTGGATGCCTGTCCTTAAAACCATTACAATGCCCCACCTCTGGAAGTGTTCAAGGCCAGGCTCAATGGAGCTCTGAGCAACCTGGTCTGGTGAAAGGTGCCCCTGCCCAGGGCAGTAGGATTGGAACTAGATGATCTTTAAGGTCCCTTCCAGCTCAAACCATATGATTCATAAGTTCTGTCTAGATCACAGCTCTGCACACCAACAGTAGCTGTAAACTGCCACACCAAGGTACCTGCAGCCTCCACACAAGGAGTCTTCTCATTTCACTGAAAACCCTGCACACGTTCCCCACACAAAAGTCAGACAACAAAGAGGAGAGTGTCTTGATTTCTTTTCATAGCTCTTGACAATTTTTATCATTAAACAGCTTTCAAGCCTACACAAGCCTCCATAAAAATACTAAAAAGATGAAGGCCCCATTAAACTAAGCATGCTGAAGCAGACATAAATTTTGACGGCATAACTCATTCTTCCACAGCTGCAGTGGGGGAGAATAAAAATGAGAGAAGCACAGTGCAATATCCAGTACAGCTGCAAAGCAGTAAAATGAGATTTTTGCTTTGATCTTAGGGAAAAAGCTTAAGAGAAAGATAATTAGAATTATTTCTTTTCATGTAAAGGGGAAGATTGATGATAATCAAAAGTTATTAATTACCAACGCCCAACATCCATTGCTAAATCTGACCCACAGAAGCATTCTGATCATAACACACATCTAAAATTTCACACACAAACAAGTTAGACATTGGAAGAAATCGCCCAGGAGTCAAGGCTATCAGCAAGAACATGACATTGTTACCGATAGAACAAGGGCAAATAGTCTCATTTAGCATTATCAAAGCTGAGCCACATGCCTTTCTAGACTTTTTACTGCAGATGGTCATTTCTCAGTTTCTTATTTTCTTATATGCTTGGAGTTGAAACTTTCAACGTGAGGAAAAGCACTGAGAAGCCCAATTATGTGAATGAGTCATTCTATCGTTAATCCCCAGGGTCCCAATTGGAAAACATGCTAAGCAAGATGAATTGCTTTCAGAGGTTGCATTTAACTTTGAAGAAATACATAGAGAAAGATTGTGGTGCTGCTGCATCAAAAAGTTCATTTTCTAATTTCATCTTTTTCTAGAGAACTTGAAGCACTGACAGTAATTTATAACATGAAAGTTGAAAGGCCTCCTGTTTAAACAACCAATACCTCACAATGGCCATATAGGCAACCAGAACTTCTGCTTTGAGTTTCAATGGGGGAAAAAATACCTCCACTCACAGAGAAAAAGGCTAACAATATAATTAACCTGACAACTGGAGCCTGTGTATGTATTGAGCTTTTTTTGTTTTAAAGCCAAACACTGTTCTGCCCCCTAAAATTTCAGAGAACTCACGTCCAAAAATTCAGTTTAGGTGTTCATAAACACTGAGAAATCAGGAGAACAAAGTTCACTTTGTCTGAGTCATATTAGACACTTAAAGTGTTTAAATCCACATCTTTCACTGATTGCCCACCTCAAGAGCTGGAGAAGACTGAGGAAGCCAGAAAGCCATCTAACCTGGGAAACAGGAAAAGATAAAGACAAAAGATGCACCTGGTGTCCCATGAAAACAAGAGCAACAAAACAACTACAGAAAAAAAGAAACCAAAACTACACTGAAACCACAGAAACACACAACCCACAACAACAGCAACTTATCAGCTCAGAGCCAGACATGCATAGAAGCAAACTGTGCAAAAAGTGAGGAATTTCAAAAAGCAGAGGAAGACAGCTACTAAAAGTAGAGAGTGGCTGAGGCAGAGAGGTTTTGCTTTAAGCTCAAGAAATTATATCCTAATAACAGTATCAAAGTCTTTTAGTAGGCTGTGTCTTAAGTATTTTAGACACTTAAATTCATAGCCTAGAGGCTTCCTTTGATTTAGTTGGGCTTATTCTTTCTCAATGTGGAAGCTTTTCTGAGAGCTAGATGTGGAGCTGTGTTCCTCAAGTCCCATCTCATTTGGAAGATAGTGAGCCTTTATAGGCTATCCTCAATAGCCTTCCTAAGAGGAAAATATTTTCCTTCTTAACAGGGCTACTAGAATCCACATGCATCACTATTGCTGCCATGACTTTTCTATTGGCCACCCTAAAAATACCACAATCAATATTTTAACACTATGAAGGGGTGAGGCAGACTCAAAATCAAGCCTCCTCAGTCTCATGGGGGCAGCAGGTCATTTCTCTATCACTTCTTCAGTTCCAGTTGAGGTTAATAAATCCCATTGCCAAAGCCCTGTTGAACAGTCTAGAGCCACTTTGCCTCGCAGTATAATCACACAGGAGGGAGGGCTGGATTTATATCTCCAGAAGGCAATAGTACTCACACTTACCACTAAAACAAGTGGAGAAAAAGTCTTGCATTAAGGGACTGACATTCAGCTCTGACTGTATCTGAAGTCAGATATTATTGTGCCACCTCTCAAACAGGAAAATGTACAGTTATGCTATACTTTAAATGCCAGAGATTATTTCCCTGTATCTGGAGTGAAGAGTGTTATTTTAAGTACCCCTGATCTTTAGGGTGTTTGTTTGGGACTTTTTGTTGGCTTTTTTTGGTGGTTTTGTTTGAGGGTTTTTTTGGCTATAACTAGTCCATTTCCTTGAGAAGAGGCAGAAATATCTTCTACCATATTCATTTTGATTTAACCACTCTGCCAAAAATTTGTTCAACTCAAACCATTTTAGGATCCTATACAGGAAAGAATGGTCTTCAAGTAAAAGATTCAGGAGTGTCCAGCTTGGCTAACCTCTCACAACAGAGTTAAAGTCTTAAGGAAGGTTTGTAACAAACAAGTTTTGTCTATCTCTCTACAGAGTTAGTAGAAAAAGATGCTTTAAGTATGGAGCGTATATTGAACAGGGGACTCACCTCTAGGGACTAGAGTACAAGGTTGAAAAACATTTCATTCCTATACTGTGTTTAAGTAGGCTTTGCCATTAAGAATAGCTAGATACATTGGCATCCATTGATAGCAAATAACTGCAAAGTCTCAAAGAAGGTGAGAAAGTTTAAGAAGGAATCCTCTGAACAAAGCATTTCAGGGTAATTCTAATTAATTATTAAATTTCTCCATGTTTCCCATGTAGTGTTCATTTACTACAAGCAAGGTACTACAGTACCTTGCCTCAAGATCAGTGGGGTAATTATCTTCTCTCCAGTTCCCACTTGCGTGGGTATTTCATGCACACCCATGAGACGTACAACATCTTTCAGCCTCGGTCCTGTCAGTGACTCCTTCACTGCATAAAACATGCCATGAGTCCCTAAGAGCCAAATCAGCTCCTCTACTTGTCCTTTGCTGTACACAGTACCCAATGAGTACCAATCCTGCTGAAGGCATAGTATTTAACAAAAGAGTTTGAAAATGAAGCTTTGTAGGAGCATCAAAAGCCAAAACTACTAACTGCCCTGATCAAAACCATCCAAACAACACAGAAGTGAACAGCTTTTTAAAGAGAGCAAAGAAAGGCAGCTCAAAAGGCAATTCTTAGAATGGAGCACAGGTTGTACAAAGATATCATATTGGCAAGCTTGTAGCATTTATTTCAGCAAGATCTGAAAGACAAAAAGAAGAACGGCTCACTACAACAGGAAAGCACAGAAGGCTATGAACTCTAGGAGGTTGAAATCATACAAAAGTGAGAAAAAGAAGGAACAAACTCTGGCAAGTACAGTGCAGAGTAAGTTTATCCAGAAGTGTTTGAGGACCAATTTGCAGGCATCAAAAATGAAAGTTTATTTTAAAATACATTAAAGGCAGAAAGTTCTGCCAGAGAAACTATAAATATAAAACTAGTGGAAGATCAAGGTCTAACAGGAACTTCAGGGAATTCCAGACTAATAGATGTTTTTCCCGCTGCATCCGCGTCCTCTGTGAGAAAAGTTGAGATGTTTCACTGCTTTTCAATGCTTTAACATGAAAATCATACAATAATAGGATATAAGTGAATGAGAATAAAGAGTATCAAAGACAATATGGCATTGGCTCAACAATTCTAGATCACTAAAGGGTCAGAGGCCCAGGTCTTCTGGGGCATAGCCAACTAAAACCACTGACGAAGACAGGATACCAGCAAGACGAACCAGGCACCAGCTTCTCTCGGATGCAGCATCTAAGAAAGAATGCAAACACTAATAGCAGAAGCAGCAGAAAATGGACAAATTTAGATTTGAGATTTAACAATCTGGTCCACTGCTTGTAAAATGAGAACTGAATCAAATCACATGGCACCAGTTTGGGCATTCATGGATTCTCTGTACAATCTTTTCATGTTTTCTTTATTCCCACACATAAAAGGCACAAGAGCATCCACCAACATGACCATTATCAAAAACATTCATCCAAACAGCTTGGTCTTATCTAACAAAAACAGATCTCCTGTGACATTAGGGATATAATCAACAAAGGACAAAAGCTACACATTTCTGCTGTCAACCAGACAGCTATGGAACAGGGAAAGAAATTCAGGTTCAGGTAAAAACATTAGGTTTAAATTACTACCTGAACATAAACACTAGAGTATTTTCTGAAAGACAGGTTTACATAGGAGTCAGCTCTGACTTTGAAAGTGAAAAACTGGAAAAAAAAAAAGGAAAGGAAAAAGTCTCTTTTATGTAAAGCAGAGTTTTTACCAAAGTTTCTCACAAAAAGAAAAACTGGTTTAGCAGTTTGGAGCACTAAATAAAGGTGTAGAGGAGTTGTACTAGTGCCTTCTCCCAAATTTTGTGAATTATTTCTACTCCTTCACTGTTTTATTAAATAAACTAAACAAGATGCTTTCAAGATGGACTAAAAGTTCACTTGACCCAATGGTGTTCTGGGTTGGTTTTTTTCAGTGTTCATTTCAGCAAGATACAGGCGCTTTCATACAGCTGTACTGATCAAGTTTTCAGTTTGGTGTCTGAAAAAAGAAGTTATTTTTACTGCCCTGTTTCTGAAATTGCTTTTCATCTCTGTTACTGTATGGCAATGCTGTCAGCTGTGTCATATAATGAAGTTCCTTCTACACTTTTCTAAGGCAACACAACACTGAAGAAATGTTATTTAATCCAGAAGAAGCAAACTTTGCAGAAATAACTGCTACAGGAGCAGTCTTGCATTGTTTTGTCAATATGTTGATTTGCAGTGTCAAACCCTAAAAGGAAGTCGCAGGCAGCAAAGTATTAGTTGTAATTTAAAACCTCTGCTACTGCTTCAGGTATTAGTTCTAATCATCCTTTCTGCTATTCCTCTTTCATCTAATTTTAAATACAAAACATTAAGAAGGCCAATAAAACAGGTAAAGTTGATATCAAACTCCATAGCCTGAAGTTAGTAATGCAGTCTCTCAAAAGCAGATAGACTATGAGAATGCGTAAAAGAAAACTGAATTATGTTTGTTTCCCTTTTCAGGGAACATGATAGATGAAAAGAACTGTTTTCTTCCTCCTAATATTTCTTATAAGTACTTGTATTTCTGCATAATAGAAATCATCCAAATTCTGTGAAGTGTCTTTTCATCGGGATTTACAAAAACTCTAACTTACCTTCTATTCAGCTAATAATAAATAACTGGTATGTTAGATTCACTTATGACTCAATAAGATTTTATCCAACAACATTTTTATATTTCAGCTTCATGTTCGATCAAAGGAACAATGTGATAAATACTGATCAACACCCAACAGCTGCACAGGGCAATGCAGTAGTACTGACACTACAGGTCTGGAAACCACTGGCAACCCTCACATTGGCACTCAAGCTCAAAGACCCTCCTAACTTTCCAAATTCCAGTTATTTCATGATTATTGCTACTGCTTCCTCCTGAAAACTTCAGAAGCATCTCACACAGCACAAAACACAGAGGTTGTGGAGTTGAAAACATTCACAGTATGTGGAGAAATATTTATTACACTTGGTAAGATGCAATACATCCCCAGTATCATCTTCCTTTGATAAGGAAGCACTACAATGTGGCCCTCCTTCAAAGTACACTACTGGACCAGTAAAACTACCAGCAAAAAAACCCCAACAAAACCAAGAGGAATCTTGGAGATTTTTCAAGGGTTCAGTTCTAGTTGTGACACCAACTGTGCACACTCTTGGAAGGGTCAGAGCCCCAAAGCAGCACTTGCTGCTGGCCAGTCACTGTATTCCAAAACATTTCTCTTTATGGGACTAGATAACGTTAGAAGGAGGTGAATCTGAAGGACGGTCAGATTAGATTAGATATTAGGAAGAAAGTCTTTACTGTAAGTGTGGTGAGGCACTGGAACATGTTGCCCAGAGTGTTCTCTGGAGATGTTCAAGAACAGGCTGGGTGGGGCTCTGTGGAAACTGGTCTAGTGGAAGGTATTCCTGCCTATTGCAGGGAGGTTAAAAGTAGATGATCTTTAAGGTCACTTCCAAAACAAATGTTCTATGATACTTCTGCTCACATTTCTTCCTTCCAGAACTCCAGTTCTGTTTCTCATTTAGGTGTTTTACTTCCCTAACTCTACCTCAAGGCTCAGCACGGCAGGAGCAGTCAGTGGTCTGGCATTGCAGCCAGACATATTTCTGAGATTCCTTCTATCGTTTTTTCTTTCCGTATGCTGTTCCTTCTGACTCACGCTGCTGTCCCTAACGCAGCTGTGGACCTTGAAGGTAGCAAGAAGAGCCATCTTCCAGAGTTTATCCTGCTTTCCATTCAGCTGCAGCTTGGGAGCCGGTTTAGCCAGCGCTGCCCATAGGGAGACCCTGAGTGCCAAAAACTCTTCTTATAGTCACAAGGGGCCGCTGTTAGCTGTCAGCTTTTCTCAGAGCAATTAAATTGAGTGTTCAGAAATGCATGAGCCTCTCCTGAGCTAGAAGACATAGAGGTTTCTTCCAGGCAGAGATGCTATTTTTTTTTGTTTGTTTGGCTTGGGCTTTTTTGTTTTGGTTTTGTTTGTGGTTTTGTTTGTTTGTTGTTACAGGATTCGGATTACTGCTACTGTTTTCAGGGAATAGAACCAGTATAACTACTGTGCTGCTTATTAAGAAGCCATAGAATTACAAGTAACACTTGAACTGCCCTTTAGATAGTGTAGATGGCATGCCAGCCTGAATTAGTGAAACTGGATATCGTCATGGTATACAAATTAGCAGGGAAAACTATTCCCTGGGGAAAACAAGCGCATAAAGACTTAAAAGTAATGTGCGTGCAAGCTGCAGTTATAGCCAAAACACGGGATCTGATGCTGAATGACACTGGACAGATGAAAGACACCAGAGCACCACTGTACTTCAGATCTTAGCATGGCATCAGACTGCACAGCTGAGAGCTCATCATCTGGTCTGACACACCTAGAGCAATACTAAAGGTAGCTTCATGTTTATTTTTATTATCAAAACAGCAAGACAGTTAGTGAATTGCAGTCTGAAGCATCTAAAAAGTATTTTTTCCTAGCAAGAATTTAAAATATAAATGGATTTCAAAATTACCACAATTTCTTTTTAACTTGTGATCACAACACCAGCCTGGTTCCTTGTACTTAAAGGATCAGTTCAAAGACATCTCTACTAATTCTGATTTTATGATCAGCTTCGGAACTTCCCCAAATGAATTGTCAGCTTCTCAGGCTGAAGGAGCCTGCACCCAGCCTTTTGGTCTACATGTCTGGTGCTCAGTGTTACTTGGGTAGAAGAAATACGCAAGAAAGTACTCACAAGAACTAGGATTACAGAACATTGTTCAGTTTGAACTTCAATGCATGTTGCTGTTCACATACCAATAAATTCTGGTACAGCTGCAGAGAGGGGTCCCTCCTCCCATTTTAGAGAATCAGGTATCAGTAAGGCTGAAAAAAGTGACCACATTATTCCTCCAAGGTAACAAGGATCTAAACTGAAAAGCAAATTAATAAAGACTTGTCATAAAATTGCCCCACAGAGTCCTGACTGCTGCTCAAACTGACTAGAGGTGAGCATTAGAAGGAGAAATAGTCAGTCCAGATTCTGCTTCATCAAACAATATTGAAAAACTTGATGACATAACTTCTCCAGGATGGTAATAAAACCAACATAAGGAAGTCACAGAGACACCTGGACTAATATCCATTCCTTCATCATGCTTACGCACATCTTCTCCACCTCCATTTCAGAAAACTCAACTAGAACATAGAGATTTTACTCCTTGGTCAGTCTGGCCTCTCATTCAGGCTCACCTCCATTCAAGTCAGCCCCCAAAGCAGCTCAGCTCTTTGCAGGATTCTCTCTTCCCATACAGC